>NC_134144.1:43872393-44189316 GCF_033958435.1 Carettochelys insculpta | reverse complement strand
CAAGAATTTGAGTGTATATGTTGTACTAGGATGTTATTGCAGTGGGGTTTTAAATTTGGGTATGCTCATCTGTTGGTTTTGTAAATGTAACATTGCTATTTTAAATCGTTTCAGGGGTCTTACTTCAGTGCTGTTAGTTACTATTCCTTTTGGTAATGCACAGTCAGTACAGTTCTGGAAGAGATGAGATAGATTGTTGTGGATTGAACACTGTTGATAGAATTAAGTAAATTGACATTTCAGCCATATCCTTCCCCCTGTACCTGTGCAAGCCAATTGACAACTTAGTGTGATAGAAACTTTCTAGAAGGGGCAAGTGAAACCAATACAATACAAATTAAAGCTGTAAAAAACAGAGAAGGTAGTCTTACTGAGTCCACTTAACAGAAGCATGCCTTGCCAGGCATTAATGATTTATGGAGGAGGAAAAGTATTACGCTGGATCTGGAGCTGAACATAGTCAGCATTCCACAGTAAAAAAGGGAGCTGTAGTTTGAGATGTGAAATAAAAATTGCTGATTGATATGAGGGAGTCTTAGTTTAAAGTTTTAACTCCCTTTTCTGAGCCTTTTTCTCTAGGGAAATATTTTTGTGATGAGTAGAAAGTTACTTCTGTTACCACTGGGATTTCCAGTGGCTGTGCTCTGATGCAGCAGGTATTAGCAGTATTGGTGTGAGCCGAAAGATACAACACTAACTCTAATCTATTGCTCTGTAATTTACGGTGATAACCTATGATGAGAGTATCATGTTTTGCTGTGTTTTTAAATGTGAAGCAGCAAATATGTGGGGTACTATAGGGAAGAACGCTGATACATTCTTCAGCTGGTTTTAAAGAAAATGTAATGTGTCTCTGTTCCAGAAAGGATGTCCAACAAACTGCAATGAGTTTGAACTGACACTGAAAAATGCACAAGTATACAGCATAGTAAACTTTATGATGAATTTAGGATTTGTCAGCAATGTAGTGGGTGGGAGATGATTTTTCCTCTCTTTTTGGATTATATTTTGCTTGTTATAATTAGATATGATGCAGGGGTATATTGTGAAATTCAATAACTCATAGAAGTTAACAGAAAGCAATTTTTGTGGGCATAATATTACTGAGTATTTAAAATACCTTGCAAATCATTAAAACGTTAATTTTAAAACAATGAAAGCACCACTGTTAAGTGAAGGATATCATTACTTCTGAATGTTATGCCATGCAGGGCCTTTCTGTTAAAAGTCTACAGAGGGAGAGAGTCAAGATTTTCCAGCAGACTGCTGTGATTACAGAGCATAACTTTCCAGTTTTCTGCCATGTTTGTTCATTAGCTTCATCCTATTCACTCAGTTAAACCCACTACAGAATGAAAATTTTGGTCTTAGACTGTGCAATGGCAAAGAATCCTAATGAATTTGTATAACTTTTCCACTATCCAACATGAGTGAAAAGGAGAAGACTGATACAGTTGACTCTTTTATACTGGACCCAGTACAGAAAACTGCACTGAGTGAACAAGTGTTCCGCTGCTGTCAGCACCCAGGTGGCCATTGGTACCAACAAAAGCCCTGGCACTGCAAGAACCATACTATTTATAGAGGAGATATATTCCTCATCATCATCTGGGGGCACAGCTCGTCACCAGTATCGATCAGAGTGCTATTCCCCATATGCTTCCTGAATGATACCAACAGTGACCCACACTCTGCCTACTTCAAGTGTTCAGGTGAGGCTCATTTGTCGGAGGCCTGCAAGATTTGCAAGGCTTTCCAACCCTGGACCAAGTGAGAAGGGGAGTTGTGCTTCAATATCATCTTAATGGAGGTGTCTCTTCACCTGGTACTGGAGGTGGACTTTGTACCGGCAACACAGGCTTTGGTGCAGGAGACCTACGGACACTCACGTGCCTCCCCAGCACCACTGGTTGCAATCTGCCCTGGTGACACGGCTACAGAAATCATGACCTCTGCAAGCTTCGTGCCCACCCAAGTGGCCTTTGTGGACCCTTGGGTCTATCATTAAAACCAGGGCTTGGGCCCCTCTGCATTGGGGTCGGTTTTCTCCAGGTCCAGAGCATCCCTACCAGCAACCCCTCTGAATCATTTGCTTGTGTCAGAGAGCTTGCTTCCTCCAGGCCAGCTCTCTCCTCACCCCTAGGAGCATAAGGACCAGGTGGCCCAAATGACCATGGACCTCTCACTGTCAACATTGCAGGTCCTGTTGCAGGCGGAGGCACTGGGAGAGAGGGGCCTGAAGAGATCCTCATCTTCCTCCTCCAATGGGGCCCAGGGAGACACTCTCCCATCTATGCCTTCAATGGATTTGAGGGCACACCAGGACCTCCTCCGATGCCTAGTCCAGAGCCTGGGGGTCCAGGCTGAGTGGTTGTCTGAGGACTCCTACCAAACACTCGACATTTGCAGTCGAATACCCCTACCAGGGTGGCCCTCCATGTAAATAAGATGCTGGCTAAGATCTCTCAGTCCCTGTGGCAGACCCCAGCCTCCACTGCCCCCCTGACAGATAAGAGGGCAAAGTGCCAGTATTTTATGCCCCAGGATGGGAACGAATACCTTTTTACACACCCGTCTCTGGGGTCATTGGTCATCCAGGTGATAAACCAACAGGAGAGACGGGCAACTGGGTGCAAACCCTAAGAATAGGGACAATAAGAAAATGGACCTGATGAGCAGAAAGGCCTATGCCTCAAGGGCGCTGCAGTTTCAAATAGCGAATCAGCAGGTGCTGCTGTCTCATTGTGTGTATAACATGGACAGGTTTTCTGAGCTGCTCTCTGGGGAGTCAAAGCCCAAGTTTAGGGTGCTTTTGGGGGAGGGCAGAGTCATCTCCAGGGCAGCATTACAGGCTTCCCTTGATGCAGCTGATGCAGTATCTCATACCATGATTGTAGTGTTGGTCATGCGCCGCAGCTCCTGGCTCCAGGGCTTGAGGGTGCTTCCTGAGCTGCAGACTACAATCCAGGACCTCCCCGTTGAGAGTCCCTCCCTGTTTTCTGAGCAGACAGGCCAGCATATGCATGGCCTGAAGATACCTGGGCTACATTTAAGTCCATGGGTATTAATACCCCAGACACCCAGCTGTGCTCCTTTTACAGCAGGAATGCTACCAGGCCCTCCCATTAGGGGCTGCATCCCAACTTCCGTCACTGTAGCAGAAAAGACAATGAAAGGAATGGTGGTGCTGTCACTGGTGAACCCAGGACCACGGGCAGGGCTCGTCTGGCAATCCCTCAGGGCCCTCTCAAGGATTTTGAGGGTGCACTCGAGGACAGTCTACCAGCCTCACTTCTCCCATCTCGGGACCATCAGTTCCCTTTCCACTGGGTCTGGAATTCTATGACTTCGGACTGCTGGGCCCTAGAAATGGTGGTAGGAGGTGGGTACGCTATTCCCTTCCATTTCCTCACCCTTCTCATCCTCCTACCCCATCCCTCTTCAGGGGCTGTCTCACAAGACTCTCCTGTGCATGGGAGATACGTCAGCTCCTTGCCCTGGGGCAGTAGAGATGGTCCCCACAGAGGGAGTAGATACAGGTTTCTACTCCTGTTACTTCCTGGTCCCCAAGGTGAAGGGTGGGTTCCAGCCCATTCTCAATCTCTGGAATCTCAATGAGACATGCATCTGATGAAGCAGGTCTTTGCCCCCGAAAGCTTATGCTCCAAAATATCTGTTTGTCTATAAGGTGCCACAGGACTACTTGTTGTTCATAAAATGTATGCTATCCATTTATATTGTCAGTTAGCACATTAGTAACACACAGTAAATATGCTGTACAGTAAAAGTTTGCTTGGCCAGATATGGAGGATTCTCGCAGTACATTGTTCAGTATTTACTGCGATGCAGAATGAGACTGCTGTGCATGTGTAAAATTATTTGTGCAGATAAATGGATCCTATTATAAATAATAATTTGAATTTAATCTAGATTATAATGAACACTTGTCTTTGCAAACAACTGATTTATGGTGTATGGAAGGCATAAATGAGAGCAAACAGCTTTGTATCAGGTATACTTACAAAGGTTTTTGAAAATCCTTCTCTGCCACAACTGCAGAGGAGTTATTACTGCAGCCATTCCTACTTTCCCCTTCATAGAATGGCTGGTGAGTCTTCATAGCTGTCCATCCACTGATCCTGCCCTGCCTTGCTCCTATTACTCAGGGCTACCCATACCTGAGCTGATCTCCTTTATATCCTTCTGCTCCTTGTAGCAGAATTATATCAGTCTGGCTGTGCACAGGGCCCACCTCTACTCTTTTATGAGGAAGCACAGGAGAGGAAAGAATTCAGGCTCTGCCACAAGGTGAAGTGCTGCTTTAGAAGATTCTGGTTAAGAGATACAGACTTAGAATGTGTTTCCCTATAATATAGTGTTGTGTGGTAAGTTTTCTGGGTCTTCAACTTTTTTTATTTCTATCTCTCTTCATGAAATGTTTAAGGGCAAAAAGGAACAATCGTACCAGGATCAACTGCATATATGAGCTGTCTGCAGATACTGCAAGCAGCAATTTGCGAATGTTGCCTTTAAGTACTAGTGTTCTCAAACAACAAAGTAAAAAAAAAAAAAACCTGTTGGTTTTGTTTGAAACACAAGGCAGAGAAAGAGGAGATGAATACCTGCCAAAAGGAGGGTGGGGGAGCAAAAGACCTAAATGGTGATAGGGAAAGAAATATAATGTTCCACTTCAGTGCATTTGATCCCAGAGCACTCTGTAGGAGACATATAATGTGCATGACTTGAACCCACCACTGCAATAATAGCTAAAGGTTTCTGTTTAAGTTGCATGTAATGGTAAGCTTACTACAGTATGTTTTTTATTACTTCTCCCAGTCTTAGAAAGAATTGGAAGTGTGCCAATGAACTGGAATTATCATTACATTTTATTCCCATAAATACAGAGCATGATCAGTTACTGTTTCAGAAGGTGTCTCTTCCTATCAACTTATATGGTTTATAAATCTGTTTAGTTCTGCAAAGGAATATGAAGCGAGACAATTAATAGGGTGATTGTTAATATTCTGGATGTGGTGAAATAGTGCACACAGTATCTGCTTGTCTAATTGTACGATTTGAATTGCCAGCAACTATGAATGAAATCACTCAGGCAGAAGATTCATCTAGCTACCTTGCTGTGTTTCTGCTGGGAAGTATTGAAGCTTTACTAAATAATTTCTGACTGCCAGACTTGTCATAAAAATTCAATATATAGCTTCCCCACAACTTTTCATTTACAAGTTTTAGCATCATTTTAAATTTTGGTAGTAATATTTGAGATTAAATATATATAACAAACAGAAGCATGTCTGATAAAAATGACTTCTTTAACTGGACAGTTCGTGGTGCTGGTGGGACATTTAAAATCTTATTACGGTTAAAAGATTTACATTTCCAGAGGAAAATGGGCATGTTCATAAAAAAAAACAAAAGCAAAACCAAAAACCTTGCCTATAATTTCTGAGGATGTAACTGCAGGAAAAATTAAACTGTGAATTCTACATTGAAGGCAAGACTATAATAGTTATTAATTCATGCTGCTAAACAGTTATGTGTAATTATTCAACTGAAGAAATAAACGTAAGTTCTTAATATCCTAGCAACGAGTTCCACCAAGTTAGAAGATCTGAGCTATTTGGATGGACAAAGGAATGCTCCATTACGCACTTCAATTCGTTTACCTTGGCATAATACTGCAGGAGGAAGAGTACAACAAGAAAGTAAAGGTATTTATACATGTGTAGTTATTTTAGAATAGGCACACAGTAATAGTCCTTGTAATATGGCAAAGCTGAAATTTCTGCAAAAATCCACCCTGCAGAAGTGTTTAGAAGTTTAACCCTATGTTGATCATAAAAAGTGCCTCTCACACATCTTTCAGTATGGCATGCTATATATCAGAAAGAGATGTTTTTAATAGAAAGCAAACATATAATTAACATGCATGTACAGCAAAACTGGGATTATCTGAACCTTCTGTATCCATAACTGAATCATGTGCCTCTAATGTTTATATTGTAGAGTCCTTTGATCATCTAAGTATAACATACACAGCTGTGTATGGTTCAGTGTCTCATGTACTGGCACCTAGACTACTTCACAGAGAAAGAATAAGTGTCATCTACAGCCTAAGCTGAGAGCCAGGTATCTTTTATCTGAAACTGTAGAGGTGCCTGCATGAAGCTCCAGAGGTCCTAGGTTTGAGTCTGCCTCTGGGCAGTTATACAAGCAAGACTTCAGATGAATTTATTCAGTATTTTACATGGCATTCAGGTAACCATGTTGGTACTGTGTGTTAAAAAACAGACTTACAGTCAATCTCAAGGATGTCTTTCCACCTGAATCTTAGTTACGTAAGAAAAGTAATTAACGCATTAAGGATTGGTATGATGGTTCTAAAATAATCCAGTATAGGGGTGGCTTTCAGGTCAGAAATAGTGGCTTTTTTATCCTTGCAGATTGTGTGCAAATTTTATTTTATTTTGTTTTATTTTCTCATCTAAACTTTACCTTGGCCGCCTACTGCTTCTGTTTAGATTATCAACACAAACAAAAAAACATGTGAGCAGTCAAAGGTTTTCACTGCTTTTCAGTGAATCACTATGTGGCTGTTATGCTATCCTCATTCATATTGACTTTATCAACATCAGTTAAGTGATAGAAAAAGAATGAAACATAACCTTTCTTAAGAAATCATTTAAAAATTGTATATGTTTTTTATAATTTATTCATGGTTAAGTAATCTTTACAATCAAAACCTGATTAGTTAGTCCCTATAGCTCTTTCATTATCTGTTTGAGAATACGTAATGGTAACAAGAAGATATTTGTTAGATTTTCAGAGATGTTGAGCACATGCATTTTTCTATGTGTGTAATGTCTAAGGATGTGACCATGTATAGTGCTTAGCACACACAGCACTCTCTGACAACTCCCAGTGTCAGGCCCTACATTAGAAGAGCATGCATTTTCAAATATATAGAAAAATTGTATTTTATTAAGTCTCACATTTTCACAGTTCTCCAACATTTTAAATATAAAAGTGGAGCCCCTCTGTCCCCCCACCCAAAAGAAATCCAATAATTGTGTGTTTGAACATAAAGTTGTTTTAATCCACAACTAAACTGTTAATCTAGAGTTCAGAAAGTCATTTGTAATATTTTATGGCAAAAGTGCTGAAAAGAAATCCTCTGAAATTGTGAATTTACACACCAAAAGTTATTGAAATTGTCTTCAAAAATGCTGCTGCAAATAAATAGGTTTTTATTGTATTATAATATTTTTTCTAATAAACTTTTTTTTTCCTCCTTTCCACTTCTCAGCACGTTTTGCTCCCTATAAGCCTCAAGACATTTTGCTAAAGCCACTGTTGTTTGAAGTGCCAAGCATAACAACAGACTCTGTGTTTGTCGGAAGAGACTGGCTGTTTCAAATGATGGAAGAAACCTTCAAGAATCCTGAGCTGGCAGAAAACAGGGGAGCAGTTATTGTTGGAAATGTGGGGTTTGGAAAGACTGCTATAATTTCAAAGCTGGTGGCACTTAGCTGCCATGGAAGTCGTATGAGGCAAATTGCTTCAAACAGTCCTAATTCACCCCCTAAAAGTACGTTTCTTGTTTAAGTAATTTTTTGGGTTATTACACTATAGAAAGGGCCAGGATATTGCTTGATTGGCAGACATAAGTAATTATTGGCACTATTGTCCCCTACATAAACAGTTCTCCTTGGGGGGCAAGGAAGTTCCATCAACATGACATGCTTTAACAATAACCTCCAACTGTATAGAGCAGGGGTTCAGCTTCTTAATTGAGTGAACCCACCCCCACAACCAGAACCCCCTCCATCCCCCTCTCCCCTGAGTGTGTATGGAAACAATATCATCACACTGTTTTCCGGCATCCAAACTCACTTGGCAGAAAGGGTCTGTTGAACTTTGCTTCCTAGGCCTTTTATCCAATCCTCAGCTATTGTTGGTTTGCAGAGAGATGGTGCTCCAGTACAATCTTCCCCTCTATCGTGCTGCCCAGATTTTTTTAACAGTTTCACAGAATCTGAGATTAAATAGAAGATCGTGCTAGGAAGGTGACACTTTATCCCTTTTACTGCCTTCACTTTCCCCCACCTCTAGTTTATCTGAGGTGAGAGAATATCAGTCTTCTGATGTACTCCAAGTATATCCAGTGCTGACGCTTTTCAAATGTACCATGTTGATGATGTGAAGAAAAGGCTATTGTGATGCTATAATTAATATTCTCCACATCTGTTGAGCCCTTGTACATTATATGATTTAATGAGTTTCTACATTTAGAATTGTGCCTTTTTTGCATCACTGTATTTCTTCTCTGTATTTTCTATTTCTGCAGCTCTGAGGTCAGTTAAGCCTCATAGAGTGTAAAAATGATAATACATGCATGCATACGTTATGTTGTAGCTCTTTACCTTTGAAGATGATGTGTATTTAAAAAGATGTAATTTGTAAATTTTACCCAAAACTTTAAAGTTCCATTATCTATATATTGTACCCAAAGTGGTAGTCTGTAATCGTAACATTAGTCTGTGCATTTTTGTAGGCAATGACTCCTGTCAAGAGATTCCCCTCACTAAATTACCACCACCTGCTCCTCCCACAAATGGTAACAATTCAGTGAAAATTTTGAGTGATCCTAGTACCCCTGAACATCAAAATCAAGTAGATGAATCTGTGAGACGTCTTGCTTCAAAGGTAATCTTTCACCATTCAGTAGGTTTCTCATACACTCAAAACTGAAATGTCTGTGACATGTTGCTGGGATATTGTCCTTTTCCTTGGGTTTCTTATCAGTTTAAAACTCTGTAACAGGGACAGAAATGTATAGTGGAACATGATGTAAAGAGGTCAGGGAATCTGGTGCTTCATATTATAGTCTTTCTAGTAAAATGTCTTGTACTTGAGAACCAAAACAAGCTACTGCCCCTGAGACTGAAATTACTAAACATCTTAAATTAACTCTTCTTTCAATCTACAAAGAGTTTAAAAGCTATATTACTGTAGTTTAAATTACTTGTACCACAGACCATTGATAATCTGTGACTATCTAGTATTTGACTATAAGTGACTTTTGCATTGCATTATATTATGCTGAGAAACTGATTTTGTATAAATGATGAAATTGTTCTACATCAGAGTTACACATATTTAATAACATACAGGTTCCTCAATCTTTTGCGAAATTTTGTTATAAGGCAGTGTTTTAAAGCACCTATTCTACTTGTATCCAGTGGGGAAGGTGCTAAATAGTTTAAAGCAGGAGTGTCCAACCTGCGGCCCGCAGGCCGCATGCAGCCCTGGACAGCTAGTAATGCGGCCCCACAGATCGTAAACTTTTAACATTATTATGTGATTTATATACATTAACTATATTATATATTTTATATGCGGCCCAAGACAATTCCTCTTCACTCAATGCGGCCCAGGCAAGCCAAAAGGTTGGACACCCATGGTTTAAAGCCATGAAAACCATTATATGACACACACAAGCAGTCAAGTAGCACTTCAAAGACGAACAAAATAATTTATTAGGTGAGCTTTCGTGGGACAGACCCACTTCTTCAGACCGTAGCCATACCAGAACAGACTCAATATTTAAGGCATAGAGAACCAAAAACAGTAATCAAGGAGGACAAATCAGAAAAAAATGATCAAGGTGAGCAAATCAGAGAGTAGAGGGGTAGAAGGGGGTGGGGGGAAGGTCAAGAATTAGATTAAGCCACGTATGCAAACGAGCCCCTACAATGACTCAGAAAATTCCAATTTCTGAGTCACTATAGGGGCTCGTTTATATACTTAGCTTAATCTAATTTTTGACCTTCCCCCTCCCTTCTACCCCCTACTCTCTGATTTGCTCACCTTGATCATTTTTTTCTGATTTGTCCTCCTTGATTACTGTGTTTGGTTCTCTATGCCTTAAATATTGAGTCTGTTCTGGTATGGCTACAGTCTGAAGAAGTGGGTCTGTCCCACGAAAGCTCACCTAATAAATTATTTTGTTAATCTTTAAAGTGCTACTTGACTGCTTTTTGGTTTTGATAGTGTATAGACTAGCACGGCTCCCTCTCTGTTACTATTACATGACACGTTTGCATGAAGTATAAAGATTGTTTATCATTTTGATGGGTTGATTTTTCACAGAAATAATCAGAAGCCTGAGCCATGAGTCTTCCTCTCTTTAAGGCGCATTGTACTCTTTTTCTGCAGCAGTCAGCTACCTATGGCAATACTGTAAAAATCCGCTTATGAGCTTGTTCAGATAAAGCGTTCTTTCCGGGTTTTGTTCTGAAATTTTTTCTTGTGTTATGGCAGGGGCATCAAACTCTGTATAACCTGCTGAACCCCAGTCATGTAAAAATGCCAAGGCAAGACTTTTCCAAGAGGCAGGGACTCAAATTAGTATTTTATTGATTTTATTCAAAATAACTGTTTGCATTTCTGCTATAGTAATACTGTTTCCCTGTTTTCCTTGTGCCATGACTCCATTAGGTTAATCATTCACAAAATATTAATCAGGGTAACTTTTCTAAAATTGAACATAGCCTGGGTGTGGTATACAGGGACATATCTTAATGTTTGTGGTCTTAACTAAAAGAAACTTATTTCCACCTTGTTATCCATAAACATGTGATAATTTTATATTTTAGGTTGTTGCCTACCACTATTGCCAAGCTGACAACACATATACCTGTCTTGTCCCAGAATTTGTGCACAGTATCGCAGCTTTACTTTGCCGGTCACATCAGTTAACAGCATATAGAGATCTTCTAATAAAAGAACCTCACCTACAAAGTATGCTTAGCCTTAGGTCCTGTGTCCAAGATCCAGCAGCAGCTTTTAGAAGAGGAGTGTTGGAACCACTTGATAACCTCAGGAAAGGTATGCCAAGCAGCAGGCAACTCAGAAACTCTCTCAACTTTGCTAGGACTGTTTGATCTTTTATAATCTGATATAGGTATGTAATGATCTGAGACTATGTCTACACTATGAGTTACATTTGATTTTTAATAAATTTGACTTCAACCTCGTTCTTATGAATTCGAATTTGTGTCTACAAACCTTCTTGAATTTCCACCCACCGTTTTTCCATGTCGTGTTTCTTTGCCCCCATTGCCCTATGCAAGTTGGACAGCGTGAGTAGTGCATTGTGGGTACCTATCCCATAGTGCCTTAGCCATGGTTGCTTGTGGGTGTTTCATGTTAGAATCCCAGAATGCAAAACACTGTCTCAGAATGCAGAGCACTCAGTAACAGAATTCAGACCTCCCCCAGATCTGTCCAGGTTCCCTGTGCCACGTGTCCTCTGTGTATGTTGGCGGGCAGCTGTGCTATCTTCCTGGTCCATCCCCTGCCTGGTTCCATCAGCCTTGTGTCTGCTGCAGACACTGGCATAGCAGTAGGCAACAGTGCTTTCAGCCCTCCCCCAAACTTGTCCAAGTCCCTGTGCTGTGTGTCCTCTGCAGATGCTAGTGTAGTAGTGGGCAGCTGTGCTATCAGCCCTGTCCACCCCCACCTGGTTCCATCAGCTGCATGTCCAGACCTTTATATCTGCAGGCCTGGGCACTGCAAAATTCAAATTCTAAGTCAATCAAAAATTTGTGGGCTTCCTGTGATCTTTTTTCTGCACACCTGAATGGAGAGCAATGGAAGACGCAGCAGCCATACATGGAGGATCACTGTGTAGCTTTGTGGGATACATTCAGGACACTTCTGGAGGCTAGTACATTTGAATTAAAGACATGGTGCTTCCACACTAGCCTTTATTTGAAATTTTAAATTCAAAAGTCAAAATTGACCATTCGGTAATAGTGACATTTTGTTATCGGTATTAGGGCTCAATAAATTGAGCTAATGGTATGTACAGTTAACATAGTGATGTTTTAATTTCGAGCTAACTCCTTTAGATTTCATTTTATCTCATAGTGATGACACAGCCCAAAGGAGGTGATTAAAGGTGTAGAAATGGCTTTAGTAAACTTTTTCTTTTCAGTGATAATCATTATAGATGTTCCTTATACCAACACTAGACAATTTTCGGATGGAAGTATTTTATTTTTGAAACAATACCCTCCAATATCTAATATTAAAAGTAATGTTTTCATGACTTTTTTTTAAATGTCATTGAAAACATAGTCACGCTTATAATTAAGGGTAAATTACAGGTAGGGCTCCTATTAAGGTCACCAGCAATTTCTAATTCTAAGAGCCAGTTTTCAGTTGCATATAACTTTGCCATATTTTAACTGTTTGGGCTGAAATTGTGCATGCTGGGTGTCTTCCTCTGGTTGAATTTGCAAAACTTCAGTAAAGCTGTTTGTCTGATTCTGAATACAAGTCTGAAGGGGCGGGGAGGGAGGGTACATCTTTTGACCATGTTAAATAATTCTGAAATTTTTTCTTTGTAAAGCTCCTATGCTGTGGAGCAGGAACTTGACATGTTTTCGGGGGCAGAGTGGCATGTCTCAGGGTGTGCTTTTTGCCACTGCCAGGAAAATCCACTCAAGTTTGGCCAAATCCATTAGTTTTTTAAAAAAATCACAGTTTGCAGATGCTCAGTACAGGCTAGTGAGATTTTAGCAGCTAAATTTCGTGAGATTCCTTCGGCAACGAGCATGCTCCAGCAAGCAGTGGTGACTGAGACTGCATCAGGAGTCCGAGTAAAGATTGTGACTGAGCACCAGTGGGCTAACAGGAGGGAAAGGTAAGGTGGGACCAAAACCAGATACGCTTGGATCTCTCTGGTCCAGCACCTGGTCCTGAACTAGGGAATATGCTAGACAAGAAAAGGTCAGTGCCCCTCCTGGATTCTGGCTCCTAGTTCCAGGTTCCCTTCCTGTTCATTAGTTCTGCTGCTGGCCCTGGTCCCTGGGCTCTGCTCCTGGCCCCAGCTGGATTTGTGGCCGCCATCCCCTGTGTCGCTAGTCCAGGCTCTGGCTCCTCTGCCTTTGGACTCCCAACTGGCCCCCACTCCCAACCAGTGGGGGTCTCTGTTTCAGCAACATCCATTGTCCTGCAGGAGCATGGACCAGAGATTCAGGTATATGGGAAGGAGCCAGGCTGTGGGGCAAGAATTGAGAATGGGACAAGGGTTGGAAGCTGAGAAGGATGGTGAATGTGGGAGAGACTGCTGTGGCCTGTTGAAAGGTGTCAGGCTAGGAGTTGTTGAGACTTGGATAGGAAGCCTGAACGTAGTGGAACCTAGGACAGTGTAGGTTTGGTAAATGGAGCTGAAATGGGGATTTGTGGTGGGAAAGGGCTCCTCTCTGAAAGGATGTCCAGAAAAGAGTCTCTCCTATCCCCACCCCCTGTAGCAGGCTGTCCTCCACAGCTTAGAATGGGACCCAGGATTTTCAATTCTTACCATTCTTTTGTTCTCAGGAAATAACCGAGATATCCATTGGCAAAGTATGCGTTGTCCCTCTGTAGTGTTGGTCTGCATAGAGAATGACTTGTGCTATCAGCTCAAGAGGCAGAGCTTGCTTTTTCAAAATTTTGGGAAATAGCCTTTCCTGTGTAATGTTGAGAGAAAATTATTAAAATTGTGAAGTCCAGTGACCAAAATTAGGAAGTGTCACAATTAAGATTGCTTATGGAACCTTAGTTCAGCCCCCTTCTGCATGTCCATTATGATACTTTCCTTATTTCTGTCATCACATGTTGTTGTTTTTTCTATGGGACCCTTGCCTAATTTGATGCACAGAATGGACAGTGCTCACATACTCAGCAGCTGTATTTGTTCGATATGTTGCCCCATATCTTATTTACACAGCTTTTTGTGTTATAGTGGTTTTTAAAGGTTCTAATAAATGATCAATAAAGGTATTGTTAAAAATCAGTCAGTAAGTACATATAATTACACTGGAACCTTCTTTTGATATGCTTATAATCATCTGTAATACCTGCTACTCATATCTATAGCCTGCTGATAACATCTATTAATCATTTAACCTATTCAGAATAACATTTATATAATGGAGTCTAATATAAAGTGAGACTGTGAAAACACTTGGAAGTGTGTAGATGTTCTCTGGCAATATTTGTAGCCCAGACACTGCAGCAGAGTGCTAGTGATGAGATGTAGAAAATGAAGCCATGAGCCATTTTCATTAACTAAAGAAAGTAAACTGCTCAAAAAGCAAACAGCATAAAAAAAATCAATTTTAAAAATTCAATTTTAATCTAAAATGAAATAAACGATTAGCGGTGATTTTTGGTTGAATATGCTAACTTGCAAAGTTTCAGTTAGCCTGTTTGTGTGGAAAATGTTCAATCTCCTGTTATTCTTGACTTCTGTTGTTTAGACAAGAGAATTGCAGAGGAGGACTACATCATTTTGATAGATGGTTTAAACGAGGCTGAATTCCACAAACCTGATTATGGGGATACACTTTCTTCATTTATCGCAAATATTATCTCTACATTTCCTTCCTGGCTGAAGCTGATTGTGACTGTAAGAACTAACTTTCAGGTAAATATCATATTTTTAGTTTAGCTTCTTTTGCTCTGAAAAGTGACCTTGTATACTGCTGTAGCCTATTGCCCTGAGAAAACACTATATGGGATTTCTTCCGAAAGAATCATCCATTTTGAAGAAGTATTTCTCTAGCACAAATTCATGAAACAATTATTTGATTCTTCTTTGAGTGATGTCCCTGTGGGTGCTCCACTCTACGTGCTGGGCTCATTCTGGCGCCACAGATTGGAGACTCTTCAAAGCTGTATCTAGTTGGTCCATGCATGCACAGTTGCTGCATGGTTTCATTTGCGCTTTTTTTGACCACACACATGGTCTGGCTCAAACTACTTCCTCTCAACTGCCCCAGGCTGCAGACAGAGCTACCTGCCTCTCTCAGTCTTCGACATTGCGAGACTTGAATCCTTCCCTTCTTAGTTTCTCAAGCGTTAGTTGTGTTCTTGTTAACTGTTGATATTTCGTTTGCCTAAAAAAAAAAAAGAAAAGTTTAAAGTTACTTAAGTGGAAGACGGAGTTAAAGTTTGTTGTTCATAATGTTCTCTGTTTTTAAGAATGTTGCTTGTTCTTACTACATCCTGTTGGATTGGGCTTTAGGTGAGTCAGTTACCATGTCTGGCACAGTTGTGATCAGTGCTGCGAAGCAATGCCCTCCTCGAACGGACACTCCTCATGCATAAGGTGCTTTGGAGAAGCCCACATTCCCCAGAAATGCCATCATTGCAGCAAGCTAATGGCAAGGGTGTGGTGCAACCGTGAAATGCACCTTAAAATTATTTTATTTGATAAGGCTCATCAGCCTTCTGAGGATGACACTGTGAGGTCATTAGAGTAGCCCCTGCATAAACTCAGGGTTTCTACACAACGGCCATTCCATCAAAGAAGTCTAAGACCTCACCAACCAGATCCCTGTCTGCTATTTGACAGGGCTGATCTGATGTGGCTGATAAGCCTGGCACCTCTGCCACTGCCTCTTCACATTCTAAGGTGGCCTCGTCTTCTAAAATGGCCAAATTGATGCCAAAGGCACTGTAGTCCTCAGTACTGAAACATTCAGAACTGGCCACACCAACACGGACTTCTTCCAAATTACTGGCCCCAAGCACTCCAACGCTGGCTTTGGCACTGATGGTATCTCCATCTCATTCTTCAGCACCGCCCACGTGGGAGCCAGCAGCACCAGTGGCTCCTTGCAGCGCAGCACTGAGGAAGGCACTGACTAAATCTCGGTACTGTACTTTTACTCCATGGTTGCCATCGCCTACCTTTTCTCTGTCACTATCTCCATCCCTGACGGCCCTGAGGTTGCCCACTCTGAGCTCAGGCAGATCAGAAAGACTCAACCCACGATATTATGAACTTTGCAGGCTACCCTCTCCCTTCTTACTCCTCCTGTGGATGAGAACCCGTACCACCACAGACACCTCTCACTTTCTTGTTCACAGTCCTCTCAGATGTCTTGCCAATCCTTCTCTCCTTGACATGGGGACCCTTGCTGGGTCTTGCACAGGCGTTCCTATGGCTCAGGGCACTTCCCCCATTCTAGCAACTACCACTATCATGGCCATCATCGATACTCCTCCCAACACAGTTTCTCTCCTTGATGAGGTTACTACAATAGGTCTTGATCAAGGGTACATTCCACAGCTGGCTACACATCTCCTTGGTTGTCGCCTATTTCAGCTGCTCTTTCTCCACCACTACACTCTCCATCCCTTCAACATCTGAAGTCTGAGATGGCACCAGCTTCCAAAGTAGAGGAGCAGTGTCCTGATGCCTCTCGTAGCAATCACTCTTCCTCCTCACTGGACAAGGCCTTTATACCAGGGGCCATCTCGTGCCCCCCCTCCCCCCATGACATTAGACAATGTAATTATCTTTTTCAAGTGGATGTGCAAACAGACAAAGTTCAGGAAAAATGACACCAGCTTCTAAAAAATTTACAATCCACACAGTTCTGCAAAGTAACCATTCCCCTGGATGAAGCCATACTTGAAGCAGCCAGTGACATATGGCAAACTCCTGTTTCAGCTCTTCCTACTAACAAAAAGTCAGACAAAAAGTACTTTGTACCTGCAAAGGGGATGGAATTCCTCTTTACCCATCTGTGGCCTAACTCAGTGGTAGCAGATGCTATGTTACACAGATCACACATACCCTGTTCAGAAGTGCTGTAGATGACAATGATGTCAAATGTCTGGACATCCTTGGAAGAAAGCTCTATACCTTGGCAGCCTTACAGTTATGTATAGCCAATTATGCAGCTCATTTTATCCAGCCATGACTTTGATAAACTATGTTAAGCTTATGCCCCTCATGGACTACCTGTCAGAGTCAGAGGCCAATTCTCAAGTCAGTGGTGAAAGAGAGCTATGCCATGGCCAGAACTGCTGTCCAGAGAGCCCTGGACGTTGCAGATATGGCGGCACAGGCTACCGCTACCACAGTAGTAATGCAGCATGCCTCATATTTGCGGGCAGCCACAATACCTGAAGAGCTGCAAACTAAAGTCAAAGACTTGCTGTTTGACAAAAAGAAACTGTTCGGAAAAAACACTGATTCCATCCTCCATTCTAGCAAGGACTCTCGTACTACAGTTGGAACACAGGGAATGTATATTTCTCATAGAAGGAGACAGTATTATCCCTACCAGGGACATTATGAGTTTGCGTACTATTGGATGCAGTTCCAACAACCTACCAGGCTTTATAATCAACCTCACGCACAACAGAGACCCCAAAGGTGCCAAAATCAGGGGGGTCGCAATCAACTTCAGACAACCAGGCAGCAAGTTTGACTTCCTGGTCAAGAGCAGCAGCATCACCACATACACCTCCCAACTTCCCAACACTTTCCATCACCAGCTGAGACCCCTTCTTCATCAGTGGGCCTCTATCACAACCAACAGGTGGGTTCTGGAGATCATAAAATCAAGTTACACCATACCTTTTATCTCCATCCCACTCACTATACTGCCCACCCCACCCTGCTTCAGGGACCCCTCTCACGAGATTTTTACGTCATGTGGAAGTACACCATCTCCTATCCATAGGAGCAGTAGAGTGTGTCCCGGATGAATTCAAGGGCAAAGGCTTCTACTCCCACTACTTCCTCATGCAGAAGAAAACCAGAGGGTGGAGACCAATTCTGGATTTACGACTGCTAAATAGACGTGTGAAAGCAGTGGTTCAAGATACGGGTCCTAGACCTCAATGACTGGTTTGCTGCTCTCTACCTTCAACACGCTTACTTTCATGTGACAGTTCATTCAGCTCACAGATGGCTCCTACATTTCACAGTAGGTGTAGACCATTTCAATACAGAGTCCTATCATGTGGACACTGTACGGCATCCAGGGCATTCTCCAAAACACTGGTGGCGGCGGCAGCTATTTTAATCAGCAAGGGGTCATGATATTCCTCTATCAAGATGACTGTCTCTTAAAAGGCCCCTTGCCCACAGAAACCACATGTATGGTGCTCACTACAAAGAATGTCTTCCACTCCCTAGGTCTACGTATCAATTAGAAAAAGTCAACTCTCCAACCCACATGGGACTTGGAGTTCATTGGGGCTCAACTTGATACCATTATAGGAAGAACTTTACCTGCCCCTTCACAAGTTTCAGGTGATTCAAGACCTTGTAAGCATCATCACGGGCAGTGCCACTGTCCAAGTAATAGTATGTCTCAGGCTCATGGGCCATGTGGCAGCAACAGCCTTTGTGGTGCAACACGCCAGACATCATTTCTGTTTGCTACAGCATTGGATAGTCATCATTTACAACAGCACACACTGCAGCCTTCATCGCTTGGCAGTGCCATCTGCTCATGTTTTTTAGTCTTTCCAATCATGGCGAAGTCAACGAAATCTCCTATCTGGAGTTCTGTTTCACTCTAGACAACATTCTTGGCATATCACCACGGACACACCCCTGCTAGTCTGCGGGGCTCAAGTGGATGATCTCTCCATCCAGGGCCAGTGGTATCCTCAAGAACACTTTCTTCGTATCAACCTGCTGGAACTCAAGGCAGTTTTCAAAGCTTGCCAACACTTCCTACAATACATTCATGGTGCCACAGTGAAGATCGTAACAGACAATTTCACAACAATATACTACATCAGTCACCAGGGAGGGGCATGATCACATTTCCTCTGTGTGGAGTCAATTTGACTTTGGAAGTGGTGCACTCGGAACATCACACTTTAAGCATCATATGTACCTGGGCTCAACAAATTTGCTACAGACTCATTGAGCCAGATGCTTTGTGCCGGATCAAGAATGGGAACTCCATGACAGACTTGTCTGCTCTCTATTTCAGCACTGGGGGACTCCCCTCAGTGATCTCTTCACCACTGTCACTACAAGAAATACCAAAGTGGTTGCTCCAGAGCGCAAATGGGACACAGGTTGTTAGGCGATGCATTCTTACAGGCATGGAAAGGCCCTCTTTCCTATGTCTTCCTCCTATCATACTCATCCCCAGATTTCTACACAAGGTCAAAGTGGATGGGACCACCATAATACTAATGGCCTCTGCACGGGCTCAACAGCATTCATTTCCCCTCCTGCAGTGAATGTCCCTTTCCTCTGCCACTTTTACCAGAACTAACTCAGAACCAAGTAACCTTGCAGCATCCCCAAATATGCACAGTACGCCTTTCAGCTTGATTCCTGGGTGGTTCGATGACTCTGAACTCCTCTCTTCTGCACAGGTCAGGGAAATTCTAAAGTACACTAGGCAACAGAATACGAGGACTACTTGCCGTTCAAAGTGGCATGAATTTGCAGTCTGTTGCTCAGCACAGCATGTGGAATCATTGGCGCCGCCTCTTCATACTATTTTGGACTGTCTAGTGCACTTAAAAGATGTGGGGTTGGCACTGAACACTCAGAATTCATCTTGCAGTGATTACGGCCTTCAGAGGACTTATTGAAGGGTTCTGAGTGTTCACCCATCCAATTACTAAAAAATTTCTCAAAGGGCTAACAAATATGTACCTCCCCTGCGGATGGTCCTTACCCCATGGAGTCTGTATTTACTGCTCCGGGCATTGATGGGGGCCACCATTTGAGCCTTTGGCTACCATCTCTCTGCAACCACTTACCATGAAGGTGGTTTTCCTCATTGCTATTATGTCAGCCTGTAGAGTCAGTGAGATATCATCTCACATGGCAGTGCCTCCATATATGTCTTCACCAAGGATGGGGTGACCCTAAGACATCACCCAGTTGTCGTTCCTCAAATAGGTTTGGATTTCCACACTAATGAACCAGTAGTCTTACCTGCTTTTTATCTTAAGGCACATTCATCATCGCAGGAGGCATCACTTCATACCTTAGACATGCACAGAGCACTTTCTTTTTATGTAGACTGGACAAAATCATTCTGGAAAACAGACCGGCTCCTAGTCCACTTGCAGAGCTCTCCACGGGTGAGCCCTTATCGCCTCAACAAAAAGTTCACATAATTACTGCATGCATTGCCCAGCGCTACTCTTCTAGCTGGATTCTTCTTCCAACACAACCAAGGGCTCGCTGCATGAGGGCAGCGGTGACTTCGATGGCTTTCCTGAAGGAACTTCCCTTTAGAGACACGTGTAGAGCGGCTGCTTGGAAGTTATATGACACCTTCATGAGTCACTATGCAATCCCGAGCTGATGGGCTGTGGACACTTCGCTGGCTTCAGCAGTCCTCTCCACATCAATTACATGGTGACTCCTTTTTCCTTCTCTTATTTGATGGGGAACTGCTTAGCAGTCACAATGGAGCACCCATGGGGACATCTCTCGAAGAAGAAGGTGAAGTTACTCACCTCAGTGCAGTAACTGTCGTTCTTTGAGATGTGTGTCCCAGTGGGTGGTCTGCTACTCACCCTCCTCGCGGCTGCGAAGTCTGTCTTATTTGCTTGCTTCTCAGATTCTGGAGTGGTTTCGAGGAACAAGTTTGAGCCAGACTTCACGCATGGTCAAAAGAGCATAAATGGAACGATGCAGCGACTGCGCATGCGTGGACTGGCTAGGTACAGCTTTGAAAAGTCTTGTATGTGTAGTGTCAGGAGAAGCCCAGCACCCACGAGGACATGCATCTCGAAGAAAGGCAGTTTCACTTTTCAGGGAGGCCTGGGTATATAGTGGTTTCATAATGTCAGTGCACCCAGTTTGAAAGTTGATCTTTTTTATTAATTTAGTTGGTTTTTAATTACATACAAAATACAATGTATTATAAAAGTGCTTAATTATACTAAAGGTGTTTGTAAAGTTTGCTAGACTATACAAATATACATTGTCCTGAATGAGAAGCAGCTGTCTATCATTTGAATTACTGTTTGTTAGGCACCATAAATATGTGTTCAGGTAAAACCACTGTAGCTAGACCACCCATTCCAGAACTGTCAGTTCGCCCTGACTATGTAGTCATGCGTGTTAAGTCTTGGAGGGACGGCCTCAAAGGAACACCACCTACTGGAAGCAGTGGCGATGGTATGCTGCTATTTTAGATCATTATCGAACTATTTCTAAACAAATGCTTATAAAACTGGTTCCTGGCCAAATTCCAATTCGGATAACTTGGCATTCTGCTGCCCTAAATTTGAAGTGATCACTGTATATCCTTCATCTAACCTTCAGGGATCAGTTAATAATGATTTAAAAGTCTCAGATGAAAGATGATGTAGTGTGGAAATATAGTATGATATGGTGTAATGTGTTATCTGTTAGCAGATTATTATATTACATGGAATAGTAGCGTTAACAGATTTTTCCTATTGTCACAAAAGAAAAATATAAGACTGAATTTTTAATTCTGGAATGCTATAATGTGTGTTTTATTTTGTATTTTAATTACAGGAAAATACAAATTCACTACCCTTTTTCAAAGTATCCCTAGATGACTTTCCAGATAATAAAGAAATCCATGGTGACTTGAATTCTTATATTCAGTACAGGATCAATAGCAGTCAGGAAATTATGAACAATATATCTTTAAATGGGAAAGCTGATGCAGCCATAATTGGGAAAGTGAGTAACCACCTGATCATGAAGAGCTTGGGATCTTATCTCTATTTGAAATTGACACTGGATCTTTTCCAGAAAGGTCACTTGGTGATCAAAAGTGCAAGCTACAAGGTAGTTCCTGTGTCTCTCTCAGAACTTTATTTACTTCAGTGCAACATGAAGTTCATGACTAATTCTGCCTTTGAGAGAGCACTGCCAGTCTTAAATGTGGCACTAGCATCCCTTCATCCCCTAACAGATGACCAGATTTTCCAAGCTATTAATGCTGGCCAAATAAATGGTGAACAGGAATGGGAAGACTTTCGACAGCGGATGGAGGCCCTTTCGTGCTTTCTGATAAAAAGGCGTGACAAAACACGTATGTTCTGCCATCCTTCCTTCAGGGAATGGCTTGTTTGGAGAGTGGATGGTGAAAATACAAACTTCTTATGTGATCCAAGGTAAGTTAAGGCCTCGATAAACTGTAATATGTACAAAGAGCTGTTTTTACCAATTTTAATGATCGCTTTGGAACACTGATGGGGGAGCAGAGAGTAATGTAGAACAGATCTTTTTTCACCCCATAGGAAAAGCTATACATGTTGAGAGCCAATTTTTGACTTCTAATGCCTAGATGTATAACTCTGGAGGGAGTCAATGAGAACTGGGCCTTTATATATGAGATCAGAATTTACCCTTACTAGTACAGGTTGAACCTCTCCAGTCTGGCACCCTTGGGACCTGACTGGTGCTGAACAAGGGTTTTTGCCAAACCACAGGATGTAAATATTGTTGAGCAGCATTACCCACACTTCTACTGCTTACTGGGCTCTTAAGAGACATTTAGACGTCAGTTAGAGCTAAATAACAGCACAGAACACAGAGCCAGTAGTGGTGGCTGTAAACAAATTTAATGGAACCACAGGAAACTTGGCTACACCCAAGGTAAATTGTTCTCTGGCTAACTAAAATCATGCCAGATTACGGATGTCCCCTAATGAGAGTGTGCTGGACTAGAGTGTTCAACCTGCAATTAAATTGTGTGATTTCCCAACCTTAGTGAAGAAGTGTAATGCATGATGAATTTCCTATTTTTATGTCTTTGGCAAAACAGGCAGTAGAAAAATAATGTAAGGCTTCCTACAAACTCAGACTTTGACATTAGAGCAATAAATACTTTGTCTCATCATCAGCATCTTTTTTTTTTTTTTTTTTTTTTTTAATTTCTCAAACATTCCCAGTCTCAGTTTGGCTTTACTCCTCTTTCTTGGGTTGTGGAGTATGGATCGTGAGAGTCAGAACTACTAAAAACACTGTGAACCCATCTGTGCACACATTCAGATAGCTTGTACAGTCAGACCCCGAGATATGCTCATTTGAGTTATGAGAATTCAGCTTTACAAGGAGTTTCATTTAATACCCCTACTTCAGTTTACAAGGCATTTCTTCACTTTCACGAGGACTGATTTGGAGGCTGGTGGCTCTGGTAGGCAAAAACTGAGGGGATGGAGTCGGCCGTGTTGGTCTTGACAAAGAGGCCGTACAGGGTGTGACGGTGCCCTTTGAGAGGGCGGCAGTCTGGTGCGGGGAGGTAGACTCATCCAAGTCCCAGCAGTAGATCATGCTGCTCTGCAAGACGTGGATGCTGGGTGTGCAGCCCATCCCCGCCCCGCTGCTGCCCTCATGCCCTGGGTGGCTAGGGGGCCTCCACCGCCTGCCCTGTGCAGCTGTGCCTTGGGCGCCGCTCGCTGTCTGCGGCGCTCCCTCCCATTTAGCGCCTGTCTCGCCTACCATTGCCACCTCGGCTGCTGCTGGTGGGAAGTCTCCACCGCGCAGCCCCACATGAGCGAGGCATCGCCCCTCGCCAGCCAGGGGCCCCCTGTGCCTGCCTAGGTCCCCACGCAGCCAGCCCCTGGCAGCGTCCCCTCCCCGCTTAACCTAAGCTACACTCAGGCCAGACTGCCTCCCTGTGCCTTGCTCTGCCCTGCCCGCTCCCTTGCACCGGATTTAATGGGATTTGGCGCTGTTTTAGCATAAATGGGTATAAATTTTGGGGCTCAGGAATGCATACAATTTTTTCCCATTGAAATTAATGGTAATTACATTTTCAACTCACAAGGATTCGCCTTAAGAGGGGTGTTTCAGGAACGAATTACCCTCGTAAGGCAGGGGAAGACTGTGTTTTCCATTTTGCTGCACTATTCAGGAATTTGGAGTTTAATCCTTTCTAAAACATTTTTAAATGAGTCAGGCTCATCGCACATATGTTCTCTGGATAACTAAAATCATGCCATATTATGGATGTTGCCTAATGAGAGTGTGCTGGACTAGAGAGTTCAACCTGTAATTAAATAGTGTGATTTCCCTACCTTAGTGAAGTAGGGTAATGCATCGCTTTACGTAGAATTTGGTAATAGTTCTGAGCATGGGCTTACCAGTATTGCACCTAACTATTTTAGGATTTAAAGAGTTCAGTTCTCTTGGGTTTTACCCAATAAAACTGATATAATAACTATTGGATTATGTAAAATTTCCCACTCTGTTTGAATCATATAACAATCTCCAGAATTATATCAGAAGGTGTCAGTTTTCTGAAGAGGTGACTGCTAAAAGGGGCTGTTGAGTGTTTTAACAGAATTTAATTTCAAAGTAGAAGCATGGAAAGTTGTAGCAGTCAGATTTAGCAGAACGCTGAAATATCTGTTTAGGTCCTCTTGTTGACTTCACCCCTTCCATCTGCAGATAATCCTTCACTGCATCCGTGGAACTTCTGATTTGGTACTTGATACCCATACGCTTTCCATGAAGCAACTCTTTGAATTGAAATCGAACAAGATCAAGGGAAATCTACTCTTTTAGAAGGGAACTCTCTTACTTAGAGACAGAGCTGTGTTGTCCCCTGTCCTGATGTCAAAAAAATTATTAAAAAGCTTTCTTTCCTGTGGCATTTGAAAGTTTTAGTGTTTAAATCAACACATGGAGAGATTTGAAAAGTTTGAGTGAAACAAAACTTTGAAGCTTACATGACATATATATGAAACTATTAGGAGATGCAAGAAAGTCTTTTTTTTTAAACTAAATAAATGTGCTGCTGTCTCATTTTCTTTCTTTTGTTAGGAATGGGCATTCTCTACTGGCATTCATGTTTTCTCGGCAGGAGGGAAAATTAAACCGCCAGCAAACGATGGAACTTGGTCATCATATTCTTAAAGCGCACATTTTCAAGGTAAAAGCTACAAATTTTAGAAACACAATTTTATGCTATCAGTAAAAATACATGACATCGCTGAGAGGATTCCAGGCTGGTTGCTTTAATAGTTACAAGCCAGGTATATAAATACCTACAATTCTTACAAATAAAGGCTGTGTCTACATGGGCACAAATCTTCGAAAGAGCCATATTTCGAAGATTATTAATGAGGCGCTGAACTGAATATTCAGGGCCTCATTAGCATTAGGATGCTTCCGGCCGCAGCCCTTCGAAAGCGTTGCTTTCGAAAGCGCGCGGCTTGGCGTGGCTACATGGGGGTCCTTTTCGAAACGACCCACACCTTTTGAAATCCCCTTATCCCAATCGCTGTGATTGGGATAAGAAGATTTCAAAAGGTGCAGGGTCCTTTCGAAAAGGACCCTCGTGTAGCCGCGCTGAGCCGTGCGCGTTCGAAAGCAGCGCTTTCGAAGTGCTGCGGCTGGAAGCGTCCTAATGCTAATGAGGTGCTGAATATTCAATTCAGCACCTCATTAATAATCTTCGAAATATGGCTGTTTTGAAGATTTGTGCCCGTGTAGACTTAGCCAAATATCTTTTATACCTCATTCATGTAAAGAAATGTAAATGATCTTTGCAGTCTATCTCTAAAAGTATCTGTTTTTCATTTCTCCTAGGGTCTCAGTAAAAAAACTGGAATTTCTTCCAGTCATCTTCAAGCTCTGTGGATTGGATATAGCACAGATGGATTGTCTGCTGCTCTTGCTTCTCTGAGAAACCTCTATACACCTAATGTGAAGGTAAGAAAATACAAATTTTGTACTCGGGCATGCCACCTGAATCTCAAATGGGTCTGGTCTTGCACCACTGCAACCAGTGGGAATTTTGCTGCTGATTTCAGTGAGGACAGATTTAGACCTAATGTAAAAATACCATAAATAATTAAAATACTACTGATAACTACATGTCATTCAGAGATGGTCTCTGGAAAATTGCTGATGGCTATAAAGTCAGCAAAAGGGGAAGTACATGTTTGTTTTTTTAGGGACAACTTTTAAGTTTTTTTGTCTAGAGTATTAGTGGATTTTTTAAATAAATAGTAAGATTCCGGATGACATTATTCAACATCTTAAATATTTTAATGGGATTTAATTTCAGAATAAATTTATGTAATTTTTATTGCCCAGCAGCTGAATTACTGCTGTCTGTGTTGTGCCCTTCTTTAGTGGTGTTGGGGAATTTGGCTTCTGTAACTATCCGAAACAATCTGTCCTTCACTCTGTTGCATTTTATCTTATTTTGGATTTTTTTTTAAACTTAATCTAAATGACTGACTAATATAGGTCTCAATTAAACAAACAAAATCAAAAGAAATCCCTAGTCCAAGCAGAGTTTTATTCCAGAACAGAAATGTCAGACACTCCATGAAGTCTACTATGAATTTTTCAAAAGATTGCATGAATGCACAGTAAAATATGAGGATACCTGAGTTCCATATCTGTTTATATTTTTGACTCTGGAACATGTCATTTAATGCCTCAGTTTACACATTTTTAAAATGGTTGTAGCATTTGTTTATAAACTCATCTGAGGAGCTATGTTAAGGGTGTGGTATTATTTTATAACAAGTGATTCACCATGGGAGGAGCTGAAAATAAATCCCACCTATTGATCAAGATTTATGAGGGGTGCCTGCATGCCTACATGCATGCAGGGGTGTGGGTGTGTACAGCGCTTTTTTGTGCTGGTACTGTGTACTGGGACCTCTGCACCAATTTTTCCCCCAGCTGTGCCTGCTGGCAGGACTCAGCACTCCAGCCAGCTCCCAGCTGCGGGGTTCCCCCACCCCTGGCCAGGATTGCCATGGCTGTGGCTGGTGGCGGGGGCTCCCTGTGCCAGAGAGGGGCCAGGAGCTGGAGCCCCTGTGGAAATGTAGGGCTGGGAGCTGGAGGCCCTGCCAGCCCTGCGGCAGCTCGGAGCCAGAGCCCCCATGGGTCCTGCAGCAGCACAGGGCCGGAGCAGGAGCCTCAGCCAAAGGAAGCCTACTGGGGCAGCAGAGAGGAGGATACCGGCTTCTGGTTTCAGAAGAAGAAAAAAAAAGCTCTCTCTCGCTCTCTCTCTGTGTGTGTGTGTGTGTGTGTGTGTGTGTGTGTGTGTGTGTGTGTGTGTGTGTGTGTGTGTGTGTGTGTGTGTGTGTGTGTGTGTGTGTGTGTGTGAGAGAGAGAGAGAGAGAGAGAGAGAGAGAGGAGTACTTAGTTGTCATGTAAATAAATTAATCCATTTTGCCTTGACCCTTCTGAAACATCTGATGTGTGATCTTTAAAGATTGTGTTGTAAAATGTATGTATTTGTGGAAATTTGTAATTTATTTATGGCACCATGCTGTCTTAATGTTGTTGGTTGACTTGATACAGCCACTGTCTCTTAAAATGGAACTTGCATAAATCATAATTGCAATTAAAGGAGTTTTCAGGGTCACGATGGCAAATGAATACATAAAATTCTTCTGGACAGTAGAATTTGTTTGGGGTTGTGCATCTGAAAAGCCATATTAAGTCATATAAAAGTCATTCACTGATGGATTTTCATTTCAGCAGAGAGCTGTTAATGTCACAGATGCATAGTTGTCATCCTTTAATTACAGTATAAAGAAACAGTGTCCTTTCAAAGGAAAATGGTTTTTAATATATAATTTAAAACAAGTTGTAAATTGGCTAGAGAAAATCCATATACTGGAAAATTAGTTCCAAGTAGTCCCTTGCCAGTAAGGTTAAGGATAATTCCTTTAACTATGATTTCACAACACTGCAATGCGGAGATTTTATGTGAGAAATGCATAAAACTGTTTTGTTTACAAAAAAAAAAAATCTGACAGACTATGCAGGAAGTTCAGTTATAAATTCTTCAGTTTTAAAATCTTGCTAGTGATTTGTCTTGAAGCTTGATTCAGTTCTCATTAAAGTCAATGGAGTCTTTTTTCAATTTGAATACTCACATTTTTGTATGTGAGCATGACTGAAAAATTATTGGAGGCCAAGCACTACCCCCAATTCTCCCTGCTCTGCTGGGACAGGGTCTCCTTTTCTCCAGCCTTCTGGTGTTGCAAATCTCAGCAAAATACCTCCAAACTCCAGTCCTCTCTCCTTCCTCACTCCAGCCTGCCTTCTTGAAGTAAGGGATTTTATTAGGTTCCTTACAGGGCCTTAATTGGCTACTTGTGCTTCAATTGGCCTGTGGTAACCTTCCCTTATGTACAAGGAACCATACCTTAATTAGCCTGCTGTATCACATTAGGGTCCTGGCAGGGCCTTAATTGCTTCAAATGGCCTGTAGTAGCCTTGCCTAGTCTGTAGGGAACCATGCTATGATTAGCCTAGAGCTTGTATATCTTCGCTGTGGCACTCTCCCACTGCTCCCCCAGTCCTGCTATATCACAGTGTGTTAAGAATCATCAATAATCTGGCTGTTGATTAAAACAGAAAAAAAATTGCTAGCCATTTAGCAGTCAACCATAGTGAAACGTTGGCAGTTATTTAAAGAGGAGCAACCCTTGACTTGAGGACACATGACTGTTTTCAAACATAACTGTAAAACCCTGAAAGACTAATAAATATAAGGAACAATGAGGGACTGAACCACAATGATGTCAATTAGAGCTAAGAAAAGGTTTCATAATGAATTATTTGAGGAGCCTATCCTAGAAATATAATGTAAGGACTGGGTGTTTAGATTGCCCTTCTTTTTCGTAATCATAGCACGTATCTTTGATTTGTCTGTTTTAGAGTTAGAGAATAATTTAGCGGTAATTTTAAGACCACTTAGCTGTAATCTGCTAGAAGATATCATTTTACAGAAATTCAAAAATGGGAGGAAAATCCTTTCATTTCCAAGATAGTAAATTAAATTAATGGGTGATTTGAGGACCTGACGCACTTCTTTTTTTTTTTTTTTTTTTTTTTCCTGTTCTTGCACTTGGCCACTGCTTCTGTAGCAACAAAATAATACTGTTTCCAGCTTTGTTATCAGGTTGGTGACTTGGTAAGGGAAGTAAGGGAACAAGGCTATGCGCGCAGAAAATACGGTAATTCAAGCATCATTAGAGACCAAGGAACATAATGTCCATTTTCTAAATGGACGAAGTTATAATCTGCTGGGAAATAATTGTTGTTCACTAGCAGGAACAACAAACATACATTGGGGAACTTTAAAGGTGAAAGAGGTAAATTGGGGAAAGTGGGAGGTTGGGCTCATTATTGGAATTGCCAGTGTTTGGAAAGTGAGAAGTTTGCAATTTTGGCCATCTGCTTAGTGTTTTGAAAGTCTAAGTCAGCTATTAGAACCAGAAGCCATTTTTTTTAATGAAAGCTTAGATTCTGACATACAGCTTTGCAGTAAAGTGTCACAAGCAAATTATACAGTTCCACAATAACAATGCATGTTGGGCCCTGATAACTGATGAAACCATAGTGGTGAAGAGGATAGAAAAAATTTAAAGTTCATACTATTGTGGATTTATGGATAATACCCCAAAGATATAACTGCTAGCCAATTGCTTTTAATTTGTTTTACTTCACGTTAGTATCAATATGTAATAAATTCAGTTTCCATTTACAATTTCAATTCTAATTCCAGTTTCAATTTAATTTAATAGAATAATCATAATAAAAAGGGAGATACTTTTGCAACCTTTCTAACTATGGTGTGATATGCTATGATAAATGTGGATAAAAAATAACTTGTTTTAAATTCTCCTTTAGGTGAGTCGCCTGCTGATCTTGGGAGGTGCAAATGTAAATTACAGGACTGAAGTTCTAAACAATGCTCCAATACTGTGTGTTGAATCTCACCTTGGACATGAAGAAATGGTTATTCTTCTGGTGGAATATGGAGCTGACATTGATGGGACATCTGAAAATGGAATGACTCCACTTAGCTATGCAGCAGCTGCAGGTCACATGAACGTGGTTTCAGTGCTCTGCAAAAAGGGTGCAAGGGTAAGCTGTGACAGCAACCAATGGTTTTAACTACAGTACTTGTGGTCAAGAAAATATTATATAGCCATATATTAGAGCATGGGTGTCCAACCTTTTGGCCTGCCTGGGCCGCATTGAGTGAAGAGGAATTGTCTTGGGCTGCAAATAAAATATATAATATAGTTAATGTATATAAATCACATAATAATGTTAAAAGTTTACGATCTTGTGGGGCCACATTACTAGTTGTCCAGGGCCGTGGGTTGGACACGCCTGTATTAGAGAAATATTTTTATTAGCAGTTTATATAGTGTCAAGTGTATGTGCCATTTTGGGGTGGGAGGACACATACTGAAGGATAGAGGGGTAATATAAAATTCTTTTATAGCTCCTTGCCATGAGGAGCTTGCAATGGATGGAAAGTTCTGATTCTACAAAGATTTATGCCTATGTTTATCTTATATGTATTTCCATTAAATTTAGATTTCTAAAGTGTAAAGATAAACACAGGCATGGAACAAATTACATGTTCAAACCTTTCTAGGACTGGGCTTTAGTGCTGAAGCTACTTAGTAAAATCGGTGGCAATTTCAGATATCTTGAGGCAGGCCCCAAGTTTGTGGTGATCGATCATGGTGTCTTCACAGTGGGGGAGGGAATAAGAGTTGAATTGCAATAAGTGGAGAGGAAACATGTTCATGGGTGAGCATAGTTGTTTATTGCCTACTTAAAATCATTTGAATCATATCAGTTCATAGTGGTTAGTTGTTTTGCCATCTAATTGTATGTCTTTTTCATGGTGGAGAGATGGATCTCAGTTCTTCCTAACTTTGGGTAATTCTTCCAATTTTTGTGTGTAATTACAAAATAACGAACTCAGACTTAATATTACCACTTTTGCAGGCAAACACATCTTACATATACATATAATATATCTCTGTCTCTCACCCATTACCAGTCATGTCCTATGAACAGAGCAAATAAGGGTTGCTGCCCTTAAAGGTTGTTCTTTTTCCATTGCCCTTATGGCGTACACATAGACTGTGGAGTGAGGCTCTGACAAAACCCAATTTTGAATGGGTTGCGGCATTGTTGGATGTATTGCCCAAACCACAGGCTGTGTGTTATTGTCTAACTGCCCTGTTTGGATCCAGATGGTGCACTCTAGGACATAGAGCATACCAACAGAGCTTACACATAGCATTTAGGATGCAACATATAATGTAGCTTGAGTGGTGATTCCAGCATGCCAAATCTCACTGACAGTTGCCGTAGTTTGCCTTCTGTCAGACCCTCATTGTGCAGTCTGTCTTGAAGTTTAAGCCAGAGGAGTCAGGAGGAGGAGAGGGAATATGTCAAGAGAAGGAGAAGAGGAAGAGGATCATACCAAGAAGTAATTTCAGTCCTGGGACTAAGAGGTAGTTAAGGGCTGTCCTAAATGGTAGTATTTGTAGGAGGTAGTATTGGTAGGGCTGATACCCTCACACAGAGAGAAGAGGAGAAAGAGGCCAGACCCCCTCACTTGTCCATAGACAAGGAGTGTGGGGGGGAGAAATGTCACATTCTTTTCTGAGGGGAGAGGAATGTGGAAGGGAGAGGTCCCAGGTTGCGGCGGGTGGGGGGGTGAGTGATCTAAGCAACCTTCCAGATTCCTCACCAGTTCATAGAACCATGAAAGACTAGGGTTGAAAGAGACCTCAGGAGGTCATCTATTCCAACCCCCTGCTCAAAGCAGGACCAGCCCCAATTAAATCATTCCAGCCAGGGCTTTGTCAAGCCTGGCTTAAAAACCTGTACAAATGGAGGTTGTATCGCTTCCCTTGACAATCCATTTCAGCTTTTCACTGTCCTCCTAGTGAAATAATTTTTCCTAATATCCAACCTAGACTTCCCTCATTGCAACTTGAGACCATAGCTGCTTGTTTGGTCATTTTCCACTACTGAGAATAGTCTGGCTCCATATTCTTTGGAACCCCTCTTCAGGTAGTTGAAGGCTGTTATCAAATCCTTGACTCATTCTTCTCTTCTAAAGACTAAATAAACCCAGTTCCCTCTGCACATAAGTCATATACCCCAGCCCTCTAATCATTTTTGTTGCCCTGCCTTAGACTCTCTCCAATTTGCCCACTTCCTTTCTGTTGTTGGGGGAGGAGGGAGGTTTCCAAACATTTGACACAGTAATCCACATGTGGCATCACCAGCTCTGAATAGAGGAAAATAATCACTTCCTTGAATCTGCTGGTAATGCTACTACCTAATATGCAGCCCAGTATGCTATTGGACTTCTTGGCAAAAAGAGCATATGTTGACTCATATCCAGGTTCTCATCTATTGTAATCTCCAGGTGCTTTTCTGCAGAACCACTGTTTAGCCAGTTGGTACCCAACTTGGAGCCATGCGTGGGATTCTTCTGTCCTAAGTGTACTTTGTACTTGTCCTTGTTGAATCTCCTTAGGTTTCTTTTGTCCCAATCCTCCAATTTGTGTGGGTCACTCTGGATACTATCTCTACCTTCCAGTCTGTCTGTCTCTGCCCCCAATTTATTTTCATCCACACACTTGGTGAAGGTGCAGTCCAATCCACCATCCAGATCATTAATGAAGATGTTGAATTAAACTGACCCCAGGACCAGCTCCTTGGACATTTTGCTTGATACCTCAGCTGCCGACTAGATGTTGAGCCATTGATCACAACTCGTTGAGCCCAACAGTCGACCCAGGTTTCAAGCCACCTTATAGTCCATTCGTCCAGCCTGGCAAGAATACTATGGGAGACCATACCAAAAAGCTTCTCTAAAGTCAAGGTGTATCACATCCACTGCTGTCCCAATAGCCACAGAACCAGCTATTTCATCATAGAAGCCAATTACGTTGGTCAGGCATGACTTGTCCGTACTGAATCCATATATAATGTTCCTAATCACCTGCCTTGCGTCCAAGTGTTTCAAAAATGTTGTGATAATATCTGGGAAAAGTCTCTTAACCAACGTTGGCATCTCTGGAACTGCAAATACAAAGCACTCAACTGGAAGTTAGTTGGGGAGAGGTAGTCAAAATGAAGTTGGAGGAGGGAATTGAAGGAGGGAAATTGTAAGTACGTGTTGTGCAGGAGGCGAGGAGTTGTTTCAGGCATGCATAGGAACATCTATGAGAGAGAGAAGAGGTGGAGTGGAAGAAGGAAGTAAAGAATGCAGATACAAGTGGAATTAACTGAGTGCAGGGTTATGAATATGAGAGGAGTATGAGATTATGAAACCACTTATAACATTTAAGTTTTTGTTCTTTCATATAGGTGGATTACCTGGACAAAAAGGGCCAATGTGCTTTGGTTCATAGTGCATTAAGGGGGCACTGTGATATCGTTGATTATTTGCTCAACACTGACTGGATAGCTCCTTCACATGAACAAATTTCATTGAAAAAAAGTCATGCACTTCAACAGGCATTGGTAGCAGCTTCCAGTATGGGACACTCTCAGGTAAGATAGGGGTTGGAAGGTTTCAAAAACTAACTTGCACTGTCATAATAGTTTAAATTATACTTCAGAATAATAAATGTAAAAAGGAAAACTATCGCAGCTTCCAGTGACGTTAATTGGCTATTATCTAAGGTCTTAACTGTATACAATATTCAGAGTTGTTGAACTAAAATTCCTTTGTCTTGTTTTTATTGATATGTAATTGTCAAATTACCTTTTCTTCACTATTTTAATGATACTATATAGCATTCGTAATTGTGACTATTGTTAATTCATACAAAGGAGACTTCCTGTTTTAATCAAAGGCTCATTCTTCCATTGATGGATTTTTAATTTTTTTCTTTAAAAAAAATAAAAAAGCTAAGATGATGCCATACAGAGCTTTAGATTGCTTCATCTTGCAATATTAAATTTATAAACCCTTAATTTAACACCCTTCTTGCATATACCTTGTGATACAAGGATAGACCATGGATAGACAATTTGGAGCCACATCAGCTCACCAGATCATTGTATTTGACATACCACAGCCCAGGTTGGGCAGGTGATCCACCTGTGCCAAGGCTGGAAAGAGAGTATTTGGCCCATTCCTGAATATATTAATTTCTGAGGGTAACACATCTATTATAAATGGGCATGTTAACCTCAATAGATGAGGCAACCCATAGAAATAGGTGCCATGGCTTTTAACTATCCTGTGAAGATTATCTCCTCTGCTGCATCTTAAAGATGAAGTGAAATGCTTTTCAAATTACAGTAAACCCTTGAAATACACAGCTTCAAGTTGCGTGTAACTCAATTCAATGCGAGTTAAGCATAACTTGAAGCTGCTCTGCACTGTCAGCATGCCTAGCTGCCTGTAGCACGTATTAACATTTGCTTGGTCCATATATGTTAGGAGAGAAGCAATTGCATTGCTGAAGCCCTAAGCTATTGGTATATGCAGCAAAAGGACAACCTGATGCTTTTTTTAAAACTCGTTAATTTCTTTACCTGTTTTTGACAGGTGATTCGTTACCTCTTTGGGATCAAAAAGGAACATGAAATAGACATCAATGACACTGATACATTATGGGGAGAAACAGGTATTTTATTTCTTATTTTCCCTAAGGAGAGATGCTCATATAAAATTTTTGGAATAAATTTAGACTGCTTTGTGTATTCATCACAGAAAATTCACAATAAGTCAGAATGCAAACGATTTTGTAATGATAATGCCAAACTTTATAAAAAGACCAACCATATTTCTTACAAAAGTGGGAGGAGTTAAATTTTATACACAGATTATAAATGAGTATATCAGCGCATAAAGTAATGCTCTGATGTCATAACAAAGTTTTTGTTTACAAAAAGGGAGTCGGGGAAGGTTACCAAGTCAATTTGAGGTAGGGAACAGGTGCAAAATGTGCACATTTTCATGGACAGCAAATGCCAAATATATTTTAAAACTATTCTGCGAAGAAGACGTGTGCAACTGTCGGTAAGAATAGCCATATTAGCTTCATTTATGTAGCTGAGATTTGAAGACTTGCACACAGTCTGATTTTATGACTCCAAGCTGCCTCTTTGCAGATCAGTGAGTGTTCTTCATCATTGTGTGAGACACTAAAACTTCATTTTATTTTTCATTGATCATATTAAATCAGATACCGCTTTGCAATGAAATGTAATTTTTTTAAATAGATCACAAACTGCATCTTTGGGTGATGTTAGTTTTGGAGCGTTTTGTTTGTGATTTTTATTGAATGACGGCTTTTGCTTCATGCCTCGTAACTTTTTCTTGACTTGATATATTCATAAAATTGAATGCATTAGCACTGGAATGGTGTTTTCAATCAGCTGATTGCTAAAAGCACTGTTGTTCATGCTTGTAAGTGTTGATATATTTATAAAGTTGCATGTACTAAGTCAACAAAAAGTTAGAGGCAGTGTGGCTTTAGTTGACTAAAACTCTTCATATACCCATGTTACAGTGTTTATGCTCTGTTACAGGGATATGATGCTAATGCTTACGCAAAAAGGTAGAAACAGGAACAAGATCACTTTATGTGCATTCTGTCTTTCTCAATGTTCCTTGCCTTGCAAGGGGAGGGCAGTTTGGTGGGGGTTTAATCATTGGGTGAGCAAACAGAAATTGTGAGCCCCTCAAGACCTGATTTATATATCATCCGCATATCCAGATGGACTCTGGGGCAGGGGAGCATAAAGGCAGTGAAATCATTAGCAGTGAAAAATCCTCGGTCAGCTCTTACATGTTTACTTCTCAATCAGAGGTCAGCCTAATCAAGAGTTTGACCACTTTTTGAACATACTACAAGGTCCTCTTTTTCAGCAAGGCTTTCCAAACATGAATGCTGAAATGGAAATGGGTGCTCCATACACAAAACACACATGTGCTCAGATGCTCCATCTTCCCATAAAAAGTTTAATAGCAAGCCCCTTCATTCAAATGTCCTTCCTTTCCCAGTGGCCTTCATGTTGTTGCTTTGCCTGTGTTTATCATAATATTTAAGGCAAGTATAGCTAGCTAAGGGATGCAGAGGGTGAGGTGCATACAAGCCTTGCAATAGGAGCTGCTGAAAGCCTGAAAAAGAGGCAATAATTGGTAAGGATGAAGATGAAATTCTGTTTCTTGGGAATACTTTTGACTGGATGTTTGAGGACATTGTACCAGTTTCTGTGTTTCCAAGTCCTTTTTCAGCTTTATTTTGGGACTTCCTGTCCCATGTCATCATGGTATATGGTGGAAAGGAAACATACTCTCCAATTTATTTCTATTCTCCTCCTACCCTCCTGTCCTTCTCCTCTTCAGGAACTACTTTCACAAGAAACTTCTTGTCCAGGAAGTTCAAGCTTTCCTCCCTGTAGAAGCAATGGAAGGAGTTCCATAATATTTAAGATGGAACTGGTTTTATTCCTGCTATTATCTAATTCCAGAAGCCAAGGATGGTCTTAGACCTCTTTTAGGCCTTTGCCCTCTCAATGGTTATCTCAAGAAAGTAGTTTTGCATAGTCTTTCTGGCTTCCATTATTCCCTTCCTGGAGCCCATATTTCGATCTTCCAAGGCTACAGAAGGTTCCCCAAGGTTCATTGTGAACCAGATACATTACTAGTTTGCAGTGCTTTCATTCAACTTATCAGCCACCCCACAAATATTTACAAAATGCATGGAGGATAGAGAGGCCTTAGGAGGGTGCAGGTCTACCTGTATGTGGAGGACTGGCTAGTCAGAAGCCAGTCCAGGGGCTAGGTAAAGTCATTCAGTTGATTTTTCCATGAGCTTAATGCACAGAACTCTACCATCACTTCCAAAACTGAAGTGGGAACATCTTCGCACTTTCTCCTTTCAATTCCTCTTTTCTCCACCTTAAAAAATGTTAAAAGGCCCTTTCGTGATACTGCGCTGTCTTGCCACTCTCTTTTGTGTCCACACTCTTTCCCTTTGGGACTCTCATCTGTCTCCTTGTGCTGTATTTGTAAATCAGCACTTCTTTGAGAGATGTTCCCAACACATACAGTTCACACACATGTATATACATAAAATGTACCTATAATTCATAAAAAAAAAAAAAAGAAATTGATAAGACAATTATGTTGTTATCCTTATAAATGGGTTTGATGTGCTTGATGGTGGAAGTAGGGATGCTGAAACAGTACCCCGTGCTTGGTGGGAGTTAGGTTGAGGAGAAGGGGGATGGGACAGGGGAGTCATCTACTGCAATCTCTGCCTCATCCAAGATGTCAGTTTCTTGGTCCTCCTTGATGCCTAAAGACTGTGGAACAACTGTTGGTCCTGCTTCTTCCATGTTTTAAAGGCCTTCCCCTTGCACGCTAACGTTCTTGAACCCATAACATGACTGGAAATGGTGAAACCAGCCAGGATTAGCATTAAATGTTTCTTATTTAGAAGTGCCTCTCTTCTTCTGCTTCTCTTGATACTTCAGGAATTCAAATAACCTCAGTGCCATCTCCTGAATGGCACTGAAACTTACCAGCGTATTCTGCATATGCAAGTCATCCAACCATGCAGTTAACATTATCTTCATCACGTTGCTTCTTTGCCAAGTGATCTTTACAGAAGAGTGCTGTGTCATATGCTTAGCCTTTTCCGTTATATCATCAGCATTCTTGTCAATGGTATGAACAGTTGTCAGAGATAGGTCAAGATGGAGAGCAGTGTTGGCAGCCTGTTCATCATTTCTGATGTGCTTTATCACATCTGTTTGCACAGCAAAACTCTCACTAATGTTGCCCCTTGTGAATAACATTTAACTTTGCACTAACACTTGATTTCCAGTCATGGTTAAAGAATTACACAAATATGTTAAGATAAAGTATGCACTCGCAATGTGTTCACTTCAAAACTTACAGACAGTAGGGAGAATGATGCAAAGGATTATGGTCCCTTGAAAAATGATGTGCGCATCTGTGTGACATATAATGAATTTAGTTTCCTTAATTAATTGATAATGTATATACAAAGTGACTTATAGTGAGGTGACTTATAATGGGTATCCCCCGGTAGAAACAAAGATAAATAAAATCTTTTTATTTTCTCTGACATTGTGTGTTACTGCCATTATCTTCTATTTTAGTTAAGTTTGAATTTATCTGGTAGTGTAGACATACATCCATGCAAGTGTTCTCAAAAGAAACATGCTGGATAATCATCTGAGACTGCTGTAACATGAAATATATTACAGAATGCGGGTAAAATAAAGCTGAAAACATATAATTCTCTCTCCACCAGTTCAGCCACAAAGTTAATTAACACATTTTTTTTAAATGAGCATCACCAGAATGGATGCATGTCCTCTGGAATGATGGCTGAAGCAGTAAGGACCATATGAATGTTTTTTAGCACATAGGTACCTTGCAAGGCTGGCTACAAAAGTGCCACCCAAAAGCCAGATCTCAGTGGTAGATGACACTGTAAATAAGAAATGGGCAGCATTATGTCCCATAAATGTAGACAAAATTGCCTGTCTTGGAGGAGATTAGCACCTAAAAATTCAGCCAAAGTTTTACACTTTTTTAAAAATGCAATTATGTTTAAAAACAAACAAACAAAAAACTGCCTACATTGTAAATTGCACTTCCATGATAAAACAGATTACACAGCAGTACTGAACTGAAAAATACTTTTGCTTTTATTTATTTTACAGGTGAATATAAAGTGAACACTGTACACTTTGTGTTCTGTATTGCAATTGAAATCAATATATTTAAAATTATAGAAAAATCAAAAATTGTTTAATAAATTTCAATTGGTAGTCTGTTGTTTAACAGTGTGATTAAAACTGCAATTAGTTGTGATGGTTTTTTCAAGTGTGATTAATTTTTTGAGTTAATCTCTTGCATTATCAGCAATTGACAGCCATACTAAAATAATAGTTTAACATGTGATTGCTTTATTCTCTTGTATTAAGAAAAGTTAGTATAAATGCCAAAATAATTTTTAAAATTCATTGAGACATCTGTGTGACTCATAATATTTGACTCCATCATTGCGATTTGTATCATTTATTTGCATTTGCGTTTATTTCCATGCAAATTTTGTTGTTTTAGTGATATTAAAAATACAGTTTGAAAATAAACAACCTTCATTTGCCCAGTGTCTAAAATTGTCTTTAGCTAATGTTTCTTAAATTGGTACTGCTAAAGTTAATACAAGTTACATATAAAGTTACATTTGAAAAGGATGCTATTATTTGTACGACTTTAAATAATGAGTAACAAAGCACAATATGATAATACAAGTAATAATGATAATTACTCCAACCAGGACAAGTTAGGCTTTGTAGAATTCACTGATCAAAGAATTAAATGTAAGCGTAAGAGAAACGTATAATTCTGAAATGCACAGAATAGTTTAAAAAACAAACAAAAAACAGAGTAAAATTACAGAGAATCTATGTGTAGCGTTGCACATAACAAAAACTACAATAACATAACTATGTGAGGGGGGTGACTGTGAAAGGAATGTGGGGTGTGAGAGAGATTGCTTACTGTCCCTTTGAGAACTGTACTCAGCAGCCTGAAGGACATCTGCTTCCAACTCAGCAGGAGTTCCATCCCAGTTGTGAGCCCTGTGCTCCTTCCCCAGCACTAACAGCCCCTTGTAAGCATACAATAACACCCTCCTTGTCCCCAGAGCTCTCAGCCCCCAGAGCTCTCATGCCCATGAACAGAGGACAGCGCTTCTTGGGGGGCGGGGGGGGGCCTTCCCTCCTCCCATCTCCAGCCTTGGCACCCATGGCTTCACACCGGTGCCCAGCCTGCACTGCCACTGTTGGGGCTGGTGTGCTCTGCATGTTCTGGTGGCAAAGGCAGCTTGCCCAGCTCTGCCCTGACGGATTGAGGGGAACATAGATGGCATGATGCACAGCAGAGTCCTCAATGCAACTGCAGGAGCTGGAAGGGTTAAGGGAGCCGTTCAGTTTGCATGCTCAATTTGCAGCCTTTCAATCTTTATTAATATATCTGTGGGCTCTTTCTTATGTCAGACAACACACACTTCTTAGGTTTAGAGCTCAGTCCATTACATATTGTAATGGAGGAGGCCAAGCCTGCTGCATGTACTAAGCAATGGAGGATTTGGCCCTTTTTTATCGTTGTTAAAATGTAGGAAAATGAGTTTAGCAGCTGTCAAAATTAGTGCCACCCCAGAGTGTAATAAAAATAAAATAGAGGGAGGAAAGTTGACACACCAGCCGTGTCTACACTTAGAAAAAATCTTCGAAATGGCCATGCTAATGGCCAAATTGCAGAATACTAATGAATTACTGAAATGAATATTCAGCGCTTCATTAGCATGCTGCTGGCCGCAGCACTTCGAAAGTGCCACGTTTCACTCGCGTGTGGCTTGTCTACATGGGAGTCCTTTTCAAAAGGACCCTGCAAACCCTTATTACTATCCTGTCCTCTATTTTGAGGGGTAATGGGACTTCGAACATGAATGGTGTGGAGAAAGTGAATACAGAAAAGTTATTTACTTGTTCTCATAATATAAGAACTAGAGGACACCAAACAAAATTAATGGGTAGCAGGTTCAAAACTAATAAAAGAAAGTTTTTCTTCACACAGCACACAGTCAACCTGTGGAACTCCTTACCAGAGAAGGCTGTGAAGGCCAGGACTCTAACAGAGTTTAAGAAAGAGCTCGATAAATATTTGGAGGTTTGGTCCATAGATGGCTATTAGCAAGGGGTAAGGTATGGTGACTATCCTTTTGTCAAAGGTGGGAGATGGATGGCAGGAGACAAATTACTTGATCATTGTCTTCGGTTCACCTCCTCTGGGACACCTGGCATTGGCTACTGTCGGCAGACAGGATACTGCGCTAGATGGACCTTTGTTCTGGCCCAGTATGGCTGTTCTTATGTTGTTCTTATGAAGTAGCCCAGGCACTTCGAAGTACTAGCGGGTTAGCCACAGCTACATACAAGCCGTCACTTCGAAGTTTAACACTTCAGAGTTGCCGCGGGGGAGCATTGGCATAATGAAGTGCTGCATATGCACTGCAGCACTTCGTTAATAATCTCCCAACACCCTAGTTACCATGCTCCCTTTCAAGTTGGGAGCTAATGTAGACACAGCCAAACTGTTTCATTCTACCCTTTGCACATGTAGTAAATAGAGCTTTCTTCTTTCAGAACTAACTAGAAGGATTATATTAGGATAGAAGTTTTCTACATCATACAAATCCATTCTAACCACAACCCACATGACAGAAAAGTGCTAAGAATGGGCACTAAATTATTCATTTCTCCTTAGAGGGTAGGTGAGTGGTGTCTCTGGGCTGGAGATGTCAAATCAGGGAGTGCACCTGTTCTGTTTTTGTTTTGTCATTAAATCACAACCTGAGAAAGTGAAAGCCTCCATCCTGGTATGTTCCACACCAGCACTATAAAAAGATTTTGTAATGCATTATAAATATGTATTAGTAATATATTTGTCATTGGCTGGAGCCATACATATTATTTCAACTTCATTCCTGTTGCTTACTTGAAATGGAAATAGCAAAATTATCAAAGTGATAATTGCTTGTGGGATGAAGCAAATCAGTAAATATTTATATTATAGTAGCATAGAGTGGGCCTGCTTATTATTGGGGCCTCATTAAGCTTGTACAGACACAAAGACCTGCATCAAAGAAGCCTTGTTGAAAAAGACAATATTTAAAGGATGATGAGAAAGGGAGGCCTTCAAGTATAGAATTTTTAAAAACAAAATAATATGTTTATATAGTTTTGTAGTTACATAAATATCGATTTTTCTTGAGGCCTCTAATCTTTGGCAACATACAGTAGCATAATAGAGTACTAGCAATCCAGATCAGTTTGGGATTGGGTGAGGAGATTTTTTGTACACAAACCTAGGGCACCACTGGCAAAGCAGAGGGATTGTGAGAGTCAGGACAGCACATGATGCAAGTGGATCCTTAAAGAGTGGCATAGTGTGAATGAATGGCTTTGTTAGGAATAGATGGTTTAAATGGATAACTTGAACAAAAGAGCGATAATGGAAGGATTCAGAGAGACTGGTTATGTGGTAAGAATAATGTGGAAGGACACACTAGTCCAAAGCATATTGTTAGTCAAGATACAAAACTGTGAAAATGAAGTTAAGAGAAAATATAAGAAAATCCTTTACAAAGATAGGTAATTACAAACTAGACACCCATTATGAGATTTAAACCAAGCCATACTTTCCTCAAATGGTAGTCTTTATAAGATAAGATTCCAGAGTCAAAATCCAACATGCAGTTGTGTGCTCCAGTAGGTCTTACTGGCATCTTATGCAACATGAATGACCATCAAATAAAATATTAAATGTATTCTGTATCATACATGTTAAGATACAGCAAATGGTGGCAGCCATTTATAATTGTTTCCATATCAATTTCCAAACTTCGTGCTTGTCTTGGTTCAGAAAAAAAATATTTTTTCTCCCAATTACTATTTCCCTGTAACATTTTTGGCTGCAGACCAAAGATATGCCAGATGATTAGTTTTCCTTCAGCCTAATGGGCTGCTTTCATATTTTCCATTCTGCGCAGTTGCTTGTTTAGCTGCTCATTTAAATTCTTTCCTTTGTTAAGGCAAAGTGGGTTGAGCTTTTGCAGAGTACATGAGGCAGATCCGAGGTGGTCCTTTTCAGTAGAATAGTCGGAATTCCTGAACATAGTTTTGCCATGATACTGTTTGTTTTAGTTTGCTCTAGTAATATTCTTTAGTCTTGCTTGTGGCCAAATATGGTATACTTTAGTCATGTTGTTGCTATACCTTCAGAGTTACATCCTCAAATCAAGAGTTGGAAGTGACAGAGAAAAATGTGAAGTCTGGGTTTTTTAAAGGTGTTTTTGTTTGCTTTTTTAGTTCTGTCTGTACATTGGGGATGTTCAAGAAGTGACATTGTTTAGATCGAAACATTTGGTCCAATTTTAAAATAGTTAGGTATCTGTAAACTTGAGGGATATGCAGGTCAGGATATGTAGATCTAAAAATAACAGATCTACAATATTTTGCAATGATTGCACTTTTATTACTTTTCAGCACATCTGTACACATTTTAAATACCATATTTAAATATTTTCTATTTGAAAATTATTTTGTTAATAAAGGGAAAGAAATCCAGTGTTCTTTCACTGGGAAACTAAACAAAGTATTTATTAATTCTTTATGCCAGATTTAGATAGAAGCAGTGTGTGTGGTGGTGAATAATTTGCTGGTGCTAACCGCTTAGTGAAAAAGCACTATTTTCAGAACAGTGTTGACATCGCTGGTGATTCTGGTACAAAGTATTCAACAACAACAAAATCTATTAATTTCAAGCTCCATTTAAAACACAAGAAAGCTGATGTGTGCCAAATGGAAGAGAAGAAAATCATGTTGGGGAAATATTTTGTTTTCAAGCTTCAAAGATTGACACAGTGGAAGTAAGAAAGCATAATAAACCCGAGGAGAAAAGATGATTGAGTTGTTTATATGATAGTCAAACTGCAAAACTGTTCTTTTTGAAGTCAGGATGCTAAGAGGGATTACAAACTCTTTAGCTCCTTACAGATAGGGATTGTCTGCTTCAGTAAAAGCCATGAACAATGCATGCAAATGTACAGTGATGCTCACCTTATCTATGCCTGTAATAAAGGTCCTAACAATAATTTTATAATTGTGATGCCTGCACTTAATATGCTACAATGTTGCATTGGGATAATCAATTACAAAGTCACATACATATGCCGCAGAATGTTTTAATACAGCACCAAATTTCTATTAAGTGCACCTATTTATTTGGCATCTGTGCATAGACCAGACAGTGCTCTCTAATGGTCTCCCATCACCACAGCAATATCAGTCCAAATTTGCAAGGAGGTTGCAATTGTGAGGAAGCTCCTAATTTCAAACAGTGATAACTGCACCAGTGGATAGTGGTTGGCTGAGTATTCTCTCTCCTTGGCTGGGGAAAAGGGCAACTCCTGGTCTAATTTCTCTCCTCAGTGGCTCACTACAGCTCTCAGTGAAACTCTTTTACTTCAGGGGCAAGCAGGAGTCTGATGTAGCCACTCTCATCATTGACATAGGGTTGGAAAGTAGGGGAAAAATCTTAGTCTCTCGTGGCCTTTCCAGTCATGGAGGCAACAGATGCGATTTCTTAACTCAGTCTCTCCCCTTCTAGCAGGGGTTTACCTCCCCATAGCTCTGAGGCCTGAAATGGCTGTTCCTGGGACAGGGTTCTCTACATCCCTTACTTCTGTATCTGTAGGGTTCTCTCTTAGTATCTGGCCGTGTCCCTAAAGTTTCTGCTATTCTGCAGTGTGGTATCATTCAACCACTCCTGGCATGCCACTGAACTGACTAGAGAGAGGTCTTTTAAGCATTTCCAGCTGGTCCTTATTGGCTGAAGGTATCCTAATCAAACCAAACTCTCTCATCTGTTTCTGTCAGGTACTAGATTGCCTCCATGCATCTTAATTAACTTGTCCCAGCTGGTTCTGGCAGGTTCTTGATTGACTCCAGATGTCTAACTTGGGATAGACCTTGTTTGATAAACAGGGACTTGCTTAACCTGGAACCAGTGTACCTGTTCTGTGTTACCTTTTTGTAGCTTTCTGGTGTGATCCTGTCATACAGTCTAGACAGAAATAAAGAGTTGAGCACATTGTAATCTTTTGTACTATTTTAAAATATTTTTAACAGACCAGATAGAACATTACTTTCACTTATGTGTTGGCAAATAGCCTTTTGAAGCCTAAAACAAATATGGTTAATTTAATAGTAACAGAGAGATGCCCGTTGCCAACTTTGTCCACATATCTATTCTGGAGATACCATCACTGGACGTAACCAGGTTATTCACAGAATCATGGGCACATTCTCATGTTCTTCAACTAACAACATATATGCCATCATGTGCCAAAAATGCCGAGATGCTTTGTATATTGGACAGACTTCAAACTCTCTTAGACAGAGAAATAATGGGCATAAAACAGACATAAAAACACTCCTGATTCACAAACCTTGTCAGCCAGCGCTTTAATGGAGTGGGGCATTTTGTTAATGACTTGTAAGTTTGTGTTTTACTGAAGAGGAATTTTCACAACAGTTTGGAAAGAGAGGCTGCTGAACTCTCTTTTATATTCAAATTTGCCACATTAACATGTGGTTTGAACCGGGATGGGAATTTTCTAGCTCATTATAGGGGCTCTTTGCATACTTGACTTCATCTAATTCTTGACCCTGCCCCACTTCTGCCCCTCTGCTCTCTGATTTGCTCACCTTGATCATATTTTTCTGATTTGTCCATCTTGATTACTATTTTTGGTTCTCTGTGCCTTAAATATTGAGCCTGTTCTGGTACGGCTATGATCTGAAGAAGTGTATCTGTCCCACGAAAGCTCATCACCTAATAAATTATTTTGTTAGTTGTTAAAGTGCTACTGGACTGCTTTTTGTTATGGTTAATTTAGGAGTCAAACCCATTTATTAGAGAGCTAGTGTAACTTTCACCATGCAGTCTGCTGCAAAAATAGACAAATCAGGTTTAACTCATCCATCAGGAAGAAACACAGGTGCATGAGATTCACATAGTTGGTAAATGAATATCTGAGGCTTAGTGTTTCAAATAAACTGCTGTCAGTCAATGAACAGGACTATCAACCCAAAAAAGTTGTTAGAAGCATGGTCCAATAGATTTCAGCTAATCTGTCTTAATAAAATGATTAACTTTAAAATGTAATAAAAGGGATTTATCAAATTAGTTGATCTGTTTTGTTCTGTCCATAAAGGCTGTGTCTACATGTGCCCCAAACTTCGAAATGGCCATGCAAATGGCCATTTCGAAGTTTACTAATGAAGCGCTGAAATGCATATTCAGCGCTTCATTAGCATGCGGGCGGCAGCGGCGCTTCGAAATTGACGAGCCTTGCCGCCACGCGGCGCGTCCAGACGGGGCTCCTTTTCGAAAGGGCCCCGCCTACTTCGAAGTCCCCTTATTCCCATGAGCTCATTGGAATAAGGGGACTTCGAAGAAGGTGGCATCCTTTCGAAAAGGAGCCCCTTCTGGACGCGCCGCGCAGCGGCAAGGCTCGTCAATTTCGAAGCGCCGCTGCCGCCCGCATGCTAATGAAGCGCTGAATATGCATTTCAGCGCTTCATTAGTAAACTTCGAAATGGCCATTTGCATGGCCATTTCGAAGTTTGGGGCACGTGTAGACGTAGCCAAAGACTCTTTATATGTAAACTTTGCACGTGGTTTTAATCAGGTTGTTTGAGATTCAGCTTTTCCTTAGTTGTAGTATATTTTAGTGCTTTAGCCTGTAGCTTTAACTTCCCATCTTAGTGCTACTCTTTCTAAGGCCAGGTCTGCATTAACAGAGAAAGTCAACCTAAGATATGGAACTCCAGCTATAAGACTAGTATAAATCAGGGGTGCGCAAACTGGGGGGCATGACACTTTGTAAAAGGGGGGGTGTGCAACATGATTGTCCCCCCATCTCCTAACAGCTTCTGCTGTATCACCCGCCCTCTGCCACCGCATCAGATGGCTGGCTACCCAGTGGAAGCTGCAGGCAGGGGGAGGGGAGCCAATTGCATTGGGCCTCTCAGGGAGAGGGGGTAGGTGCACCTGTGGCACCTTCCCACTGCCAGGTTGAGGTGTCTGACTCCTGGAAGTGGGGGCTGGGCTGGCTGGGGTATGTCCTGGTGCTTGGGCTTCCCATGTGGCACTACAGCTGGCCTGGCCCCATAGTGCTTCCCCCCTCCCCGGGGGTGAGTGGCAGCTCCTCTAGCCGAAGCCCCCAGCCAGCACCCGCCCTTGCTTGCATCCCTTCCTTTGGTCCTGTCATAGGATGGGGTGTGGGGTGCCTGGGGGGATCCCACTAATTGCAGGGCTGAAAAGGGGAGCGAGGCCTAAAAGTTTGCTCACCCCTGGTATAAATGAAGTTGATGAATTTCTGTGGTTTGTCCTGTGGAATTCCTCTACCCCCCCAAGACCTGGTGGAGTACAGGGGCGCTATCAGCAGTTGATTTAGTGGTTCCTTAGTAGATATGTTAAATCGAATCCTGGGAGATCAATCTCTTCAGTGTTGATCTCTGGGTAAGTGAATACAAACCCTGATTCCTTAGAGGATACTGAATTGCCTTTCATTGAGGGTAGTGGGGAGAATGACACACTTCCCCCTCCACCCCCCAAAAAAAAATCCAACTCTGAAACTCTAAATAATTGCATCCGGAGGCAATTTGATCAAAGCGCTATAAATACTAGAGAGAGATATTTTTGGTTGCTCTTTTTATTCCTCCAAAAGAGCTGTGTTTACCAAAGCTAAAAGAAGTTTGTCAATGACAAATCACACCTTTTGACTTTCTTTAGCCCTGACAGCTGCTGCAGGAAGAGGGAAATTGGAAGTATGCGAGTTACTGCTTGAACATGGAGCTGTTGTGACAAGAGCCAATAGGAGAGGAATTCCTCCACTTTTCTGTGCAGTGCGGCAGGGACATTGGCAGGTATGACAAATGCTCTTGAATAAAATGAATGATTATGGGAGATGTTTTCTAAATTTTAAAATTCTCCATCTTTATGCATGTAACAAATTGGTGCAACATTCAGACTTACTTCCATGTTAGTACCCAGGGGAAATCCCAAAGCACTTGAGATGACTGCATCACTCCAAACAAGAAAATTATGCTTCCTCAACTGGGAGCAGAGGCAGCATAGGAGCTAATAAGCTGAAGATCAACGTATCGTGGGATTGTCCCATGGCCTGTGTACTTGATAGTGTGTTGCAACATGATGTAAAGCTGCCCTAAAACAGTGGAGAATCCTAGACTTAGAACTGCAAATTGTTGAAATTTTTAAGTCCTCATGAATTATGAAACTGAATATAAATAACACATTACACATCCCATTGCTAAAAGGGTATTAATGTATTTCTAAAAAAAATTAATTCTGCTTATTTAAGTTTAATGTACTTTTAGGTTGCCAAACTTCTGATAGAGCATGGAGCTGATGTGAATTTAAGTGACAAGCAAGGCAGGACACCACTTATGGTGGCTTCTTGTGAAGGTCACTTGAGCACTGTGGAATTTCTACTTTCCAAAGGTAAAATTAATTGTACAACTGCACAAGAGATTTTTCTGTGTATTTAATTACAGGTACACAAGACAGATAATTTTTCAGCATCAAGTATTTTGATAGTTTTCAATTATATCTTATTTACATACAAAGTGCCAGGCTAAACTACAATAACGATTTGTATTGAAGTTTTGAGTGCATAAGGGGAAGTAGAAGAGTTTTTAAATTACTAATGTTTTGAAGTTCCCATCAAATTTTGGTTTTGATTGTAATAATTCTACAAGTTAGACATGGAACTTTAATTTAAAAGAATCCATTTGTTTTTTATTTCAGGTGCAGCCATTTCATCCCTGGATAAAGAGGGGCTGACAGCACTGAGTTGGGCCTGCCTAAAGGGCCATAGAGGAGTGGTTCAATATTTGGCTGAAAATGGTGCAACAATAGATCAGGTGGACAAGAATGGACGAACACCCTTGGATCTGGCAGCTTTTTATGGAGATTCTGATATTGTAAGTAAAGTTAATTGTAGGAAAGCTTCCAAATCCACTTTAAACTTTTACATTCTGAACTGGAACCTATTGATCAAAACGTAATGAACGAAGGCACCTGGTTAATTATATCCCTCTAGATCTGTTTATGAAGAAAAAGCATTTTCCAATAGATTTTTAATACCTAGATAATTGTACTAGAAGTCCAGTATTCTTCAAATACTGTCCCTTGTGGTTCACATGCACCCTATGAGCCTGTAGTCAGAGATTTTCTGTTGTATCCCTCCTTGTGCCACACAAGGGTGAATGAGTGAACCACTCTCAGTTTCTTCTTAGCTGTTTTGGCCTGAAATGGACTCAGCATGTCTGCCTTGAGTGTATGTTGGCTATCTTATATAAAATGTATTTAGTTTGATTAACATTAGTTACAGTTAGAGAAAAGTAGTGAGAGTATTGTTTGTTTTTTCTAGCTCCCCGAGGGAGTCATATTCTCCTGACAGGGTTACCTTTCCTGCCAGGAGGTTATGGCTATTAGCAACAGTCCCTTTCTGTTGCTTGGGGAAGTTCCATGTCTCCAGAGGTGCAACTTTTGCATGGCTCTCAAATATAGGGCAAGGAAGAAGAGGAAGATTAAGCCGAGAATGTTAATGATGGAATGCTCCCTTTAACTGGAGTCCGAGGATATGTCTACACTAAACATGCGGCAGCGGCACAGATATGTCTCCTGTAGCATTTCAGTGTAGTGATGGGGGGCTCTCCTGTTGCTATATTTAATCCACCTCATCAGGAAGCAGTAGCTAGGTTTATAGAAGAGTTCTTTCACTACCTAGGACTGTCCATGCCGGGAGTTGGGGCATGTTCTTTTCACACCCCTGAGAGATGTAACCATGCCAAGATAAGTAGTCAGTTAGACAAGTACTGAGTCAGGTCTGGAAAAAAAAACACCCCCCATCTTTGTCTTTGGATAGATCCAGTGCCCTTTAGACTTTGGTTAGAGGCTTCATCTAAGAAAGGGAAGCATTTAGATGCTTCAGAGAATGTTCCATAAAGAGGACTAATTTTAAGGAGCCAGCTTCTGAAAGACCCAAGTCCCCTGTGAGATGTATGGTGTATGAGGAGGCTAAGACCTAGGGCTTGGCATTGGGTGAGCGAGGATCAGTTAATGGCAGATGGGATTTTGACCTCTTTTTTCTTGATGGGGCTTTTGTCTCTTTCTTGGGTGGGTTGTTTTGCCTGCACTGTACTTTGGCCATCAAGGCGGTGTTGGCAGTTGGTCCCCCAGACAGGGTGACTTCAGGGACTGATTCTCTTACACACACAGACCTACATTCACACTTTTACAGACATACACCTAAATTTAAACAGAGTTGGGGCAGTACAGAGTTTGAAATGGGGTTTCAGTTGCAATATGTTAAAAAAGTTACAACAACAGATTCTTCAGAGGCAGTTCTTATAAGGTTTCTAACACATTAATTCAAATCCCATTCATAAAAATTGGGCCACAATTCAAAAGGTTACATTGGTAGATATAATTAATTAAAAAGCAATTTTATTCTTTAGCCCTACGTGGGCTCTGGGGTTGGAGCTACGGATGAGGTGTTAGGAGTGTTGGAGGGGGCAGAGCTAAGGTAGGAGTCTGGGCTTGTGGTGCAGGCTCTGAGGCAGGGCTGGGGATGAGGGGTTTCGAGTGCCAGCTGCCTGGGGCTGAAGCCAGAGGAATCTGACACCCCAAGTCCTCTCCCCACTAGCAGCCGCTACAGCAGAACTGGGGTCAGAGGACTGTTCCCATTCCTCTAACTGCCTGCAGCAGCTCTGGGCCTGGAGGAGAGGCCCGTGGTAGCCCTGCATACTCCAACTTGCTCCTCTCCCTGCTCACCTACTGCCTCTCCCCTCTTCTGCCCCTGTGGCTGCATGCCTGAGCAGCCCTTTATAGCCCAATGTGTGGTCACGCAACTTTGAGGGAACTTACTCCTGAACCTCAGCAACTGGCTACTGAAAGGCAGTTCTGGTGTAGCAGCGCTATTGTCCATCCAGACAACCCATATTCTTTTCTGGGAATTATCATCTCCAATTGAACATAAAAAACACATGTTAATCCTTGTACTGTACAGAAGATAGAGTTTATAAGGCCATCTTTGGACTCACTGACAGCACAGGTCTACATTCCCAAAGAAAGATTCATAAGTTTGTTGGGACTGATAGGCATAGTTCAGAGGAGTCCTTAGCATATAAGAAATAGTCTACAGTTTTTGTGACATGTGCTAAGCAGCATGTTTGGGACTGATTGCTGAGGGCTATATGTCTGCTGCTTCTAGGATTGGCTCAGAATTAAGTGTTCTGCAGTCAGAGGCTGGGTCTACGATTACCCTGAATATCAACGGCTGCTATGCAATTTTAGGCATGCCAATTGCGTACCAAAAATTGATTTAGCAACCGTCAATATTCGTCACTGTCCTTATGGCAGAATGCTGATGGGAGCACTCCTCCATATAGTACCAACCTGACTAAGACAGGTTTGGTAACTTTGTTTATTTCACTTGTGTGTCCAACCATTGCTCGTGCTTCTGCCTACTCCACGTCTCCTCTCCCAGGATGTGGATTCTTTGTTTTACCCCAGCCTAGGTTCCTCCATGGTTCAGGGGAGTTAGAATCCTCCTGCTCTATCAGGCTACATCTACATGTGAAGCCTACATCAAAATAGCTTATTTCGATGTAGCAACATTGAAATAGGCTATTTCAATGAATAACGTCTACACGTCCTCCAGGGCTGGCAACGTCGATGTTCAACTTCGACGTTGCGCAGCACCACATCGAAATAGGCGCTGCGAGGGAACGTCTACACGCCAAAGTAGCACACATCGAAATAGGGATGCCAGGCACAGCTGCAGACAGGGTCACAGGGCAGACTAGCACTTCCGGGGCAACAGCTAGCCGCTCCCTTAAAGGGCCCCTCCCAGACACACTCAGCCTGCACAGCACGCAGTCTGAGGAGCCATAGGCACACAGACCCTGGGCGACGCAGTCATGGACCCCCAGCAGCAGCAGCAGCAGCAGCCAGAGGTCCACCCAGCCCTCCCGGCAGGAGCAGGGCTTGCCCTGATCCATGCCATGCGGGAGGCAGCTGAGCACCTCCTTGCTACACCGGAGGAGGAGCTGCCCCCAGGGCAGCAGGGCTCAACCCCCAACCCTGCAGCACCCCCCCCCCCCCCCGCCTCACACGCCGGCGGCTGTGGAGCTACCCCACCACCACCGACTGGTGGGAGCGGCTGGTGCTTGAGGAGTGGGACGATGACCACTGGCTCAGGAACTTCAGGATGAGCCGGCAGACATTTATGGAGCTGTGCCAGTGGCTCACCCCCGCACTCAGGCACCAGGACACTGCCATGCGGCGTGCCCTCCCTGTGGAGAAACGGGCGGCATCACTGTCTGGAAGCTGGCCACTCCAGACAGCTACCGATCCGTGGGACAGCAGTTTGGTGTCGGCAAGGCCACCGTTGGGGCTGTCCTCATGGAGGTAAGAGAACCCACGGGGGGAGGGCAGGGCAGGGGAGGGGGGCCCGGGCAGAGGAGGGCAGGGGAGGGGACAGGAGGGGAGGGCAGGGCAGGGCCACGCACACACTGCTCACCCCTCATTGGTGCTGTCCCATGTGCTTTCCCTGCAGGTTGTGCGTGCCATCAATGCCATGCTCCTGCACAGGCTCGTGAGGCTGGGGGACCCAGATGCCACCATCGCGGCCTTTGCCACCCTGGGCTTCCCCAATTGCTTCGGGGCTCTGGATGGGACTCACATCCCCATCCGCGCCCTGCATCACAGTGGAGGAAGCTACATCAATCGCAAGGGCTACCATTCTGTGGTCCTCCAGGCCTTGGTGGACAGCCAGGGCCATTTCCAAGACATTTATGTGGGCTGGCCTGGCAGCACCCACGACGCCTGGGTTTTCCGGAACTCGGGCCTGTGCTGCTGGCTGGAGGCGGGGACCTACATCCCCCAGCGGGAGATCCCTGTGGGGGACACCACCATGCCCCTCTGCGTCATCGCAGATGCGGCATACCCCCTCCGGCCCTGGCTCGTGCACCAATACACGGGCCATCTCTCCGCTAGCCAGGAGCGCTTCAACCAGCGCCTGAACCACGCGCACCAGGTGGTGGAGCGCTCATTTGGCCGCCTGAAAGGACGCTGGAGATGTCTCCTGACCCGCCTGGATGCGGGCCCCAACAACATCCCCCTGATTGTGGGTGCCTGCTGCGCCCTGCACAATTTGGTGGAGAGCAAGGGGGAGGCCTTTTTCCAGGGCTGGGCTGTGGAGGCCGGCAGGGCCGACGTGCAGCCACCTGCTGCCCCCAGTCGGCAGGTGGACCCCGAAGGGACCCGGGTCCGGGAGGCCCTGCGGGCCCACTTCGATGATGAGGCTGCAGGGTGAACTCTGCCAGGCCCCCCACTGCCCACCCCTTCCTCCACCACACTCCCTGCCCCAACGCCCACACCATGGAGCACCCAACCGCACCCCCCTCCCACTTTTCCTGGACAAATGACAGCAAGCACTTGTGGCTGAACTTAAACTGCTTTTTCTTTTAGAACTTTTTTTTTTAACTATAAATAAAACAAGAACAAACTATATACAACATGTGTGGAACAAAAGTAATGTGTACAAATAAAACAATAGTAATAAAAAAGTTTGTTCACTAATAAAAAGAAAACCAGGGATGATAAAGGGGAGAACTATTTACATGGGGACGGGGCAAACGGGGGGCACAAATTAATAAGTCACAACTATATACAGGGTGGGGGCCACGTCCCGGGCCCCTCGCCCCTAAAGTCCGGCACTGGGCGTGGGCGGCCAGGAGCCCCGCCGCGGCCGCAGCCCTGTCCGGGGCTGGCTGGGGGCGGGGCGGACCGGAAGATATGCCCGGCGAGTCTCAGCTGGCTCCAGGGGTCCCTCAGTGCTCCGGCCCTCGGTGGTGGGTGGCGGGGCAACGGCGGACGGGACGGCGACGTGCGGAGCAGCTGGTGGTGCGGCAGGTGGAGCAGGCAGGGCGGGCGCTGCGGTGGCCGGCGCGTCATGGGGGGCCAGGTAGTCCACCAGGCGGTTGAAAGTCTCCATGTAGGCCCCCCATGCCTCTTGGCGCCAGGCCAGCGCCCGCTCCTGCAGGTGCAGGTGGTGTTGCTCCACCCGCAGGTGCTGCTCCGCGACCTCCAGCTGCCGACGGTGGATGGCCAGCAGCTGGGGGTCCGTCGCCGTCGGCTGGTGCTGGCGCGGGGTCCGCCGTCTAGCCTGCCGTGGGGCTGGTCGGTCCTCGGCCGAGGGGCTTGCCTGGAGCGATGGCCCCGGAGGGGTCTCCAGGACCACTGATGCCTCGCCGGCGCTCTCTTCCGGTCCTTCCAATGGTGCAGCTGCGGGACACGGGGGCGGGGGGGAGATGAATGGAGACAGGTGTTAGTGTGGGCCCCGAGCCGTGGCCTTTGTCCCCCCAGCCCTGTGCTGCAGGTTCCCCATCCCCGTCCCCGGGAGATGCTGCTGTGATGGATGGGGTTCAGGGGTACCCCTGCACTGCACCCCATCCCCTGGTGGGAGCGACTCTCACTTCACTCTGCAGGGTCTGACAGGAGAGGTTTCTTAGGCCACAGATGCCCAGTTTCTCCCAGGAGTGACAGCACCAGCTGTCAGAAAGAGAAGTTACTCACCGTAGTAACGGTGGTTCTTCGAGATGTGTCCCCGTGGGTGCTCCACAATAGGTGACGGGCTTGCCCGGCGCCGCAGATCGGATCTTCCAAGCAGTTTCTGCCGGACCGCACATGCGCCGGCGTGCGCCGCTCCCTTGCGCGCTCCTGGCCACGTGCGCGATCCGGTCCCCGCCAGTTCCTCGACCAACCGCCTCGGGTGCCCCTGCAAAACACTAATAGAGATCCGAAGCGGGGAGGATGGGCGGGTAGTGGAGCACCCACGGGGACACATCTCGAAGAACCACCATTACTACGGTGAGTAACTTCTCTTTCTTCTTCGAGTGTCCCCGTGGGTGCTCCACAATAGGTGACTACCCAGCAGTAACCCAAGATAGGAGGTGGGTAATCGGATTATGTGCAGCTTGTCCCCGAGAGGACCGCTGCAGAGAGACGGGTATCCTCTTGGAATACCCTGTGAAGGGCGTAATGTTTGGCGAAGGTGTCGTAGGACGACCAGGTCGCCGCTCTGCAAATGTCTTTTAACGCAACGCCCTTGAAAAAGGCTGTTGATGCCGCCACCGCCCTGGTGGAATGAGCCCTGGGAGTGGCCGATAAAGGAGTCTTTCTGAGCTCGTAGCACATTTTTATGCAGGATACAATGTGCTTTGAGATTCTCTGCGAGGAGAGACCCTCTCCTTTCGATTTGGGAGCGAGGGAGACTAGGAGTCTATCCGTTTTCCGGAAGGACTTGGTCCTGTCTACGTAGAAGGCTAGCGCCCTCCTCACGTCCAGGAGGTGTAGGCGCGCCTCTTCGTTGGAGTTATGAGGTTTTGGATAAAACGAGGGTAGAACAATAGGTTTGTTGATGTGAAACTCAGAAGAAACTTTGGGGACAAAGGCTGGATGCAGCCGTATGGTTACCGCCTCCTTGGAAAAAACAGTGCAGGGTGGCGTTGCCATGACTGCCGCGAGCTTGCTCACCCTACGAGCTGACGTAATTGCGAGAAGAAAGGTTGTCTTAATTGTAAGGAGGCGGAGGGGAACCGTGGCCAAGGGCTCGAACGGTGGTCCCATCAGTGTGGTAAGCACTAGGTCCAAGTTCCACGAAGGTGGAATCGGTTTCCGAGGGGGGTAGAGGTTTATCAACCCTTTGAGGAACCTGGTAACCATAGGGTGGGCGAACACCGTGTGCCCTTCCTCCTCATGTCTGAACGCCGAGATGGCGGCAAGGTGGACCTTTAACGAGGATAGCGAGAGTCCTCCTCTCTTGAGGTCCAGTAAATACTCTAGAATTGTAGGTATAGGCACCGAAAGGGGGGCCAGCTGTTTGGTAGAACACCAAGCCGTGAAGCGAGTCCATTTTGGTTTGTAGGTCTTCCTAGTGGAAGTCCTCCTGCTACTTTCTAGGACATGTTGTACTGCCACTGTGCATGTGCTCTCTAGGGAGCTGAGCCATGGATTAACCACGCTTGCAGTCGCAGGCTGTGGGGGTGCGGATGCACTACGGACCCCTGGGCTTGCGTGAGCAGATCCGGCGCCACCGGAAGAGGCATCGGTGGACGGTCCGACATGCGCAGGAGTAGGGGGAACCATTGTTGGCGATCCCATGTTGGGACTATCAGGATCATCCGGGCCCTTTCCCTCCTGGCTTTTTGCAAAACTTTGTGGATCAGCACTGTGGGAGGAAACGCATAAAGCAGGGGGCCCCCCCACGGGATCGCGAATGCGTCCCCCAGGGACCCCCATCCCAGTCCTGCCCTGGAGCAGAATCGTGGGCACTACTTGTTGTGCTGAGTGGCAAACAGATCTATTTGGGGAAAACCCCATGCGTGGAAAATCGACCGTAGCAGATCGGGACGGATCTGCCACTCGTGTGTGAGCGCAAAACGCCTGCTCAGCTGGTCTGCCTTCACGTTGTGCGCACCCGGCAAGTATGAGGCTTTCAAAATTATATCGTGGGCGATGCACCAGTTCCATAAGCGGATTGGTTCCGCGCATAAGGCACCAGATCGAGCTCCTCCTTGCCTGTTTATATAAAACATGGTGGAGGTATTGTCTGTACTGATCCCGACGACTTTGCCTTGTATGTGGTCTCGAAAGTGTTTGCAGGCGTTGAACACTGCCCTGAGCTCCAGTACGTTGATGTGTAGTGACTGTTCCGTGGGTGACCACAGTCCTTGTCACCTCTTCGCCCATGTGCGCTCCCCACCCTATGAGGGAGGCATCTGTAGCGAGAAAAACCGATATTTGCGGCTGGTGGAAGGGTACCCCTGTTAGCAAGTTCCTGGGGTTTACCCACCATTGCAGGGATTTGCGCACCCCGGCTGTGGGCGACACCACCTTGTGAACGGTGTGTACTGCCGGTTTGTATACACTCGCCAGCCAGTGCTGCATGCTGCGCATGTGTAACCTGGCGTTCTGCACTACAAACGTCGCCACTGCCATGTGGCCCAGCAGCTGCAGGCACGTCAAGAGCGGCACCGTAGGGCTGAAGGTGATGACTTGCACGAGGGAACCGATGGCTCGAAAGCGAGCCTCTGGTAGATATACTCTCGCTGCAACCGAGTTTATGCGAGCCCCTATGAACTCTATGTCCTGTGTGGGGTCTATTTGTGATTTTGCCAGATTGATAACCAGGCCAAGTGAGGAGAATGTGTTTGCTGTGACGCGTATCATGCGCAGAACCTCTCCTTTCGAGGCCCCTTTGAGCAGGCAGTCGTCCAGATACGGGAAAATGAATACCCCTTGTCTGTGCAGGTAGGCTGACACCACTGCCAAGGTCTTGGTGAAGACTCTGGGGGCCGAGGAGAGGCCAAACGGTAGGACCTTGTATTGGAAGTGTTCGTTGCCCACCATGAACCGGAGGAATCGCCGGTTAGCCGGATGGATGGTTATGTGGAAGTACGCGTCTTGTAAATGGAGGGCTGCGAACCAGTCTCCATCGTCCAGAGCTGTAAGGATGGAGGCGATCGTGGTCATCCGAAAACGTTGCTTGCGCAGGTACCTGTTGAGGCCGCGAAGGTCTAAGATGGGCCTCCAGCCTCCTGTCTTTTTCTCCGTGAGGAAATACCTGGAGTAGAACCCTTTCCCGTGCAGTTGCTCCGGCACTCTTTCCACCGCCCCTATGAGCATGAGATGGTCCACCTCCTGCCTGAGCCTCGCTACGTGGGAGGCCTCCTGGAGGTGGGGCTTGGGTGGAGGTCGTGACGGTGGGAGCGACTGGAAGGGGATAGCGTACCCCGTGGCTATGATCTCCAGCACCCATTTGTCTGTGGTGATCCTTTGCCACTGGTCGTAGAATGGTCGGAGGCGATGGTGAAATAGCTGCTTCGGATGACCGTGTGCGATGGTAGTGATGGCGCAGCCCTGGATTTGTATGTCAAACTTGTGGCCTTTGGCCCCGCCCCGAGGACGCCCGGCTCTGTTGTGAGCGTCGCCTGGGAGTTCTGTACTGCTGGTGCTGTTGATGTCGCCCTTGCTCGTAACCCCTGTGATACTGGGGGCGCTGTTGCTGGTACTGGTACCGCCTTTGCTGAGGGTAGTACCTTTTCTTTGTGTATGGGGGGGTGTAAATCCCCAGGGTCCTGAGTGTGGCTTTTGAATCTTTACTGGAATGAAGGACCGAGTCAGTTGATTCAGCAAACAGCTTCTGCGAGTCGAAGGGAAGGTCAACTATCTTCGCCTGCAAATCCCTCGGTATACCCGAGGTCTGGAGCCAGGACTCCCTTCGCATCACCACTGCGGTTGCTGTGGAACGTGCTGCCGTGTCCGCAACGTCCAAAGCAATCTGAACTCCCATCCTCGCAGCCGCGTAGCCTTCTTGCACTATGGCCTTGAGCACCGGCTTTTTGTCCTCTGGAAGCGAGTCCATGAGGGAAGTTAACCTGGAATAGTTGTCAAAATTATGGTTCGCTAAGTGCGCTGCGTAATTTGCTATTCGCAACGTTAAAGTGGAGGAGGAGTAGACCTTTCTGCCGAACAGCTCTAGCTTCTTGGCATCTTTGTCCATTCCCCCTGTTTTAAATTGAGATGTTTTTGATCTTTGTTGCGAGGACTCCACCACCAGGGAGTTTGGCTGTGGGTGGCTAAACAGGAACTCCATGCCCTTCGCCGGCACGAAGTATTTCTTATCCGCTCTCTTTTGGACAGGCGGAATAGTTGCAGGGGTCTGCCATATCGTAGAGGCGGACTCTAAGATCACCAGCTGGAGCAGTTCAAACTGCCAGTCTATCTAGCAGACAGCCGCATCAGGAGTTGCTACCTTCTTTGACCTTGTGTGCCTGGGCAGCTTTCTCACTGGACCAGAGTGGCAGCAAGAGCATAGACTGCTGGAGGCAGTGATAACAATTCATCAGGGAAACCAATAGCTTCACGACCTCAGGGACGTGAATGACAAGGATATTTAGTGCATCCATTCAGGTTAAACCACTCTGTCATACTTATGAAAACAATTGCTAGGCACCTTATCCAGAAACTATTGCTGGCCATTCACCACTTTTGCTACTACTTTTCATTTCTTGTGCGCCCCACTTGGAAGAATGGTTATTGAGAAGGAACAATTTCTTATTCTAGAGACAAACTTTATTTATTGGCGACTCTAAGTAGGATTAGGCAGTGGCTTCGCTATTCTGTCTTCTATGCTGGAAGAGTTTTTAAAGCTTTTATCGGTTGTCTTTTTTGTTTTCCAGGTGCAGTATTTAGTAGAGAAGGGTGCAGTGATTGAACATGTAGACTACAGTGGAATGCGTCCATTGGACAGAGCAATTGGATGTCGAAATACTTCAGTAGTGATCACACTACTTAGAAAAGGTGCCAAATTAGGTTAGTAAGCCCATCTTATATTATTAAATCAAAATTTTTGTTTGTGTTGTTTTTGTTTAGACGGCAGAGAACTGAATGTCTGTCATAGCAGTAGCTGTCATTTTTATAAAACAGAGAGTCTATCACGTTCCTTTAGAATGGAACTCTACAAAACATATTATGTACAAAAAATACTTCAAAAGAACTTTATTTAGATTGCAAAATCAAACACACCAAAGTCAGAAAATGCCAGTTTTATGGTTACCCATGCAACCTTAGTGGGTCTCCTTATGCATTGAATGCTGCAGAGGTTCTATAAAAAAAAACATGGTGAGCATTTATTTAATTAAAAAGACTGAATCAAAATGCTTATGCACAGGGCGGGAGCTGAATTATTGTTATGTGGACAGCCTTAATTCTGATATTTCTAAATTTTTGAGTGCATGACTTTACAACCTTAAAAATGTTTGTTTAATGTAGATGTTTTTGTTTGGAACTTTCCATGGTGTCCAGCTGTGAGAACTCCCATCATTAGCAAGGTTCAAAACTTGAACCCTCAACACTGCAAGCCAGATTGCTCTCTCATATTTCAGGATCTAAACACGTACTCTTGCCCCTTGACTGCTTTATTTCTTCCCCTGGAATTGGAATTTCTTTCTTTCTCCATGTAGTGCCCTTGAGAGAAGAGTGAGCCATTGTAACTAGGTGCAATCTGGGAGTAATTCATGGTGAGGAAGAGTGCTTTCTCCTGCTATATGTGATGTTGCCACACAAATATGGGCCATGAAATAGATCTCCTAACTGCATGCACTCTGACCGCTAATGGGCATTCCCAGTTTGTGCTTCTGATTATGTTGATTTAACAGCAATATTGCTGACTCAGACTTAAAATTTTCACATTCGGTTATAATATTGGTGTGCTGTGTTTTCTGCAGGAATGCAAACAAGAGAAGGAAGTGGTAAATATTTTAACTTTGTATCTCAGAAAAAGCTGAATGGGAAATCCATAGAACAAACATTTGGCATTTATGTAGCCTGAAGGTATTCCTGCTACCAAAATAATGCTGCAAACAAAGGAAGTGTGAGGGCTTCTCAAATAAAATGTCACAAGAATAATTTATAATGGAAACTATTAGGCAGCCTAAATATAGGTGCAGTTATTGGCTGGCTGGCAGAAAGGGGAATTTTGAGTGGGTAAGGGAGAAGTAAATATAGGTTGACACTCTCTAGTCCAGAACCTTCAAGACCTGAATGGTGCCGAACCAGAGACTTTGGTGGACTATGGGAGGTCAAGATTGTCTAGCAGCATTACTAACACTTCCATTGCTTACTGAGCTCTTAGAAGACATTTAGGGGTAAATTAGAGCTAAATAACAGCAAAGCACACTGAGAGCCAAGACTGGTGGCTGGAAACAAACTTTATGGGACCACAGGAGACTTGGCCATGCCCATGATAAAGTGGTTGTCCTGATAACTAAAATCTTGCCAGATTACATGCAGATGGTGCCAGACAAGAGTGTGCCAGACTATAGAGGGTCAACCTGTATCTAAATTTTTCACGAATGAAGTGCTCAAAAATTCCATTCTGGAAGAACCACAACAGACGATTTTTATTTATTTATTTGTTTTATTTCATCATCAATAATCGTGGGCTCAGCGCCTGTTGGATTCTGATACCTCTCTTGTTACTTCCTTCCATCTTTCCCTGTCCAGTGCAGAGTGGCTTAATTTCTGTAGCCTAGCTCTGCACCAATCTACTATATTGTCTATCCATTCTCTGTGGGGTCTGCCTCTCGTATTCGAACCATCCATTATGCCAAATACCAGGGTCTTGATTTTTCGTTCGTTGTTCATTCAGCAAATATGCCCAAATAGTTGTAGCTTCCGTTTTACAACCTTCTGCAGCAGGTTCTCTTTCGGCTGTATCTTTCTATATAATTCCTCATTGGTGACCTTCTGCATCCATCCTATTCTCAGAATCTTTCTATAACAACTCCTTTTGAACGCCAATATTCCTCTTTTCGAATCTTTCGTTATCACCCATGTCTCACATCCATACAACATGGTGCTGAATACATACGTTTTCAAGGCAGTCAGCTTCGTTCGTAAACTAATTGCTTTGCTTTTCCAGATCTTATCCATTGCCTTCAAACTCACTCTTGCTTTCACTATTCTAGTCACTATTTCCTTCTTACAGTCTAGATTATATGTTATGTTGCTCCCCAGATATGTGAATCTCTCTACATCTTCTAGTTCAATACCATAAACACTGATCTTCCTTCCTATTTCCTTATCTCCAAATACCATTGGTTTTGTTTTATCAATGTTCATAATCAGCCCATACCGCTTCCCTTTTTCGTTTAACACCTGCACTGTTTTCACTAGCTTCTCCTCATCTTCCTCAATGATAGCTATATCATCCGCGAACCTCAAGTTAATTCTTCTCCCATGCACAGATATCCCTTCTACGTCTTTCTGGATCTTGTCATCACTCTCTCCAGATGTGCAATTAAGATACTTGGTGATATTGGATCTTGTCTCGTACCTCTACTTGTTTTAAACCAACTTCCCAACTCCTCACATGTTCTCGCTGTTGCTTCCACATTATCACTGATATCTTTCAACAACTGTATCAGTCTGCTTTCCACTCCGTATGACTCCAACACCGCCCAAGTCACTTTCTGATCTATACTGTCAAATGCCTTTTGAAAATCGACAAAGCAAGTGTATGCGTTCTTGTTCTTTTGTCGAGCTTTCTCCGCTGTCAGTCTTAGTGCCAATATCTGCTGTATGGTACTTCTATCTTTTCTGAACCCCGCTTGCTCGTCTGCTATATGTTCTTCTATCTGCAATCTTAGTCTCTCAGTCAGTATCATCATCAGCACCTTGCCTAGATGACTTGTTAGGGCAATTGTTCTGTAGTTCTTGCACTCCAATGTACTTCCGTCCTTGGGTATTGTCACTAGCACAAACCTTGTCCATTCCTTAGGCGCCTTCCCTGCTTTCCATGCTATATTACATAGTCGGTGTATTTCCTGAATCATGCTTTCTCTGCTGTATTTGATCATCTCTCCCGTGATCTTATCATTTCCAGGGCTCTTGTTGGTCTTTAGTCATTTCACTGCTTTTTCTACTTCTCCTTCAAAATATCAGACTCGCTCTCAATGCCTGGTGGAGATACCTCTTTCAGTTCTTCAATTAGTGTCTCTGAGACACTCGGCTCAAACTGTGCTTTGTATAGATCGGTGCAGTATCTTGTCCATCGCTGCACAATCTTCTCCCTGTTCATGAGCACTTCTTCATTCTCATCTTTGATCGCCATCTGCTTCGGTTGCCATTTCCTGTTAATATTCCTAAGTGTCTTATACACCTCCCAGGTCTTACATTTGCCATAATACCTCTATATATCTTTACATTGCTCCTCTAACCATTTCTTCTTATCCTTTCTGGCTGATTTCCTTACCTCATTGCATTTTACCCTGCATTGATGTTCTGCCATTTCAGAAACATCTCTTTTGATCTTCAACACTCTCTTCTCTTGAACTGACTTCACTGGCTCCTGGGTAATCCACTTCTTATTGATCTTTTCTTCTTCTGGAACAGTCTGCTCAACTGCCTCTTCTATAGCAATGGCTATCCCTGCGACTCTCTTATCTAGGTTTTCTCTGTGGTGACATTCTTAATCTTCTCTTCGAGCGCTGCTCTGTATGCATTCCCTGTTTCTTCATCACATAGCCTCGCCACGTCTCTTCTTAAACTGTGTTTTACATTTTCTTTTGAGTTTTAACTTGATGTTTGCAATCACTAAACTGTGGTCTGAGTCTATATCTGCTCCTTGGAAAGTTTTGCATTGCTGTACTGATGTTATCCATCTTCTTCTTATCAAAATCGTATCTATCATGTCCTGGGACTTCCCGTCATTTGATTGCCACGACCACTTCCTACAGTTGTTTTGTTGGAATCTCGTGTTGCAGATCACCATCTCATGCTCTGTAGCAAACTCTAGCAGTTTCTCACCTCGTTTGTTTCCTTCTCCATATCCAAACCTTCCATGACTCTCTCCCAGCCTTCGTTATCTGTTCCAACCTTCACATTCCAATCTCCTCTGATGATCAACACATCTTTCTTCAGTATTTCCTCCACCGTTTTTGTCAAGTCTTTATAGAATAGTCCAGTCTCTTCCTCCATACTGTCCGACGTGGGTGCATACACCTGAATGACTGAGATGTTGAATGTTTTTTCATTTATTTGGTTTCGCTTAATAACTGCCAGCCTGGAAGTTTGCCAGTTATACTTTCTCTGTGCAACAGAAAGTGATATTGAGCAGGCAGGCAGCTGTGGCACTGTCATTTTGATTTTTTCCCAGTGGAAAACAAATTTTTTCATGGGAAAATTTCTAATGTTGCTCAAGGAGATTTTTTTTAACGGGAATTCATTTCCAGCCAACCCATGTTGCTTCTAATATCTCTTCATAATGTTTTGGTTCTACACATTTTGAGACTTCCATTAATTTTTAAATAGTTGCATATGAAAATCTTTTCCAGAAGTTAACTCACTTCACAACTCACGAGCTAGGTGATCAAAGCACTTTAGATGCTTTTTCCAAGAGAATCCCATGTTTTAAAGCCAATAAATCTCATTGGGCTTGCTGGTTCAGTTCTGTGAAATATATGTAATGTGTTAGGAAAATGTCCCACCTCGCCCCTTTTTTGTTTCTGTTTTTTGTTTTCACTTTTGTATTTTTCCATTCTTAACACTTTGAACATTATCTATGGCAGGAGACTTCAGAGCAGGGGTGGTCCAAATACAGCCTCTGCATACTCCCTACACCCCAGACACAATCCTCACAGTTCCCAACATCCAAAGGGAGTTGCTTAGGCCAGGTGTTGGCAATCAAAATAGCAGGAAGAGCCACTTTTTCTTTCTTATCTTCTTGACTTTCACTCCCGAACATTCTCTCTGGAGGACACTAGATTCTGAACAATTTTGTTTTTGAAATCATCGTACAGCTGCTCTAATAGTTTAATGATAACATGCTTTTTTATATGTTCTCCATCTGTTATCTGTTTTTCTCATTTCATGATCTCTTGAGTTGCAGCAAAACTAGCCACGGTTATCCTACCTCGTGGTTTCACGTGTTTAGCGAACATGTTCTTTCTTTGCTCTGCTTTGCATAGCAGCTCCTCCATTGCTTTTTTTCTGGCATCTCCAGCTGGATACTGTTCTACAAAAGTGCAAAAATACAATGTATTTTTGTTGTTGGCAAGTTTCTCATTGCAAATGAGACATAAAGGGAGCCCAGTCAAACTCAGTATAAATGCAAAGGATTGGGTCCATTCAGTTTGAAATTCTCTGGTTTCATCTTCTATTTTCTTCTTTTTTGAAGTCATTCCATCCCCACTTTAATTATGCCAATTTTACTTAATGTTTAATTTGTTTTTCTTTCTTAAAATACGTGTTGTCCTTCACAGCTTTTCCTTTTCAAAATCAACTTCATTAGCAACATAATCAAATCACAGGTACAGTATCATATCCCACAATGCAATGCACATATTAAAGGGGAACTTACCCAACTTTTTGAGATCTCACATCATTTGCTGTTAGATATGAGATCATAGTTGGGCTTTTATCAGGAGGGTTTTTGTTTGTTTTGTTTTGTTTTACTTTGCAATTATAGAGTCTGGAGCCACAAAAACCTGTGGCCTACACCATACTGGTGGGTACAAGCATTTCACAGAGCTCCATCACCCCTCTTGGTTCGTGCCATGCAGAGACACATAGCCCCAGCAGTTGGTCGCTTTGAGTGGCAAGTGAGAGTGTGGCAGGCAGGCAGCCTGCCCACAGGTCCTGCTGTGCTGCTTGTTGGAAGTCACTTTCTAAGCAGAAGATAAGCACCTCCTTGCTAGAACCTGCAACTGGCACCCAACCCGCTCCCATGTTACAGCCACTTCTTGCACCTTGCCTCAAGATGCATCCATTTCTGCACTATTACTCCTGGTCACAGCCCAAACCCCCACATCTCAGGTCACAGTCCCCTTCTGCCTCAGGTCACAGCCCAAACCATTTGCACACACCCCTCCCTTGCACCACTGACCCAGGTCACAACCCCTTCCTGTCCCAGCTCACCAGCCAAACTATTTGTGACATAGGGCAGGAGTGGGTGCAGACCCTGTCTGTCCTAGGACACAGTCCAAAACCTGTGCATCCCCACCCCGGTCACAACTCCCTCTTGCTCCACATCTCAACCCAAACATTCTGCAGCCCTGTCCCTGGTCACAGCTCCCTCCCGGGCCCTGGACCATGTCCTATAGCCCTCCCTCAGATAGGAAACCACTCCTGCACCCAAATTCCCTTCGAGACACTACCTTCCCTCCTACACCTCAATCCCCTGCCCCAGGTCACAGCCTCTTTCTTCACCCAAACACCTTCTCAGACCCCATGCCCCCCTGCTGCACTCAAACTCCATCACAAATGCCACACCACCTCCATTAACATTATAAAAAAGTGTGGTCTTTGACTACTTTTCAAATTCTTGGAGTGTCCCCGCCACCAAAAATCACTGCCATCCCTGCTGTTGAGCTTTAAGGAAGCAATCTGGTCCTCTTTTTCCATCAATACACAGGCATGGTAAAGATTTTATATACATGTATATTTAGAATAGGTCCATTACATGTTGGTGGATAGATGTAGATTATGAAGTCATCCCAAAGGGGTATCAATAAAATCCTTCATACCACACCACAGGGTGGCGTTTTGAAAATTATTTTAGAACAATTCCAGAAGTTATTTAAAATTGTATTGATATTATTTTAATCTTCCATCTGTGAAGCCAGGTGCCTTTGTTTCCAGGACTTTGTAGATGAGACTCGGAGCAGAGAAATAATTTTAGCAGTTTCTAAAATTATAATCAAAAATAGCTTTTCTATACATACTCCTCTTTTGATTTTAAGGTCTCATATGTCTCTACTAGGATGGGCTAGAGCGTAAAAACCGTATACAGTAGTGTCTCAACATTTACAAGGGTTCCGTATTGAGAACTCTTGCCAATGTTGAATTTTGCAAAAATGGCTCCCGGTGCTCCTGCCCAGGGCCCTGGGGGAAGCGGTGGCTGCCGGCTCTCCTGCCCAGGCCCCTGCTTACAAATAACTGAATCTGTGAACATTAAGTTCGCGAATCTTGAGACCTTACTGTATCAGTGTTACAGGGGAATGTGAGATGACTGGCCCTCAAATGGCATAAAAGTCTCGTTTTTAATCCTCCTGGATTTAAACCATGGCTTAAGGCAGGGGTGAGCGAAGTGGAGGGTGGGACACTTTGGGGAGGTGTGAAGTTTCATAAGGAGGGGCGCAGCATGGTCAGCTGTTGGCTCAGGCTCATCTATCTCACTAAAAATGCTGAAATATGTTACTGGTTTTATGTATGTGTATTCACATTTCTGTACCAATTAATAAAGTTTTTACATTCAACATATGTATTTTCTTACACATGAGGAAGGGATTTTGTTTTTTTCCCATATGAACATAACTGAAATTCTGTTGTCTGGATTACATTAGAAAGTTCGGGGGCTGGGGCCCAGCTAAGTGCAAGGACGAAAAATGGGGCATGATATGAAAAATGGGGCCAAATGTAAAAATTTTTCTCACCCCTGTATTAAGGCATGAAATCCAGGGCTGATAATGTTCAATCCTTGACCCATCAGATGTTTATCCTTTATGAGGAGAAAGTCCATATTTGGTTTTATGTTAAATTTCAGCTGTTTGATAGCTCAAGGATTTAAAATATTAACAGTCATAGGGGCAACAGATTGGATGGCAGAGTGCAGGTAAGGTAGTGGGGAATGCAATTAATTACTGGCAGTAATTTATCTTTTGGTTCCTCAGGTAAATATGAGGCTATTGCCTGTGTGTGTGAGAGAGAGTGTGAAGGACTGATTGCCACTGAGTCCAGGGCACCTTTAAACCAGTTTATGAAAGCATCCTTATACAGGAGTGCACTTAGGCACGTTTCAGTGCTTTCCTGAAGTGGAACCTAAAAAGAGGCAAGCACACTTTGAACCTGCAATACCAGGCTGATCTATGTATAAACATTTCTAAAACCATTCACAGCTTGTAGAATATTCACTGAGGTTTCTGAATATGGAACTGTGTTGGACGTAAGCCCTTAGTTTTTTCTCCTCCCCGCCCCCCCCCCCCCAGTTATGTATGAAAAGTCCTTTGAAAAATATTTAATATATTAACTTGCAGGAAATGCAGCATGGGCAATGGCCACTTCAAAACCCGATATTCTGATTATTCTGCTACAGAAGTTGATGGAAGAAGGAAACATAATGTACAAAGTATGTAGATTCTTATTTTCATTGCCAAGTGAGAATGCTGGTGTGTGTTATTACTGAGATAGGTAATGATTGTTAAAACACCTGCTGCTTTGTCTTTATGAAAGTATTGATAAGTATATACAACCCCCTACCCTCATCTTGTGGCAAAGAGGAACCAAAGAGCTTTGAGAGCAAATATCCTTCTCATATTAGAGAGAGTGATTTATTGGGAACACTCAGATCTTGGAAACAAATGGTAAGAGGATTTCACCTGGATTTTCTTCACAATCCATCAAGTTGTTTATTGAAATACTGCTAATATTTAGTTATTCCTTAAGATAGCAGGAGCCTAATTTGAAGACATCCTATTGAATTAGGCATGGAAAAGGTACATAAAGCAAAGACTTTTGTTGGTATACTTCTCCACATATTATTGCTTGAATATGAATTGAGCAAACCATAGGTGTTTGGTAAATGCTTTTGTGTGGTGAATGTCTTGAGTTGTGCAATATGCTTTGTTGTCTCATTCTTGTAACATATCTTCCATGGGTATTACATAGGCATCAAATGCCATTTTAACCTGCAAGGACTGCAAAGGTCTCCCCCTGATCTTACTGCGTCTTCTAACCTGCATCTGCAAAAAAGCAGGAAAAAAAAAAAAACGTGAGAGGCTCCTGATGGCCTACATTAGTGTATTTCACACCCATTTTATCTTTATATTTTGGGGGTTGTTATTTAGAGGTGTAACTCAGGATGGCCAGCCCACAGCTTCTCAGAGCTGCACACTGGGAGTGCCACCTGCCTGAGCAGTGAACGTGCCCCACCGTTTTGTGGGAGATATGCGTGGCGGTGGCTCCACCTCAGAGCCACATGCTGAAAATGCCGTCCGCTCATGCTCCACCGCTTGGTGGGAGAAGCGCATGGCAGCAGCAGCTCCAGCAAGTTGCCAGCATGGAACTAGAGTGGAGGGGAGGGAGTGCCTGGCTCTTAGGGAGATTGAGTGGAGGGGGGCTGGGGTTGCTTGGCTCTGGGGGGCGGGCATTGAGCCACATATTAGGTATTTATTTTTATATACCTATATATCATTCTATATTTATTTTTCTCTCTCTATATATAGATAGATACGTAAAATATAAATAAATATATAATACGTGACTCTTTGCACTCTATCCACCGCTATTTAGGCTCTTTGTGTCTAACTGGTTGGCCAGCCCTGGTGTGATCCTAGAGGAAGGGCTGATCATGTGTATTAAATTTTGTATATAATAAATTTTTATTAGTTTTACTGTTTTGTGTTCAGGGCTAAGACTTCTCTCCCTAATGGCTTTATGAGGCTGTAGTAGCATATTTTTACGATAACTACATTAGTCTGAGTAGTGAAACATAGGCCTACTTTTATGAACAGACACACCAAAACAGAACTTTATAAAACAATTTTCTCATTTAGTCAAATGCAAAGTTCAAGCAAAGGTTTACTAAAACAATAAATTAACTTTAAAATATTTATAAAAATACTTCAATTGTAAACTATAAAAAGAAAAAAGCTGACCCTTATCTAAATTCTGCTTCTTGAGAAGCATTATCAGCATCATCTTAGAGACGTTTTAGCTCACTGTGGATATATTCTCTGAAATGTTTCTTGGATTCTTGTGGAATTTCAAATGCTTCCTTTGAAATTTTTTGGTAGTTACTGGAGAAGGTTAGCTTGAGTTTTCAATCTCTCTTAGACAATCCAAGATGTCCCCATGTCTCTCTGGACCTATTCCTTCCCCCCACCACCCGGCAAACCACACAGCAGCAAGATTCCATCATTTGACTTCCAGATCTAAATGAATTTGGCCGGTGGTAGAAACTACATTTAGTGTGTTGCTGTTAATATGTGGTGTCCTTTGAGTTTATGTTGAAATTTTACAGGTAGGCACCACTCCAATAAAAGCTGTGACTTAAAAGTGTCACCTGTATTGTAAGATTTTGCTGTTTAATTTTTAAACCAGTGGTTCAGTTACCCTTTGTAAAACTATTCCACATCAAATGTCAGATGAAGTCTTGCAGGTTTGAAGAACTCTGCTTACTGGTATTACCTAATTTTCATGTAAATATTTGAATAACTGCCCCATTCTGGAAAAAAACTGCAAAGAAAAACTATAAAAACAGATCCTATTTGAAGAGAATCTGTTTAGCAAATGTCAAGTAGGAATGATTAATACTGAGGTGTTTACAAATCCAACTTCTAAAGCTTGTGTGTTCTAAACCTTTAGAAAGGGAAGATGAAGGAAGCAGCTCAGCGATATCAGTATGCCTTAAGAAAGTTTCCTCGGGAAGGATTTGGAGAAGAAATGAAAGCTTTCAATGAGCTTAGAGTTTCCCTGTATTTAAACCTGTCTCGGTGTCGCAGAAAAACAAATGTAAGTTGTTATTAATCTGTTGCCCATGTACTTGGGAGCACTGGAAACTCAAACTCCATATATGTACAGTAAAACACCCATTTATGTGACTTTAACCTATGTGTTACTTGGAGTAACGTGAGTTCAAATCAGCAAGTGGAGTTGGCCAGGTGGTGCAGTGCTCTGCCTGCTGGCTGCAGCCCCTGGCTAGGGAAGCCAGGGAGCAGCCATGTTGCCGTACTGATTTGCCCCACCCCCCGCCCCAGCTCCTGCAGGTTGGGGAATCCAGGGAACAGCTGTACAGCTGCCCTGCTTCTCCCCCGCCCTGGTCAAGCCCTGACACGGTTTTCTGGCTCCAGCGAGTGGCGGGGAGCTGGGAACCAGGTGGCAGCCTGGCTCCTGGTCCCCTCTGCATGCACTGACTAGCACTGCTGTGCTGGTAAGTTTCCTGGCTCCCGTGAGTGGCAGGCAGCTGCAAGCCTGGTGCAGCAGCACCAGTAACTTTCTGGCTCCTCACCACTCACAAGAGCCAGGAAACTGACCAGCACTGCTGCACCTGGCTGTGGGCTCCCGCTACTCATGGGAGCAGGGAGCCAGGCGCAACCAGGACAGGGGACCCATCCAGACTTACGTGAATTTTGATTTACGCGTGGTTGCTCTGGAATGCAGCCTACACGTAAGTTGGAGGTTTACTTTATAGAAAGCTAATGTGCGACACTGCAGTGCAATATGATGCTCTTGTATTTCTTGCCGTTCCTGCTGAGCAGAGGAACGAGATGAAAAGATGCCACTGACAAGGATGTGCAGACTGCATCTATGAAGTGAGGGACAAGCCATACAGGCAGGCAGATTACCAGTTACTCCAGAAGTGACTGCTGACTAGTGTATGGTCACTGTGCATGTAACTGGTGGGACCCCTTCCTTCTCAACCTCTAGTACTAGCAAATTCCTCATCCACTCAATTATTTCACTCATCTACTGATTTTGAGCTCTATGTTGCCACAACCAATGGGACTCCTCTTGAAGTAAATTTACACTCCTGGGAGTAAAGGCTTGTCTACCTGGGGAAAATTGACCATAATACTTATTCCAGAAAAATTGCATGCTTTTGTACACAAATAGAGCATTAGCATAATGGGGGACTATGGGCCAGTCTACACAATGGGCCAGATCAAGAGGGATCAATGATTCATCCAGCTGGAGTCAGTTTATTGTGTCTAAGGTAGACACGATAAATTGACCACTGATTGCTCTCCTGGCAACTCCGGAACTCTATCTGAACAAGAAGTGCAGGGGAACTGATGGGGAGAGCATCTCCCATTGACATGCCTCTGCAAAGGAAACTATGGTAAGAAGATCCAAGTTTATCAATTTTTAGCTACACTATTCATGTAGCAGAAGTTGCATAAGTTAGCTCACTTTCTTTCCCCATAATGTAGAAAGAAAGTTCTTGAAAGAATAATTCATCTTGATTAGGTATGCCAGACAATTTCCCAATGTAGACAAGTCTTAGGGGTGGCAGAGTAGGATCCCATCCTGCTTGTTTTTTTTAACCCAACATCTTTCCTTTTGCCAATTTAAACAGTACTGTATGAAGTGGGTAGGCTATGGGAGTTCTTAAGATTGTTTCTTATAGCATCTGCATGTAACATTTTAAAATATTTAAAATATAATTACTATTAAATTAGGACTTTGGCATGGCAGAAGAGTTTGCTACCAAGGCACTTGATTTGAAACCCAAATCCTATGAAGCCTATTATGCTAGAGCAAGAGCCAAGAGAAACAGCAGGTACTGTCTATGACTTGGTGTAGATCTTAGTTTCATATCTTTCAACTGATTTACAAGTACATTTCAGGATACACTTGCACATTTTCTTTGGTCTCCTCTTCTTCTTTTCCTTTTCTGGCTATTAAATTTGTAGGAAGTTAATAGGTGAATTAAATGCAAGTGAAAGGTGCCAGATAGTCAACATATCAAACATAGTTGTTGCTGGAATTCCCAATTACACTTGTTTAAATAATGATGGTCACAGTGAGTAAGTGCCCTGTTTTGGCATGCGGTTTTTTTGTATATATTCCCTCCATCCTAGCCTTTTCCATGAGCTAAAAGCCCTCTCTGTTGTGTGTCTTGATGTTGACAAAACCGTTCCCTGGACTGAGCCAGAAGGAATCTAACAACATTACGTTCAGGTACCTAAACCAGCAAACTCGATGGGTCAGCAGTAAAACCCTGGAACTATGTATGTGATGTTATGTCAGAGGACAACCTGTTGAACAAGCACCAGTCAGAGATTTAAAAAAGGGGCAGGAAATAATAGGTATCAGCTTTTGGTTGGAAGAACACCCTCCAAACAATCTGGTCTCCCAGTCCTTACCCCTCCTCTATCCACAGAGAGAGAGAAACTTATTCTGAAGTGGGGAACATTACAAAGAAACTCCCTATTCCAGTTGTAGTTGTAGTGAAGCACGTTTTGTGCTGAATTTCTTTCCGTTGCTGTATCCTATGCAGCCAGCTAGCAAACTGCTTTTACCTTCTAAAAGGCTTCTGGTCCCAATGGGATGTAGTTGGAATGATATGGGACTTTGTCTGTCTCCTTCCCTAATTACCTTTAATTGGCACATCAAGCAGCAGATACTGATAAAAGACAACAGATCGAAGGGCTGCCCTGATGGGTAATAGAGATGTCAGCCAGTACACAATGGTGGAAGTTAAATTGTGCAAAATTGTAATAATTTTTGTTGGTGTTGTTTTAGAAGGGCAAGGTGGGTGAGTGGTTTTTGGAACAGTTTACTCTTTTTTTTTTTTTTCTTTACAGACAGTTTCATGCAGCTATTGCTGACTTACATGAAGCTGTAAAATTGTGTCCCAGTAATCAAGAAATCAAAAGGCTCCTGGCTAGAGTAGAAGAGGAGTGCAAACAGTTTCAGAGAACACATCAACAAAAGCTTCAGTCTCCACAGACAGCACAGCACAATGACTCTGACAATGAGGAGGAGGTCCTTGTCCAAGGAATGAATGACCATTTCAGGCTTGAAGAGATGCAAGAAGAATTTTCAAAACACAATGACCCTTTTCCATCTTCACAGAGGCTGCAGCGGTCCCAGACAGCTTCTCCCTACAGCAGAACCCTTCAAGAAGGCCTTCAGCAGAAAGCCAGACCCATGTCCCCTCAGAAAAAAAACGGGAATAAGTACGTGAGAGAACCAGGATTGATCATGCAACCAACAAAACAAGCACAGATTGTGAAAACTAATCAGCATTTAAACTCCGTTCAGCCTGGATCAAGAACTGGAACTACACTGTGTGGTGCAAAGGGACAGTCCCCTTCTCAGCATCTTCCCCCAAGTGCTTCACAAGTCCGACACCCTGGAAACACAACCAGTAAAAGTCAGCATTTAGATGGGCAAAACACTTCATCATCTGGAAGCATTCCTACAGATTCCAGCTCTGGACTGTACAATGAAAGGTTAGCATCTAACCCTTGTCCCCAGTTACAGCATAGTGGGAGTATCTCTTCTCACTCTTTCACAAGCAAAGCCAAAACCACTGATAGGTTTCCTGTCCGTGTACCTGCAGTCATGGAGAAAGCAGCTACAATGCAAATGAATTGCAATGAAGTAAGGCAGCAAGGCTCTGTAACTAGTGTCATCACTTCTGATTCTCCAGCTAGCAGCACAGTAATTTCCACCTCAGCCAATAGTTTAACTTCATGCAGCAGCTTTTCAGATAGCATGAAAGGGTTAGGGCCAGATGTTCGAGTCAAGGAAAATAAAGTTAGTCAAGTTCAGAGTGGTACAACTGAACACAGACCTCGGAATACACCATTTATGGGCATCATGGATAAGACAGCAAGGTTCCAGCAGCAGAATAATCAGAGCAGTCGTACTTGGCATTGTCAGGCCTCAGAAGGGGTACTAAGAAATACTTCCGGTGGGTTTGTTCAATCTTCGAACTGTGAGCAATTATCTGCCAGACAAATAGGTGGATACAATAATCAGACTAAAACCTCCTCTCCTGCTATTGCCCCTGGAGAAAATATACAAAATGGAATGCAGCCTAAAGAACTTGAGGATCCCAAGTGCCAAATGTCTGCCCCCTGTCAAGATAGCAGGACATCTAAAGCTGTTCCCCATTTGTATCCAGATGCTGTATCTAAACAACAGTCTCCTGTTAATAAGGAAGATCAACAAAGTCCTGTTCTTTCTGCAAAACTAAAGCGATCATTCATAGAGTCTAATGTATGAACATACTATTTTATGTAATAATAAACTGTTTGGTCATAAAACTTTAACATAAGTAATTGATTATTTATGTTAATCACTAATATAGGGCTGTTTCCTCAGAGAATGATGTTGCTACATAACATATCATCATCTGGCCACCTTTCTAATTTTGAGTAGATTATCTATGTTGGCCAGTATTATTCATAGATATATGGGATACATCATCATCTTAAGAAGCTATACACACCACCATGGAAAAAGAATGTTAACTGGAATGTCAATTTTAACTAGAAACAATTGATGCTTTCATTTACATGGTTAGTTACGATTGTGAATTGGTATCTTGAAAGAGGAAAAAATATACTCTTTATTATACACCTTCCTTATAGTAAGATCTGATTATAACATTTTTCTCTTATACAGGGCTTTAATCTTGGCTTCTGATTGTATTAAATCTCATCACTTGCATAATACTTACAACTATGCCTCTTTCTAGTATTTAAAATGCTCAATTCCAACAACATTGAGGGTTAAATACACAGTATGTAACATTCAGATCTGTAAATGACTTATTTTTATCAAAAGATAAAGTATTATTTCATTTGTTTTGTAGTGGAATTTAATTGGGATGCATGATGTAAATTTAGGAACTTTAAGTAACTTGTATATGGGTAAACTTTAAGCAGTTATGTTTTGACATGTAAATATATCTTTAATTAGTACAAGAAACAAAGTAAAATGCAATTAATTACAGCAACAGATTTGCATGCATTTCTTAAAAAGCTTCAAACCTACTGGCTATTGCACTGAATCTTATTATATTATGGCATGTTAACAGTATACCCGTAACCGCACTTTATGTAGTTTACCTAAAACACCACTGAGGTGCTACTTTAATACAAAATTATGTACTGTACATTCATAAAGAGCAGGTACAGGAATGACATACTTTAAAAAAAAGATTTTTATAGGAACACTGATGTATTACTTTGGGGATATGAAGATGAAAATTTGAGGAAAAGGATAGGTGCACATTTGCTTTATAGGATGGGATTGAACGTTTTTTTTCAGAGTTTGAGAGAGAAAAATTCTGTATTTGAAAGAATATTTTCCAAATGAATAGATATGACATTCCTGTGTTGTTAGAATTTAGTGTTGTACAAGTTAGAATTTTCAGTTTTCTCCTGTGTACAGTATATATGTATATTGTAAAAACAGCCTTACAAACTTTTACAAATTCCTCAGAGGAGTTTGCATTATTACACCCGAGCTTATTTATTGTTTACTGTTTCTCTGATATTTGTACAAGTCTCGTTCTCTTCTTCTGTAGTTCTCTTTTTGCACTGCTACTGTATTTTTCTGTATAAAATAAAGACTATTAATATAGCTGTGGAATGAGAAATGTACTCTTGTTCTGAATATTGTGTATTGTATAAAAACCACTAACAAATACACATTATTAATTTAATTAGTGTGTATGTAGTGCAGTTACACAAAAAGGATCTTTTAGTAATTGCATTTTGAGTCCCGCACTCTGCTTTTTCCTCTGTGGCCTGTATAATCTACATTGGTATCTTCAGAGGGCAAACAGTGATGACTGAGGTCTAGAGAATATGCAGGATGATTTTTTGAAGGTAAAAGGCTTGTCTTACTGCCTTGCAGATGAGCTGTGGGCTTGCCCTCCCTCAACCTCCTGCATGAGGGTGATCCAGCTCTGCACCCCCTCCCACCAGGTTGGAGCACAAGCACTGGCTTCCTGCTGTGGGGTGGGGAGGGACACTAGTGGGAAAACAGCAGTGCAGGAAACTGCTGACAGGAGGCCTTCCCTGCTGTTCCCATTGGCCAGAATCGCAGCCATAAGGAGAAGTAGGGGCCAGGGTCTGGGAGTGGAATGGAGCCAGGCAAGCACACCCCCCCCCAAAGGCCACCAGCTCCTTTCCTCTCACATCTCCACCCTCAGCCACTCTCCCACCCAAACCTCACTGCCTACCCAGGCACCCTCCCTCCCAGATCCAAACCACCCGCTGCCTGCTCCTGCATCCTCCCTCCAAAGCCCTGACCTACCCCATCCCCTCAGCCCCCCAACCTCTGGGCCAGCCCATCCCTCCCACCCACCCACTCCTACCTCCAACTGCGGGCCCAGACCCCTGCCCCCAGCCCACTCCTGCAGTTTTAAGCTAAGGATCAAAAAAGTCACTCTTATGCTAGAATGTCTTCATACCAGGGAGTTAAATGCTACAGTTAAGTGGTATAAATTAACCTGGAAAAGCCTCCAACATGCGTAAGCCCTAAATTAGAATAGCTCTCTGTCTAGCAAACTGTCTGGATTATTTATCTCCTAGAACAAAGCTTTCCCTGAACTTGATTTACTTCTATCACCCAAAACCAGTAAGTGAACCAGGTGCTGATAAAATCATGTGGTCTTTTGAGACCAGATAAAGGTGAATTATTTACAAAACCAGGGTCACTTTGATCTTCCTCAGGTCTCAGTGCAATGACGCTGTTGATAAGGCAGGCAGCAGCTTCCTTTCCTTGAAGATGTCAGAATTTATAGACTTTCCTTGATAATGATTCCAAAGAAATGTGTAATATTGCCATCATGCTGGTGTTGCCGCTAGATGCGTGGGGGCCCTGGGGCCGCTCAGAAAGGAGGACAAGACAATAATGCATTCATTTAGAGAGAAGGTAAAAGGAAGACTTCTAATGTCCACACTGAAAGTGTGTCATGGTCAGGAAGCATTGCTGAGCATGGAAATGAGGTGACAAGGTTCTAGCCAATATGCTAGGAACCATTTTTAGGAGACCTCCTGTGAGGTTAAGGGTATCTCGTTGTGCTTGCTGATTACATAGTGCAGCAATTCCCAACCTTTTCCAGATGGGGCACCCATTTTGACAATTCAGGAAGACTTGGTGACCCAAGGCAATTCAAAAACGGGGGGGGGGGGGGGGGGGGGGAGTGCCATAACTAGCTAATTTTGTGCTTGAGGCACGAATATAAAATTATGCCCCCTCATTTTATATATTCTTAGTAGCTATCTCTTAGAAAAAGGGAAAAACTACATTAATAATAAAATAACACTACATTTATTATACTTATTATAGTTGAGCTGAGTTGTGATGGGGGAGGAAAAAAAAAAACCCTCATCCTTAAACTGCTCTCCCACCATGCCCCTAGCTTAAACCCCACACTTGGAGGCTGGGGGGGGGGGGGGGGGGGTGTCGCACACGGGCTACCAGAGGCTGGAGGGGGCTGAGTGAGTCACACTCAGGCTGGGGGCGGGGGGGGGGTAGGACAATACGAACAACAACATGAAAACTGACAAATCAGCTACATAGAACAGCAGGGGGCAAAATCAGTGGAGGGGTGTGTGTGTGTGTGCGCGCAAAAATTACTTATTGCTAGAGTCTTAATAAGTGGCTTGCCTGGGATGGCTACCAATATTAAAGGTAGAGAAGATGTCTCTGCTCCTCTAGAGAGCTGCTGGATATGGCAGTGTTAAGGAGCTGCAAATGGCTTCTTTAAGCGCCACATGCGGTGCCAAGCTGCTGGCAACCCCTAATAAATCTAAGCGTGACCCATGTTTGGGTCCTAACCTAAAGGTTGGGAATCCCTGATGTAGTGGAACAGTGGGGGAGGGCTGAGAGTAATATCTCAAAAACCCTGGATGTGCAAAAGATTAAATCCATAGGCGACCCAGTTGCCTGTGTCTGACTGAGATAATGCTGTGGAAGGAGGACTGAGCCTACTGATTAGAAACCATGGCTGCAGGTGGGAGCTGACATAGATTTGACAGTACTGAAACAGGACTTGTGTCTTATACTGCCAGGGTCCTCCTCTCTCAACAATGCCTCTTGCATAAGACTTCCTTCTGGGGAAGTACAGCCAACCCAATACAAGTTTTGACAGACTATCATTTTAGGCAGTAAAATGTGCATCAGCCCAGCAAGAGGAACTGTAGTAAGACAAGAAAGAACTTCGTCAATCCATTCTCTCTACTGTTTGTCATAAAAAAAAGCAGGATTACCCTCCCAAGTCAAATGAAGCAAAACATCTTATTTTATCTTACATTAAAAAAAGAGGGGGGTGGGTTATTTAAAAGTAAGGGGCAGGTCAAAAAGAATTGGGAGAATTTACTGGCACCATGAGACTTTCAGCCCACTATACCTTAGAAAGTTGAGGAGCAGTTTGAAAGGTTATAGGGCTGCACCCGGAGGCATGCAGCTCTTCTACAGCATGAGTGCATTGATTATTCAGTCCAGGCATAACCACTGAATGGAAATACGCTCATAATTTACACTAAAGCACAGAGAAATAATTTTTTAAACCTGCTGCACAGTTTATAATTGGGGGGGGGGGGGCAGAAAAGCCTGTGAGGCAACAGTAATTTTCGTAGGCCCTGACTTTTGACTGTTTGTGGTGTCATTTGCATAGCATAGAATAGTATTATCTCCATCCATGAGCAGAGCCAGTACAATTGAAAAAAAAGATGGGGGTTTTTTTTTCCAGCTATTTAAAAAAAATTGGAATACAGGGCTAAACTGTGCTCACTAGGTCCAGAAACGTCACCTGAGAAATTCACTGTGGTGGCAATCAGAACAACTGCCTCCCTGGATGAGGAACACATGGGTGCCAGGATCCTGAAGCGGGTGCACCAGATACAATGAACTTGGGTGGGCCATGAAATAACACAACTGCAAGTAGCTATGAGAAGGTGTAATACAGTTTTGCTGGCGTGTGTGACAAGTGCTACCTGCAATCAGCTGACAAGTAGACACAACTTTCCCACCTGAGGTGTTGCCTGACTACCAGTTCAGCGGCCAGAGGCAGGGGCCAGCCTATGTCTGACGAGCTTGGATGAGCCGGCAGCATTGAAGACCTTGCAGTAAACGCAACACAAAGCCTATGCTTGTAGCACCTTCAAGGCAAATGCAATTATTTATTAGGTAATTCCTGGACGGTAGCGGCTGCTTCAGCTCTAGCCTAGCACTGGGCTTAGGCTGAGTCACACGCACAGCTGTTTACCTGCAATTGCTTTAAAGCCAGGTGTGCACAGGCGAGGTCCGGTATATCAAGGAGGCCTGGGGCGCTGGTTGCAGCAGCCACGGCGGTGGCCGCCCTTCCGGGGCCTTTAAATCGCCGCCGACGCCTCGGTGAGTGGGCTCTGGGCAGCGATAACGGCGCGCGGTGGGTTAACAGCGCTGGGCGGGCTGGGGCCTCGAACAGCGCTTTGTCTTTGACCTCGCCTCGCCCAATGACCTGGAGCGGCGCTCAGCCACCACGTATGGGACTGCGCCAGCGCAGTGGCGCGCAACCGGGCCAGCGACGACTCACCCCGCTTCAGCGTAGGCTGTGCAGGACTAAATCGCAGCGCCACGGTACAGTGACGGCCTGGCAACTCCACCCGGCTAACCTCGACACCCCCCGCCCCGCCCCGCCCCGCCCCGCCCCGGTTAGATGCCCCGGTGCCCGGGGTGGGGCAGACGCGGCAAGGCCCCGCGTGCGCTTACACCAGCCGCGTGCTACTGCGCCGCCCTCAGCCTCGGGCAGGAGCCGGGCACGCGCGCGAGAGAGAAAGCGCGCGGCACGGTGCGCCCCAACGTGACCTGCCGCGTTTGCGTTGTGTAAGCTCCCGCGCCGGCACGGGCCCGTGCGTGGGGGCTGTGGAGAGTGGGGCTGGCCCCCCCGCAAAAAAAATACAGGGCCGTGCATTCTCCTCGGTGCGGCACGCCGGGCTAGCTGCGTGGGACAGCAGGTGCCCTCCCCCCCCCCCCGGGGGCGGGGCTCCCCTGACATTGTTGGCCCCAATGAGCTGTGGCGAGCTTGAAGCGGGGGGGCGGCGTGTAACTCACCTTGAGCCCGGGTCTGGATGAGCGACGCAACTGCAGCCCCTCCCCCTCCCGTGAGTGCGTCGAGGCCGGGGGGGGGGGGGGGCGGAGCGAGGTCGACGCAACGTGGGGTGCTGTGGCTTGTAAGGGATTGGCCCACTGGGATGTAGGGCGCGACCAATCCCTGACCAGCAGCATGTCTGCGCGGCAAAAGCTCCTCCCCTCCCAAGGTATTATACTGCCCGCGCTTTAGAAGCTTGAGGGACACAGACTTTCTGGGTACGTGTGGCGAGGACCCTGCGGTGCGAGGTGGAAGGAGAGAGGAGGCGCTGCCTGCAACACCGTCCCCCCTGCCTTGGGGGAAATTCCTCCTCGACCCCATACAGGCTCATGGACGACCCACTGAGCCTGTGGGCAAGCAGCACTCAGCCCTATCCGTGTGTTTGATGCAGCCTCCGCCCTGACCCCTTCTCCAAACCGCCACCAGATGCTTCTGGGGTCACAAACAATAAGGCTGTGGGCAGTACAGGTGCATGGAACAGGGAGGCAGATATCAGAGATTATCTGGCTTAGGCTGTAGCCACAACCCAAGAAGGCTCATAGCACCTTATGGACCCATGGTGTCCAACACCCAGTGTGCTCACCCCCTCACAAACTGGACAGTGCAGTGTGAGAATACAGCTATTACAGCCAGGCACCCTCCCCCGCTCCTCTCTTGGTGGGACAACAGGGTGGAGGTAGATCTCTAGCCATTCACTTGGGATTGCACCGCTGGAGGGAAGGAGTGCACCGCTGAAGGAGCAGTTCATGGGGTGAGCACTATCTCACCCAGCAGCTCAGTTGAGGCACCTGCCAGTTACATGAAGGGGTGACACAGTGGCTGCCTCGCTCAAGATGGTGGCAGCTGGCCTGAAGGGGGGAACCTCTGGCACTTGCTCCATTATGTTTTGGACACTACTGTTACAGACTTCACATTTATTGGAGCATCATTCTGTCATGGGCAAATATGAAGTGGGTCTTTACCCACACAACCTTATGCTCCAATAAATCTCTTAGCCTAGGAGGTACCACAGGCTATCTCCTGACCTTTGCAGAACAGGAACGGAATCCCTTCTAACCTCAGCAGGTGACCAGCTGAAATCCTTAATTCTGAGCTTTAGAAATGGAAAAATTATGAGCAAAACGCAGGGCTACTGCGGTGCTCCCTCTGCCATTTCACAGACATCACATACTTTTACTCATAAATTTGTCCAATTCTTTTTAAAAATTAAGTTGTCTGCCCTTATAACTCCTATTAAAAAGTTGTTCTAATACTTCACTCCTCTAATGTGGTAGAAACAAAGGGGGATGCACTCTCTACCCCAACTTAGGCAAAATAAGTATGTAATAACAAAATTAAAAACTATGTCAAGCACATATGTGCAAAGGGACAGAATAAAAGTTTCACAGGACATCTTAATGTTGACAATTCCTAACTTTTGAGTGCTTGACTTTGCAACCTTAATGTTCTTTTATTTGCTGCCGTTAAATATAACATTTTGACACATACTCAAAAGCCACTTACAGTACTGCCACTTGTAACATGCTTTTTTTTCCAAGCATGTGTACATGTAGGCTTGGAAGAATTAGATTTTTTTTAAGTAGGTAAATGCCGGTGACATCAATTTCATTGTACACATACAAACAAAGTATTTCCATCAATAATTCAAATTTACATATAGGCAAATAAGAAAAATGGTTTTGAAGCATGTATTAGATTTTCATTTAAGGATCTTCACTTTGTATATTTTGACATGTGCTCTTGATAATTTTCTGTTTTAACAGTTACAAGCTTAATATCAACGTAATTGAACTTAAATAATTGTCTAAGCCACCATAATTCCCTGCAACCTTGAACATTTAATTGATAAAAAACTGAAAAAGCTTAAAATAAGGATCATTATCCACTGAAATTATAAAATAAAAATCAAATGCTGCCAAGCCTGTGTATTTTCAATTAGTTTTTAACTTTCTTTTACAAAAATATTGTAATTAGAGCTCAAATATTAAAAAGGAACTTAATAGTTGATTAGGCACCCAGTCTTTTTCGATTTAAAGTTCTGCATTTGAGAGACTCCATTTGAGTTACATTGTGGACAGAAGCTTAACTTTTTTCTTCTCAGTGTTTTAAGATTTCTGTTATTACCTTTCTTCTACCTACAACTTCATTGTAAATAGTTAATTTGACAGGGCAACTGGTGTATTCAAGACTAAGATGTTTCATTATATTTCTGATTAGTCTCTAGCCAGCGATTGATGGCCATTTTCAGAGTCCTATTTGGTGTAAGTACAAGAGATTGGAGAGGGAGATTTGTCATGGGACTAGACCGTCTCTTTTTGCTGATCCAGTTTTCCATAGCCTCTTTTTCATAGGAATAGCCATCTATAAAAGGAAAAATATAATTAAAACATTAAAACAGCATTAATAAAGCAGTGTCCATCCAAGGCTCTTAATGTACTTTAGATACTAAAGATTAAGCTTCAACAATACTCCCTGGGATTCAGGGAAACATTACTTCCAGACAGAAAAACTGAAATTAAGGGAATTTCCAGATCAAATGGGATGTGTCTCAGAATAGAAAAGAATGAAGAGTCTGTGGTCCACACAGGATGGGAAATCAGAAGATCTTCTTTCTATTTACACTGCTCCACGTTTTGTACAGAATAGATATATGGTTCTACATGATCGTTTGAGCCTTTAATTTTGCAGCACAAGTACATTTTTTCATGAAAATGAATAAGTATTACAATTTAAAATTTTAACTATAGTGAATAAAGTACAGTGTCAGCCTAATCCTGTCATATATTGGCAATAATATATGCTATCGTACTGGTGGATCAACAAATACAACTGCAGCAGATTACTTTTAATATGATATCAACTGTAGTTAGATACTAAGTATTTTAATACCATTTTCTATAATTAAGTCAATGTGAAGTATGAGTGCAGTTAAAAAAGATCTTGCAAATTTAACAAAATGCCACAGTTACAGCAAACCAGTTTGCTGATGCCAGTACTAAATAGCCCCTATATATTAAATGAATGTCATAAGAGAGAATCTCATGTTAGCTCCAGTGTGACCAAAGATTGCCCCAAAATAGTTCAAGTGCAGCTGTATAACTCTCTCATGGGATCAGATGAAACCAGACCTGCCAACAGAGGAGCAACATCGGGAGCAACCGCCCTGGGCCCCCTGAAGTGCCACAGTAGCGCTGCTTTGCCGCTCTGTGTGGCTGGGGAGCACTGCATCTGAGCATTGCTAAGAGCTGACTGCCTGCCTGAAGCCCGACTCCTTCTCCTTTGTCCCCAGGATCCACTGTGGGTGTCAGCCCTGCTGGATGAAACACGTTAGATTTCAACGCCCAATGAAGCATCCTATGTGATACAGAAAACCAGACAGGATTTAGACCAGGTTTGCTTTACCAGCATAATAATGGGCAAAATACTCCTAGTGTTGATGCAGCTTATACTGACAAAACTGTGCTTTTGCTTATTCAAGCCATCTGTGTGTCCGTCTACTCATGCATGCATCCCCCCAACATAAGTTATACTGGCAAAACCACTGTCTACAGTAAAGGCCTTTGCCACCACAGGTATGTCAGTCAGAAATCACACTACATTACAACCCTGACTAATTTATCTCGATAGACACATTTCCAGCAGAGACCTGGTTCACTTGTGATGAATATTCTTTTTTGAATATACAGGACACTAACACCTTGCACCGAGGCCTGGTCTACATGTGTAAGTTTTACCAACACAGGCTGATTGGTGTGTGTGTGTTTTGTTTTGTTTTTTTAACTGACATGGCTATGGTGGTAAAAGCCCTAGCACACGCATAGTTGCATCAGCATAACTCTGCTTATGACTGGAATAGCTTGTGCCACTTTGAGGGAACTAATATGAGCTATATCAGTAAAAGCTGATGCATATATACCAGAGAGCTTTTTTCTGGAAAAGCTATAGCAACTTAATTTTATCAATAAAACCATTCTATTGCAGACAAAGCCTAACTAAACACAGTCTAATATAACCACACAAATGCTTTCTAAATCCTTGAGTGGACTAAACAATCATGGAAGGGACAGTCACTGCATTATTTTATTGTTATTCATAAATTTCACCCACTACACCCACCATCTGGGGAGACTGCTCTCTACAAACATCAGATAGAAGTTAAATATATTAAATGTTATATGTGAAATTCTGACCCACTGAAGTCAATGGCAAAATTCCCACTCACTTCAATGAGGGCAGGATTTCAAACTACACGTTTATGTCAGTGATTGCCATTAGATAGATCAATATTTAGCTATCAATAACCATTTATGCATCAAAATTGCTTATATTAAGTACATATATTTCAAGTATTTTACAAAAACGTGTTTATAAAATGCTTTCTAAGCAATTACACATTTTAGTAGCAAGTAAATTTGATTTAATCTTTTACTGGATTCCAATTAACCTTTCAAATAACGTTCACAGGTTTCATCACGAAAGGCTGTCTTCCTGAAAAGGCCACATTTAATCTGTCCCTCAGTGAGTGATTTAATCAGGTTTACTATACTGAACACAAAGCATCTCATATAGCAGTGTTTCCCAAAGTGTGCTCCGCAGCCTAGTACCGGCCCTTGGAAAAAACATACTGGTCCTTACAAAAATATACAAATCATCACAACATACTATTATTATTGTGAATAAACAATAAACAGTGAAAATGTATTTTTCATTTTTTGTGTTTTTATATTTTTTGGCCACTGAAAAAGGTACTGAAAAAAACTGGGTCCAAACAATATAAAGTTTGGGGAACCCTCCCCCTCTAGAAAAGGTATATTCTTCTTAACCATCCTTGATGGCTAAACTCCTAACATGTAAATACTTATAGACAGAGTAGAAATTGATCCCAGCAGGGATGCAATAAAATATAGTCAGTCATCCAAGATTAACAAAAGAAAAGAAAAAAGATAAAGTTTTTCTCAGATGCACTTTTAAATTTTAATCTTGACATTACTCCTTCTCCTACATAATAACTACAAAAACATAAGCCATCATAATCTTCCCATTGGTAACAAAGTGACTGCTAAGCATTGCTATTAATGACTATTACTGGTGTGAATTAAGTATCTCAGACTGAGCTACAGTCATCAATCATTTTACTTGCTAGCAAAATTAGTATTATTGTTTTTAAAACTTTTCCCTTAGTCTAAAATGCTATGCAGAATTTATACATATTTGAAATTTCAATATATACAATTCTGGAAAAAAAGTTATGTGAAACCAAATTCGGATAACTATTAAGAATAAAATAAATGCTATCCTGAGACTATTTAAAAATAAATAATAAGCTTTCCATGCAATTAAAAGTATTATTATAAAGTGATTTTGTGGAAAAAGTAACATTATTGTCTATTGGTGAACAAATATGTCCCCTTGAGCATTTGATAAGTGAAAGAAGCAGGAATGCTCAGCAGATCTATTCTATCACTAATTACATTTCAATACAGGCTTTAAAATTGTTTTGCAAAGTTCATCACAAAGCTGTCAAAGGAATCAAAGCTGCTAGGCAAAAATCCCTTGTGCCCATAGCCTTTCACGTACAAGTAAGCAGCACTGAAACACTAACGTGACTAGCCAGTAAATTGCAATTGACAATCTGCATTTTAACACTGCTCACTCAGCTCTTTTAAAAAATTCATGTAGGCATTGACAGTGTACTGCATATGCATTTGCTTAGCTATGTTTAAGTCAAACATATTTTCCCCACAAGTAAATACTGACAGTAAAACATTTTAGAGAAAATATAATGCATTATGCTAAGCCTCAAACAACTAATTTTGTTAATAATCTACCTCTAAGTCAGAAATGAAAATATTTATATTTAGCACACTTTAAGCTTGATTCTGAGGTCACTAAGAAACTATGAAGGAGTTCTAAAATATTAATCACACATCAGCTGTAACAAAAGTGATGCATCCCATGAAATACGACTATTTCAGTGCATCAGTCATAAGGAAACTTCTGACTAAACCAAAGCAGAATAAGTTTACCAGACTGCATGAAAGGGATATACTTTTAAAAAGCCATGATTTTATCATAGCAAAATAGATTGCAGGAATACAGCTAATAGATTTAATCATAATTTAAATCATAATCTAAATCTCTTAATTGAACATTGTCAGTTTAGCTTGGTCCAAACCTCAATTTCTCTTAATAAATAATTAATACATTTTTATTAATTTGAAACATTTCCCTCCAACACAGTAAATGCAAACAGAACGGCACTAAAAGACATCATACAAACTAGAACCTGAAAAATTAGTGCAGGTTGAACCTCTCTAATCTGGCAGACTCTGGTCCTGCAACATCTGAAACCCAGCATGAATTTAGTTAACTGAACAACCTTTTATCCTGCGTGTGGCCAAGTTTCCAGTGATGCCATAAAATTTGTTTACAGTCAGCAGTCCTGGTTCTGAGTGTTCTGTGCTTTTATTTAGCTCTAATTTACCCCTAAATGTCTTCTCAGAGCCCAGTAAGCAGTGGAAGTGTTGCTAATGCTGCTAGACAATTGTGACCTCCCATTGTCCAGCAAATTCTGTCATTTGGCACTGGTCAGGTCCCAAGGGTGCCAGACTAAAGAGGTTCAAGCTGTGTAAACAGATCAGGCTTGTGTCTTTTTCAATCTCAGTGAAATGCACATGAGAACAATGAGCATAAATTATACTAATTTTGGAAAGCACCCCCTCTTTCATTTTAATTATATGAAGTGTAAGGTAAATTTTTCAATAGGCTTCTAAATTACTTGGGTGCTAACAGACAGCTGTTTCAAGATATTTAGGTGCTAAAATTGCAGATAGGAGCCAAGTGAGATTTTCAGATCTCCCTAGAAATCGATTGGAACGAGGTCCCTACATACTGGCTCAAAGTGCCCAAGTCACTTTTGAAAATGGAACAGACTCCTAAGTAACAAACAATTTGGAACATACAACCCACAGGTATATATTTACTTGTTTTGAGGAGACAGTATCAAGCTACATCTATACTAGGCATTATTTCTGAAAGTCCAGGCCCTCTTTCCAAAAAGGAATGTGCAGCTCATCTGTACACGCTGCACACTCTTTTGAAAACAAAATCGAAGGAATTGTAGCCAGACAGAATCCCCCTGCTCTACTCCATCTTGCCCCTCTTAGGTGCCTCAGAGCACAAAGCACAAAGGAAACAGCACAGTCTTAGAATGTCTGAAAGCACAGATGCGCTTATCTCAAGCACAGTCTTTGATGCTTCAAAAACACAGATGTGCTGCCTCATCATGACCCTGGACGAAAGAATACAGATAAGAGGGCTAACAGGCCAGCTGATGACCACAGGACCTTAAACTGCCCTTGGCTGGTACTGATAATTGATACACCCACACATCATCCCAGAAGAGGAATCTCCTACCCGTACGAAACGAATGTCCTGTCTTAATGATTTAGTTATCTCTATCTTAACAAGTGTAAATTAAGTTGCACCTCCCTTGTAAGAGCTGGCGTCACAAAGACGAACCAGTACAATTGGTACTTTTAGATAAGGAAGAGTGTACGTGACCCCAAGGGGTATAAAAAAGGATCCAGCAGCCCACTCTAACTGAGCTCCAATCCCCTATATCTGCCAGTCGGCCAAGGTCTTTGCTGCCCGAGGACGCAGGGGACGCCCTCCTCGTACTGTTCTTCCCGAGGGATTCAGTGAAAGACGTTGGCTACGCCAGGAGTCAAAGGACACGGGTGAGAATTATACCTGCAATGTACTTTTGTGCACATTTAATAGTAAGAGCTCTTTAGGCTGAGGCATCTGGTCCTCAAATGAGTAACTTTTCACTTGTAATCTAATTGACATGTCATATGTATCATCCTACTAGTAGTTAAGAAGATAGAGCAATAACCTCGTAGCCATTAAGATTCTTATTTCTGCTTCTAATAAATAGTAACCATTTAAGCTTTCAGCCTGACTCCTTCCAGTTACTGTAACTCAGCTGAACACAAAACAAAGAACCTTAGCCATTTGGCTATATCAGCCTGGTCAGTGGTAAGGTGCAGTAAAAGCTGAGCGCTGAGTCGTGTCGCCTCCATGGGGCAGACTCTTGGGGCACCCGACAGCCATCCTGGCTGCCCACCGCGAACGGACAGTCTGCCTAGCAGTTAAAGACTTGGGTGGATCTCTGGGGCATCTGCAAGCCATTTTGGCTGCTCACTGCGAAGGGACTGTCGGACCTAGCAGTCAAAGACTCGGATGCAACTAGGCTCACAGACCACTCATTACCCAGCCATCAGCTAACAGGAATGCACCCCAGCTTCCAAAATCGCTCTTCGAAACATGAAAAGACGCCCCTTTTGAAAACTTATTTCAAAAGAAGGCATGTGTAGACATTCCACAACCCACTCATTTGAAAGTGCGGGGTCCACCACTGCAGCGATCAGCTGTTAGGTTGAGACATGCTGTCCAGCACCTGCAAGACTCTATGGTCTGTGCGTGCAGCATCCCTTAAAGCTGCACCCAGAAACCCCATTGCAGGAAGCTGAAAGTGTGCAGGCAGCAGCCATCGCACCTAGTGTCCCCTGCACACCTCAGCCAGACGCACAGTGGCTACTGGCACCACATGGCCAGCAGCCAGTGAGGAAAGGAGCTTCAGGGCCCCCACTCCGAGTATGCCCAGGACCTCGAGGGGGCCAGGCGGGGGGAAAACAAGCCCCCTCCTGGACAGAGCATGAACTCCAGGACCCGCTGGCCCTATGGCAAGATAAGGAGGTCCTGTGTGATACTGGCACAAAGTGGCGGAATGCAGCCATTTTCACCCGGCTGGCCAAGGGCCTGACTACCCTTGGCTACCCTGCCTGCACTATGGACCAGGTTCGCAGCAAAATCGAGAAGTTGCGGCAGGGGTACGCCTGGACTCGGGACTCAGCCAGCAAGGGGCCACCCTCGCTTCGTGCCCATTTTACTGGTAGCTTTGGAGCTTCCTGAGCCCACGCAACACCGCCTCTCCACCCTCCTCCCTCGATACCTCTGTAGAGGAGCCGCAGCCTTAGGAACCCAACGAGCCGGGACAGTCGGCCAGCCCAAAGCCAGCAGGGTCAGAGCCTGCAGCAGCGGCAGACGGGTCCAGCAAGGAGGGGGACCTTGTCATAGATCTCCCCTCCCACACATCCAGCTGTGTCTTGGCCAGCCAGGCATTCCCCAACCTTAGCGGTGGACCGTCAGGTACGTACCCAACAGGGCACACACACTGGACCACAGGGCGGGGGATGCATGCTCACCAGAGGGCCCCCCGTGGACCCACCACCCAGCTGAGCTGTGACCCTTGGGACGGCGGCATAGCCAGCAGTGGCCTTCAGCACCCACTCCCATGCATAATGCTGCAGCCCACTCCCGGGGAAAGGGGCTGGCCAGGACCAGACTGCACAAGGGGGCCTCCCCCAGAGGGACGAGGACCCCCACCACAGGGGACAAGGACAGGCCGCCCACCAGGGAATGGGGTCATGGCCATGGGGCAGGGGTCAGTACTCATGGCCTGTCCCTCTCTTCCCTCCTATTCTTGTAGCTGCACCATCTGACGGCCAGGGGAGCCTCACACCCTCCACAGTGCCTGGCAGCCCCCCGGAGGCAAGGGATAAGGACTGTGCAGTGCCATCAGCAGAACCAGGGTGACTCCGCTCCCAGAGGGGCCAAAGGCAGGCAGTGGAGGACCTCCACCTCGCTGTCTCCGTCTGCCAGCAGGTGGAGGTGGTGGAGTGGTACCTCCACCTCCAGGAGGACAAGGCCAGCTGGCACTGGGCGGCTTGGGCAGAACTGATGGGCACCCTAAGGGATGTTGTGGGCACCTTCAGGGAGCTCCCTGGCCCAGCTGCTCCCTCCTACTGTCCCCCCTGCAGCTCCTCCTGCTGGAGCCCCATCTGCCAGCGCCCCTCAGTGAAGCCTGTGCTGGGGACGACTGCCCATCTGCGGCAGACCCCCGGCCTCCCCGTGCCCTGCCAGTCCCGTCGGGGACCCCGGATGGGGGTGGGAGCATGGGTCGAGTCCCTCCACCCCGACCCGCAGTAAGGGCCCCCCATGCAGACCACCCATGTCTCCCTCCTCGTGTATATAGTTCACCCCCTTCGCACCTGTACATAGGTGTATGATAATGTTTGGCATAGCTTGAAAACAATTCTTTTGTTGTGTTGAATAATAATAGTTTATTTCACCCATATCCCTGTGTGCCTGTTGGGGAGGAAGGTATGCAGGAGGTCGGGGGAGCAGTGTGCATGGGGGGCTACATGCAGTAGGTGATGACAGGAGGTACACAGGGTGCAGGGTTGTGTGTGGTACACCTGCTAGGGGCGCCCAGGGCAGTGCTCACCGGAGCCCCTGGTCGAAGTACTGGGGCAGGGCCTCCCAGACACAGAGTCCACCCTGGTGGGACTGGTGGCTGGGGCAGTGACTGGCTAGGGGTAGCCTATGCCATCCTCGGCCACCCACCCCTGTGCAAAGGCCTCCTCCTTGCTCTCCCTACTACTATGGAGTGTGCAGCAGGCACCCACCACCTGGGGGATACTGAGGATTCCACCTACAGGTGTGCGAGGATGCAGCGCCACTGGCCCTTGAGACAGCTGAAGGGTCCCTCACCACGTTGTGGGTGTGGTTGAGGCACGTGTTAAATGGCTCCTGGATGGGGGTGAGCAAATCAGAGAGAAGAGGGGCAGGTGCGGGGGAGTTAAGAATTAGATTAAGCCAAGTATGCAAAAGAGCCCCTATAATGACTCAGAAAATTTGCACGTTGCTGAACTCTTTTATATTCAAATTCGACCCATTAACACGTGGTTTGAACTGGGATGCGAATCTTCTGGCTCATTATAGGGGCTCTACTCTCTGATTTGCTCACCTTGATAATTTTTTTTCTGATTTGTCAACCTTGATTACTATTTTTGGTTCTCTGTGCCTTAAATATTGATTCTGTTCTGGTATGGCTATGGTCTGAAGAAGTGGGTCTGTCTCATGAAACCTTATCACCTAATATATTATTTTGTTAGTCTTTGAAGTGCTACTTTACTGCTTTTTTGTTTTAAAAAAATGAGCCAGATATTCAAAATCCACCATCGTTTGTAGTGCTCTGGTGAGGCAAATCACACCTGCATTCACTACACATTTTTTAATTTTTGGTCCTCCATACTTATAAATGTCAGTCTGTGTTGGAAATAAAATTGATCTGAAGAAGCGGGTCTGTCCCACGAAAGCTCATCACCGAATAAATCATTCTGTTAGTCTTTAAAGTGATACATTTCTGAGGCTTGAAAGCTGTGGAGTTGTGGCATGCCCCATCCCCAGGCTAACTCCCAGACTGGGGACTAACAACACTAATCTACATCTACTAATCTGCATCTGATGGAGTGAGTCTGTGCTCACAAAAGCTCATGCTCAAAACTTTTCTGTTAGTCTATAAGGTGCCACAGGACCCTTCCTTGCTAACACTAATCTAGAGCTAACTATCCATCTATCTGCAGGTACTTAAAAAAAAAAAAAAGAGCTATTTACAGAGGAAAACCAGAGAGCACTAAGCTAAGCACATAGTTCCAACCAAGCGCTACCTGACTGCTTTTTGTTTTGATAGTTCCAACCAAGTATCAGAGAGGTAGCTGTGTTAGTCTGTAGCTCTGAGAACAACAAGAAGTCCTGTGGCACCTTATAGATATTTTGGAGCATAAGCTTTTGTGGACAAAGACCAACTTCATCAGTTCCAAACAAGCACTGTCACCAGCCCCAAAAAGAACTGAGGATGGAGGGGGCTGGTGGTGACCTAGATATCCTGGAATTCCCATGCCACTCCAGGGGGCTCCTAGGCTGGCTCTCCTATGGGTACTGCTGAGGGAAAATCTTCCAGCTCCAATGCATGTGGGAAGTACACACACCTATGTTGAATGGACATGAGCAATCACTCAAGAAGTTTGGTTTAAGTGATTTGCCTAGTATCAAACATGAATTCTGTGCAAAGATAGGGACAGAATCAATGCCCCATGGCAGGATTCAACTGTTTTATCCCTTCTTTTTCTGTAGTCCAATTTTATACATACCTTTCAACTTTTGCAACAAATGAAGGGGTGCTACAGAAAAGAATTATCTTTGGCACACAATCTTGTTTCCTATGCACTGTATGAGAAGGAAGCCCAGTGGAAAAAACATCAAGTGATCATGGAAATAAAACAAACTCATTATGTCTGAATTAGAGTTGCATAAGGTGGCTGAGTTACAGTTGTAAAGGCAACCCATCTCAAAAAAGATAAGAGTGGAATTGGAAAAGGTTCAGAAAACGGCAACAAAAATGATTAGGGGTATGGAGCATCTGCCATATAAGGAGAGATTAGTAAGACTGGGACATTTTAGTTTGGAAGAAAAGATGATTAAAGAGGGATACGATAGAGGTACATAAAATCATGATTGGTGTGGAGAAAATACATAAGGAATTGTTATTTACTCCTTCTCAAAACACAAGAACTAGTGGTCACCAAATGAAATTAAAAGGCAGCAGGTTTAAAACAAACAATAGGAAATATTTTTTCACGCAGTGCACAGTTAACCTGTGGAACTCCTTGCTGGAGAATGTTGTGAAGGCCAAAACTATAGTAAAGTTTAAAAAAGAACTAGATAAATGCATAGGTCCATCAATGGCTATGAGCTAGGATGAGCATGGAGGGTGTCTCTAGCCTCTGTTTCCAAGAGGCTGGAAATGGGCAACAGGGAATTATCACTTGATGATTACCTGTTCTGTTTATTCCCTCTGGGGCACTTGGCATTGGCCACTCTTGGAAGACAAGATACTGGGCATGATGAGTCTATGGTCTGACTCAGTATGGCTTTTCTTATGTTCTTAGATGTGTGAAAGTAATGTTTGGGTACTCAGTACCTAATCCCATAAAAGTTTACTAGAAGGTGCAGCACATCTGATAAGACCACGATACACCTGGGTAGCAGTGGGAGTTGGGGTTCTAGTTCCACAGAAGGTTTTTAGGTGGCATAAAAAAAAACCTTTATATACCATCTATTTTACAGACAGACAATGGTGCCAGGTTTCATTAAAGGGATCTGCTTTAGTATGAGCACATTTCCTGCATTTTTATGCAAAACAGCAGCACAGTCAGGGTAGTAATTATGCACTTTGTATAGGCACAAAATAGAGACAGTTTTAAAATGTTTATGTATCTCAATATCAAAAGCATGAGTTCACAAGCCATACATTCAAGAGAGCAGAACAAATTTAATTTTTTTCTTGATGGAATCTGAATATGTCTAAGGATACCAGGGATTTAGAATTCAAGTGTTTAGCATTCTTTTATATGTCGATTAATAGTTCCCCAGTGGCTCATCTTTACACCTGCATAATTTGCTTTATCAGCTACTTCAGATTTATTAGACATACCTGTTGCAATGACAGGCTCCTTCATAAGCTCCCTAGTTATTGGACACAGGAATTCGTCAGGAATACCGAGAGAAACAGAATCCACCTTGATCCTCAATTCCTCAATTTTCCGGAAAACTTTAGTGCGTAAACCTAGGGACTCTGAAAAGGAGTGGTAGATTAGAATTCTTGGAAAATATTTTCTGTTGGCACATTAACCTCTGAAACACAAACATATTATGAAGCACAGAGATTGCTTCCAGGCCCACCAAAAAGACAGGGAGGGAAGACAGCAATTGTCTCAGGGACTGGTGATCTAAAGGTGCACAGGGCTCTGGCTGCTGTTGTGGCAGTGGGGTGCCCAAAGCCATAAGCCATTCAAATTGCTGCCAGAGCACTCCTGTGGCACTCTGTGCGGCTCTCAGGGCTGCCTGGGGAAGAGGAGACATTGCATGGCAAGCTCCATGCAGCACTGAGGGAGGGGGAGATGCTGTGGTCTGGAAGGCGCTGAGGGACGGCCACCAAAGCTCCACCCCAACCTTGACCAGGGGCCTAGCATGGCTGTTGGCTCCCCTGATTGCTTCTGGAGCAAACGGAAAATCTTGACAATGTTTCAGGACTTTTATAAATACATCTTTTTTAACTTTTTCTTCTCAGCTGTTGGGGACCAACAAGGGGTTTAAGGCATTAAAAGCCATCAACACTATGTAACGAGAGAGATAGCTGTGCTAGTCTATATACTATCAAAACAAAAAAAGCAATAAAAAAAGCACTTTAAAGACTAACAAAATAATTTATTAGGTGAGCTTTCGTGGGACTGCCCCACTTCTTCAGACCATAGCCAGACCAGAACAGACTATGGCTATGGTCTGAAGAAGTAGCTCTGTCCCACGGAAGCTCACCTAATAAATTATTTTGTTGAAGTGCTACTTTACTGCTTTTTTGTCTTGATATGTAACAAGTGGTGTTCAAAAATATATTAAACAAAACTGGTTTTCCACAGACAGAATATCAGATCAGCTGTGACCAGCTGAGGTTAAACACAACAATCCAAAGTGCCACATCATCTTTAAAATAACATGAGTTAACGTGTTCTAACATGATTCCAGTATTGGCAAGCCCACGGCCTAAGTGATACACTGGACTGCATTAGGGCTGTATCTACACTGCAGCTGGGAGCAAGCCCCCCCACCAGCATACTCAGACTCACACTGGCTGGCTTTGAGCTAACACACTGAAAATAGCAGGATGAACATTTTGGCACAGAAAGCAGCTCAGGCTCTCAAACCCAGCCAACGCTCTGGATCTCGGGTATCCTGAGTTTTCACTGGAGCTACAAGAACCACAGTGCTACTTTTAGTGCCCTAACTTGAGCTGAGGCTAGCGAAGTGTGTTTACTTGGGCTGGGAGGCTTGCTCTCACATGCAGCGTGAACACGCCTTAGATGAATTAAGTGAGATTGGGTAGAAGAGTTAATTCCTCCACCCCGTTTTATACAGCTGCTTTGCAACAGGAAGGAACCTCTGACACTTTGACTAGAGCTGGCTACTTTGCTAGTCCCTGTCAGGATCCCCCAAAACAGAACAAGACAAACAAGAAAATAAATACTCTAAGTACTATTGCATAAATATACAGGTTCCATTTTCATCTTGGAATTTCCCACTCATTTCCAAATTCCATTTTATTCTCATTTGGACCAATATGAAGCCTTGTCCTCCTTTCATCATGTCTTCTCAGGAAGTAGAGAGTGGCTACTTTGACTCCTGTTATGTATCATTTGCTGCTGGGTTGACCACAGTGAAATTCTGCCTCCCTCAGACTATCTCTAGGGATCATTTTTTGTCTTGTTCCTGGGATCCAACTAAATTATATATTCTGTATAAGAACTGTATGGGACTCACCCCTGGGTTTATCCAGCTTAGGACAGGTTTCCCCTTTTTAAAGTTCTCCATGTGCTCTTACATGATAAAGTGTAACAATTTAAAAAGCATTTAAGGTGACTTAGATGCCTAAATATCATTTTCAAAACAGGAAGGCATTACAGACTGATTTTTTTTTTTAATGGATGGGATTTAGGCACTTTGGAAAAATCTTATTAGGCACCTAAAATACTTAGGAAACCCTAGGCTGAAGCCATATGCCTTGGAGTGCATGGGATAAATTAGGTAAAGAGTCATTAGTTTTCCTTTTTCCAGCAGCTGTTCAACAAAAAGGAACCACAGACAGTACCACCTCTTCTGCTGGGCTCAACTTTCACAAAAAAGGGAGCTTAATCCTTTTAATAACCACACATTTAGAGTCATTGTATGGGGTTCTTAAAACCAGCCCTCTCCCCCATGGTTAACTCTTTTTACACAGTAACAGAGAGGGACCCGTGTTAATATGTACTGATGTAAGGAATGTGCCAGCAGGAACTCAATGCTGCTGAAGGCTGGCAGAAATGTGTCTCCCAGAGATCATTTGCATAAGAATGCAAAGGTGTGCATATGTGATACCTTGCAAACAAAGCCTGATGGGTAGCAAGGAATGAATGAGGTTTTGTCTATTGTATACGTATACACATTGTTGTAAAAATCACAATTTATGCTCACATTCCAGTATAAGAATTGTAAAATCTCACTAATGCTGCAAGTTGTGTGTGCGGGGGGGGAGAAAGGGCAGTCATCATAACTGTGTAAGACATGGATTACACACAGGGCTCTCCTGGTTAAAAGCACTGTAAAGCAGAAGAGGAGGGGTATGGGTTGAGCCAGCTGAGTGCCTTGGCCCTACCTAAGCCTTAACCTATAAGCATGGTTTGACTACTCCTCCCCATCTTTTAAGAGATAGAGCCAGATACTAGTGTTTGTATCCTTTATGAGACTCTACTTCGGTAGATGCTGAGAGGTGAAATCATAGGGTGGCAGCTAAGGGCACTAAAACTGAAATCACAGGGTTTCGCCTCATGCCAAACCCACAGCAGACAGTGTGACTGCCAGCTGGCCAGTAGGAGGAGCAGAGGGTGTATGGACAGCATGACCAGCGGCTGGCCAGTAGGAGGAGCAGTGGGCAGACCAGCAGAAAGCCAATGAGGCAGCTGGCAGAGAGCAAGCAGAACACAGGACCAGTGCAAAGGTGGCAGTGCCTCAGGTTCAATGAGGGAATGCATCAGCGTGAGGTGTCAGGGCCTGCATGGACCGGACTGAGTTGTAAGGTGGGGCATTTGAAGTGGGGGAATGGAGAAAGTTTGGGGGTGTGGAATGGCCGTTTACAGTATTGGACTGGTGAGCTTGAGCAGCCAAGGACACTGCTCAATCCATTTGAGCTGGGACAGTTACCTGAGGATTGCTTATGAACTCTCGGTGTGGTATTTTCCCAAGCTTATGCCAACTGACTTTTCTGCCTCTTTCTTTAAAAGTTTCTTTCCTACACTCAGACTCTGTGCTTGCGAGTGGGGAAGCATTGCCCCTCCAAGGTGCCCAGGGGTGTGTGAATTTCCCAGGCTACTGAGTGGGGGCTCAGGTCGGTTCTGTGTGAGAAGGATGAAAAGAAACCCCTAGGTGTTGAACCTGGCCCTCGTTGCTGCTGACTCCTTCCAGCAGAAGGGTTACATTTTGGGGGGTTTGTCCAGGACCCTCCGTCAGTACCCCTCGCAAGCACATGTTGAGTGATTTGCTAAGTGGAAATTGTGTTTTGTATTTGAGGAAGTCACTGTTTGTATCATGGCTAATCTGTCAGGTTTGTTGGGCCTTGGCTCAGAAGCCTCTAGCTCAAGGACGGCAGCCTCAGCTGATGCCTGGGCGGAAGCCCCGTGGCAGACATTGAGAAAATTTGTCACTGGTTTTCCAGGAATGGGAGACTGATGAATGAAGCAACTGATAGTTCTTAGTTGTATAATTTTAAATACTTGTTACTGAAGTAAAGGTTTGCCAAACTGTTCAGTTCAACTACTGTACTTTATCTGCAGACTGTCATGCAGAACTATTATGATCTGCCACCATGCTTTTAACACACCAGTTCTTCCTCCTTAACTGTACAATTAATCAACTGTCTAAGACAATATGAGCTAGAGGATTCAAACTCAGTCACATTGATGTGGGTGTATTTTAATCAGAAATGACTGCAGATGCCACAGGGTAAGAAAAATTAGGAGAATTTCCTCTCATTTTTTTTAAATAAGGTTTGTATGACATGTAACACAAGGATGGAAATAGGCTAATAAATTTCTGCTATTTGTTAGATGGTGTTTTGCATGTTAATATTGTAATAAGCTCAAACATGAATTTGGAATTGACTGAGGGAACGACAAGGAAAAATGCCAAAGGAAAGTAAAGCAAAAAACTCTTTCCCCCAACTTCTATACCCATAAACTGGATTTTTATAACCATATTTGCCCAATCTAGAACACACAGACAGTTTTTACTTAAATTTCTGGCAACCAGCTATATGACCAAGACTGTGTTTTGGCAGTTGCCTCCCCAAGAATACTCTCCTTTATCCAAAACATTTTCAACCACAATTTTCAGAGAAATTTCTACTGAGCTATTCCCAGCCCAAAACACAGCATTCCCATTTGGAATAAATGGTGCATGCTCAACAAACAATTCTCTAAACCTTCACTGGAGGGTTAAACAAGATGGACAAGAACTTAGTCATCCTGAATTTCAAGCACTCAAGATTCTTCTTTGAGATGGCACATTCAGAGGCACTAAAATATGCTCTGAAGAGCCTGGTAAACACATGAATGCAGAAGGATGGATATAATTTTGTCATAGTAAAATTAAGCAATGTTCTCGGAACAGTCACTGAAAAAAAGTGTACAAAATGAGGGTACGGTCATGCTAGGGCTGAAGCCAAAACATGAGTCCCACCTATCCCAGGACTCAAACTGAAGTAGTCATGAAGGTCTGTTAAAGCAATGGAATTGCTAATCTCTGGAACCAGATCATATCCTTAATGATCCTTAGCTCATTAAATCACTATGGCTCTAGCTGAGTGAGTTCCAAAAGTCAAATATCCAGAGCAACTCATTTGCAATGTAAACTTCCTCATCGCATGCAAGCCAGGACATGGTGATACCTGGCAGCATGGGCTGAACTGAGCAGCAGGCATGCCTTTTATAGGGTCAGGAGCTAGCCACTTGATGCAGGTGGGCATGGAAAAGACTCCACCTGTGAGGGAGCAAGAGGAGGCCCCTGCACAAATGTAACGCACAGGAAAGTTTCCCAGCCTCTCATTCAACAGTCTAGCTGGCACATGGCCTGCATCTACATTAGCCCAAAACTTCAAAATGGCCATTGCAAAGTTTACTAATGAAGCGCTAAAATACTTATTCAGCGCCTCATTACAATGCTGGCAGCCGCAGCACTTTGAAATTGATGCAGCTCACTGCCGCAGGGCTCGTCCAGACAGGGCTCCTTTTCAAAAGGACCCTGGCAACTTTGAAATCCCCTTATTCCCAACAGCAGATAGGAAGAAGAGGATTTCAAAGTTGCCGGGGTCCTTTCGAAAAGGAGCCCTGTTTGGACAAGCCGCATCAATTTCAAAGTGCCGTGGCTGCTGGCATTCTAATGAGGCACTGAATATGTATTTTAGCGCTTCATTAGTAAACTTCGAAATGGCCATTTGCATGGCTATTTCGAAGTTTTGGGCTAGTGTAGACACAGCATGGTGTGGCAGAGCGGGCTCTAGCGCCAGCACAGAAAAAATAAAGTGCTCAGCTAGCAGAGGCAGAGACAGAACCAGAGCTGAACTAATAGCAAAGAGAGAAAAAAGTTTCTCAGCCTCTCATACGAGCATGACCCCACAGCTATGCTGATAGCAAAGAAAGAAAGAACGAACCAGAGCTGAAATAATAGCAAGGAAAGAAAGAAGTTTCTCAGCCTCTCACACAAGCATGACCCCACAGCCATGGACTTCTTGGTGCCGAACTCAAATTTATTGGCTTTCTGTTACCCGATTCCTACTCACTTGGAGAGCAGCAAAGATGGAAGCAGAGAGAATGGAGCATTCTCGGGCATTGTGAGATACATATGGGACACCTCTGGAGGCTAATGAATCCGATTCAAAGACATGACACTTCCATACCGATCTTTATTCAAACTTTTAAATTTGAACTTGACGCAACAGCCAGCCAGTTCCAAAGATATTATGATATCGATATTAGTGCTCTCTAATTTGAACTAATGGTATTTACAGTGAAGACAGTGATGTTTTAATATCAAGCTAATTGACTTAAATTAGAGTTTATCTCGTAATGTAGACACAGCCTGTTAACCTGGGTGGAGGACTTAATGTTTCTGATCCTTTGGGAGTGGTAGAACTTTCTTACATGATGAATAAGGTTGCTAGTGATCCTCACCACATTTGAGTTATATGTCTGGTGGGTGGTTTCTTTAAAGGAACTCTGTTGCTTGCTTCTGGGTAACCAGTGAGGTACAACAGAAGCTGTTTTGTGCTGGATTGGTAAATCTTAACATTGAAATGGCCACCAGCATGGCTCCCACGTTCATCGTAGTTTGGCCCTAATTGAGCAACCTCAGCTGGCTCCACCAAACTCCCAGTCAGAGATGCACTTTTGATGCTCCTTATTTTCCCTGCACAAAGTACAGACACTCCTTTATTAGTTGATATAACACACCATTGAGACACAGAAACATCCTCAAGGGTTCTGAATCCCAACTGGATGCAAAGCCTGCTATCTCAAAACAATCTGTACATTATGCCAACTGGCCAACGATTGCTACAGACCAGGAGATTGATGCTTATAAGATTCTGTTTTGAGATTCAATATCAGTGACATAAGGGCGGGAGGGGGTGGTCACCTGAAGCCCTTGAGCACTACTTTTCAAGTATTTCACCGAGTTGTTTTTTCTCTCAGTGAAGCAGAATTTATCTAAACTCTTGGGCCGTCTCTACACAGTCCCCTCCCTTCTGCAAGGGGCACAGTAATGAGCAGAGAGGAATATTCAAATAGTGTGGTGTGTAGACGGGGCCCTTACATGGCTTTCTGCTATCCAAAACGGGCTCTTCCAGAAGCAAAATCTCATGGGACTATGCAAATGAGGCATGAGATATTTAAATCCACACCACACCATTTGAATATTCCCCTTTATTCATTACCACACCCCTTCCAGAAGGGAAGGGGCTGTGTAGATGCAGCCTCAGAAAACAAGGGAGAGTTACGGAATTCTGAGGGTTGACCTGTTTACTGGGTGAAATGACTCTTCTGTTTTGGGCTGCTAATATGAGAAGAATATACTTATTCCCGCTATCTTTTTTCTAAACTTGCCCTCATCACACAACTCCAATGAACAGGTGAATCTTTGCAAAGAATGCCTATTCTCTGGACTTATCTGAATAAGAGGCTATATTTTCTAGAAAACATAGATGTGATGGTCAGTATCTTGCTGTCCAAAATCTTGTGACGTGTATCACTGTGTTCTTTATCTTATGTTAGATGACAGTTATTCCAGGCACACAGACTAGTTCTATTTCCATGGTAATGAAATACTCTTTCAAAGAGGTGTCAAAAACAATCAGCTGGGCTAATGAAATATTATATGAACCTCTGCTGGTTGCCTTTTCGTCGATTAAACGCCTTTGCAGGGAAGCCAGGAAACTTTTTATTAAATGCAAATCAGTACTCAAGTAAAGACTAAAGCTGTAAGAAGCTAACAGAAAACGGTGTAAGGAAAAACACCTATATATCAATTCTTAATCAGGGCTGAACTGCAGAAATAAACACAATGGCCGTGTCTACACGTGCCCCAAACTTCGAAATGGCCACGCAAATGGCCATTTCGACGTTTACTAATGAAGCGCTGAAATGCATATTCAGCGCTTCATTAGCATGCGGGCGGCAGCAGCGCTTCGAAATTGACGCTCCTTGCCGCCCCGCGGCGCGTCCAGACGGGGCTCCTTTTCGAAAGGACGCCACCTACTTCGAAGTCCCCTTATTCCCATGAGCTCAAGGGGCTGAGTTATTCCCCATGAGCTCATGGGAATAAGGGGACTTCGAAGTAGGCGGCGTCCTTTCAAAAAGGAGCCCCGTCTGGACGCGCCGCGGGGCGGCAAGGAGAGTCAATTTCGAAGCGCCGCTGCCGCCCGCATGCTAATGAAGCGCTGAATATGCATTTCCGCGCTTCATTTGTAAACTTTGAAATGGCCATTTGCGTGGCCATTTCGAAGTTTGGGGCACATGTAGACGTAGCCCATGAATTACTGTGTAGGGACTAGTCTCGGAGAGACAGCCCTGTTAGTCTGACTTTACAAAACAAAAAACAATCTTATTGCACTTTAAAGACTAGCAATATAGTTTATTAGGTAATGAAGTTTCATGGGACAGACCCACTTCTTCAGATCTGGAAAATCCTCATTCATCAGGATTTTTCAGATCTGAAGAAGTGGATCTGTTCCATGAAAATTCATCACCTAATCTACTGTTAGTCTTCTTTTGCATAGGGACAAGAAGAACAATATGGCCCCTTTGCAACTGGTTATCTGAATCTGGAAATGCTGCATTTCCAGATCGACCAGAAGTAGGATGCCAAGAGGAGGAAAACGTGACACTCAGCCCCTTGAGACAGGATACACATATTTCTAGACACATGCTTAACTGGACAGTCAGAGTCTGGAAGAAGTCCTGAAAGCTTTTAGGTTGAAAAAATAACTACTTATTTATAGTTTATGCAATACTTTCATAATTTGCAATCCAATTATAAGCCCATCACAGATAAGAAAAGATACTTTTATTGCAATTCTCGTGAGATAAAAGAAGAAAAAGAAATAAGCAGTTTTATTTTCTATCCGGTGACAAATTACTTTTGAAAATTAGGCCACAAATTTATGTCAACGGAACTTGTCAATTTATAGCATTTTGGAAAAATCATAGCACTGACTCACTTAAAGGGGTAAGATTAAGTTGAATGATTTTAAATTGGCTATTTTAAAAAAATAGCATGATGGTATAATGACAAATGAAGATATGCACCAAGGATGAAATAACAGTCCTGCTAATGCCCAGTCTGAGGACATGCTGCAGAAGAGCCACCAAAGTAGCCAATGGTGTCTGTGAAAGCAAAATGTTCACTACCCCATAAGCTGCAGTAACATAGGGCATAATTTAATCATAGAATCACAGAATCATAGAACACTAGGACCGGAAGGGGCCTCGAGAGGCCATCGAGTCCAGTCCCCTGCCCCGACGGCAGGACCGACCACTATCTACACCATCCCTGATAGACATCTGTCTAATCTGTTCTTAAATATCTCCAGGGAGGGAGATTCCACAACCTCCCTTGGCAACTTATTCCAGTACTTGACCACCCTGACAGTTAGGAACTTTTTCCTAATGTCCAACCTAAACTTCCCTTGCTGCAGTTTAAGTCCATTGCCTCTTGTTCTCTCCTCAGAGGCCAAGAAGAACAAGTTTTCTCCCTCTTCCTTATGACACCCTTTAAGATATCTGAAAACCGCTATCATGTCCCCCGTCAATCTTCTTTTTTCCCAAGCTAAACAAGCCCAATTCTTTCAGCCTTTCTTCATAAGTCATGTTCTCCAGACCTTTCATCATTCTAGTTGCTCTTCTCTGTACCTTCTCTAATTTCTCCACATCTTTCTTGAATTGGGGTGCCCAGAACTGGACACAATATTCCAGCTGAGGTCTAACCAGCGCAGAGTAGAGCGGTAGAATGATTTCTCGTGTCTTGTTCACAACACACCTGCCAATGCATCCCAGAATCATGTTTGCTTTTTTTGCAACAGCATCACACTGTTGACTCATATTTAACTTGTGATCTACTAGAACCCCCAGATCCCTCTCTGCCGTACTCCTTCCTAGACAGTCTTTTCCCATTCTGTATGTGTGAAACAGATTATTCCTTCCTAAGTGCAGCACCTTACATTTATCTTTATTAAACTTCATCCTGTTTACTTCAGACCATTTCTCTAATTTGTCTAGATCATTCTGAATTATGACCCTATCCTCCAAGGTAGATACAACCCCTCCCAGCTTGGTATCATCTGCAAACTTAATAAGCGTACTTTCTATGCCAATATCCAAATCATTAATGAAGATATTGAACAGAACTGGTCCCAAAACAGACCCCTGCCGAACCCCACTTGTTATGCTTTTCCAGCTGGATTGAGCACCATTAACAACTACTCTCTGGGTGCGATTAGCCAGCCAGTTATGCACCCACCTTATTGCAGCGTGATTTAAGTTGGACTTGCCTAGTTTGTCGATAAGAATATTATGCGAGACCGTATCAAATGCTTTACTAAAGTCTAGGTATACCACATCCACTGCTTCTCCCTTATCTACGAGTCTCGTTATCGTGTCAAAAAAAGCTATCAGGTTGGTTTGACATGATTTGTTTTTTACAAAACTATGCTGGCTGTTCCCTATCACTTTACTACCTTCCAAGTGCTTGCAGATGACTTCCTTAACTACCTGCTCCATTATCTTTCCTGGCACAGAAGTTAAGCTTACTGGCCTGTAATTTCCTGGGTTGTTCTTATTCCCCTTTTTGTAGATGGGCACTATATTTGCCCTCTTCCAGTCTTCTGGAATCTCTCCTGTCTCCCATGACTTTCCAAAAATGAGAGCTAACGTCTCAGCTACCTCTTCTATCAGCTCCTTGAGGATTCTAGGATGCATTTCATCAGGCTCTGGTGACTTGCAGACATCTAATTTTTCCAAATGGTTTTTAACGTGTTCTTTTTTTATTTCAAAAACTAACTCTACCCCTTTTCCACCAGCATTCTCTATGTCAGGCATTCCTTCAGACTTCTCTGTGAAGACCGAAACAAAGAAGTCATTAAGCATCTCTGCCATTTCCAAGTTCCCCATTACTGTTTCTCCCTCCTCACTAAGCAATGGCCCTACCCTGTCCTTGGTCTTCCTCTTGTTTCTAATATATTTGTAAAAGGCCTTCTTGTTACCCTTTATGCCTGTAGCTAGTTGGAGCTCATTTTGTGCCTTAGCCCTTCTAATTTTACTCCTGCATTCCTGTGTTATTTGCCTGTGTTCATTCTTTGTAATTTGTCCCAGTTTCCATTTTTTATAGGATTCCTTTTTTAGTTTGAGATCGTGCAGGATCTCCTTGTTAAGCCAAGGCAGTATTTGCCCATATTTACTATCTTTCCTACATAGGGGAATAGCTTGTTTTTGGGCCCTTAATAATGTCTCTTTGAAAAACTGCCAACTCTCCTCAGTTGTTTTTCCCCTCAGTTTTTCCTCCCCTGGGATCTTACCTACCAGCTCTCTGAGTTTACCAAAATCTGCCTTCCTGAAATCCATCATCTCTATTTTGCTATTTTCTCTCCTACCAGTCCTTAGAATTGTGAATTCTATGATTTCATGATCACTTTCACCCAAGCAGCCTGCCACCTTCAAATTCTCGACCAAGTCCTCCTTATTTGTCAAAATCAAATCCAGAACAGTTTCTCCCCTGGTGGCTTTTTCAACTTTTTGGAATAAAAAATTGTCTCCAATGCAGTCTAAGAACTTATTGCATAGTCTGTGCCCCGCTGTATTAGTGTCCCAGCATATATCTGGATAGTTAAAGTCCCCCATCACCACCAAATCCTGGGCTCTGGATGATTTTGTTAGTTGTTTAAAAAAAGCATCATCCACCTCTTCCACCTGGTTAGGTGGCCTGTAGTAGACTCCTAACAGGACATCACCCTTGTTTTCTACCCCTCTTAAACTAACCCACATACTCTCAACACATCCATCTCCTATGTCCATCTCCACCTCAGTCCAAGTGTGTACATTTTTTATATATAAGGCAACACCTCCCCCCTTTTTTCCCTGTCTATCTTTCCTAACCAGGCTGTAGCCTTCAATACCAACATTCCAATCGTGTATTATCCCACCAAGTTTCTGTGATGCCAATGATATCATAGTTGTATTTACTTATTAACACTTCCAGTTCTTCCTGCTTATTACCCATACTTCTTGCATTGGTATATAGGCATCTCAGATATTGATTTGAACTTGCCCCCCAGTTTTTTCCTGGCCCTCTTTTTACTCTGACATTGTTGCCCATGCTCCCTCCTACTTCTGACCCATCTCCCAGGTTTCCATGTTCTCCACTTACCTGCGGGCTTTGCTCCCCTGTCCCCGGCAAACCTAGTTTAAAGCCCTCCTCACCAGGTTAGCAAGTCTGTGTCCGAATATGGTCTTTCCCCTGCTCGAAAGGTGAACGCCATCTCTGCCTAGCAGTCCTTCCTGAAATAGCATCCCGTGGTCGAAGAAACCGAAGCCTTCCCGGCGACACCATCCATGCAGCCAGGCATTCACCTCTAGGATGAACCTGTCTCTGCCCGGGCCCCTACCCACAACAGGAAGGATTGAAGAGAATACCACCTGCGCCCCAAACCCCTTCACCCGTGCCCCCAGAGCCCTGTAGTCACTTTTGACCTGCTCAGCATTACACCTCACAGTACCCTTAGTGCCCACATGGATGAGAAGCATGGGACAGTAGTCTGAGGGTCGGACAATCCTCGACAATGCCTCTGTAACATCTCGGATACAGGCCCCAGGCAGGCAGCATACCTCCAGAGACGAAATGTCAGGGCGACAGATGGGTGCCTCCGTCCCCCTCAAAAGAGAGTCTCCAACCACCACTACTCTGCGTTTCCTTCTTGCAGTGGTGGCAGGAGACTTCTCAGCCTCGGGGGTACGAGGCTTCTCGTCTTCTGTACTGGGCGACTCATCTCCTGTAGCAAGTACACCATAACAGTTTTCCAGTACCACAGTGGGAGGGTTCTGTGAAGGGGTGGAACACTGCCTGATGCCAGAAGTAACCAGCTGCCAGTGCCCACCCTGGTCTACCTCTTTCTCCACCAGTGGTTTATCAGCCTTCCTGTACACTGGGACAGTCACCTCAGAAGACTCCAGATGAATACTATCTAGGAACTGCTCATGGATTCGGATACTCCTCAACCTGGACACCTCCTCCTGTAGCTCTCCCACCTGCTGCCTGAGAGATTCCACCAGCAGGCACCTATCACACTGAACGGTCCCCCCAGCTTGGATGTCTGTAACTGGAACTTGCAAGGCACAGTCCTTGCAAGGCCACACCAGGGTCTGGGTAGAGGCATCCATGGTAAGGCAGTCTGTCTGGCTACAGGCACAGGTGGAGGAGACAGCAGTAGTGGTGGCACAGGTGTTACAGGTCTTCCTGACCATCGTAGGCCTCCCTTCTGCCAAACTCCCTCTTAAACTCCCCTGTCAGCAGCTCCCCTGGTCGCTCCTGCCTCTGGCTTTTAAAGCCTGCTAGCCTCTCTCTCACAGATTTATTTAGTCTGTGTTAACTGCTTGACTACTCTCTGTGATAACATAAGAAACAAAGTAGCTAAGAAAACAGCATGAAAGGCTAGTTTTGTTCATCTAGACAGCCACCACTGCCATTTACTTAATGAATACTTGAGGGGCCAGTGACAGACTGAAGGAAAGTTCAATATAGTCATAGTGCTGGCCTGATGCTATTACAGATTTTAAGCTGTATTGACATGGTAGGGTAAAGAACCCTGGGGCATGTGTGTGTAATTTCTAAATTGCATTACCATGTTGAGATTAATTGGTCCATGTAAGCCTGCTGATGCACCCTAAAGGTTGTCTGATGCTCTTTTTTGAACCCTGTTATAGTCTTGGCCATCACAATTTTCTCTAGCAAAGACTTCCACAGGTTGACTGTCCATTATGTGGAGCAGTATGTCTTGTTTCTCTAAACCTGCTGCCTATTAATTTTGTTCGGTGAGCCCTAGTTTGTGTGTTATGAGGAATAAACATCTTTCTTTACTTGCTCCACACCGGTTATGATTTTATAGAGCTCTGTCATATCTCCCCTTAATTGTCTCTTTTCCATGCTGAAAGCGTCAATCTCTCGTCACCTACAAGCTGTCCCATATACCTAGTACTTGTGTTGCCCTTCTCCAAACGTTTTTCAGTCCCAATCTCTCTCTTTTTTTGTTTTTAGATGGCGTGACCACATATGCATGAAATATTTAAGATGTGGGCATACCATGGCTTTATACAAAGTCCTCAACGATATTTTCTGTCTTACCTATTCTTTTCTTAATGATTCTCAACACCGTTTGCTTTTCTGACTGCCACAGCACATTTGATGATGTTTTCAGAGAACTATCCACAAGGTCTTCAACATCTCCTGAGTGGTAATAGCTAATTTAAATCCCATCATTTTCTATTTATACTTAGGATTATTGTTTCAAATGTGCATTAGTTTGCATTCATCAGTATTAAATTTCACCTCTCCTTTAGCTGCCCAGTCACTCAGATTTGATAGCTCTTTTTGTAGGTCTTCACCACCTGCCTAGGGTTTAGCTATCTCTAGCAGTTTTGTATAATCTGCAAATTTTGCCACCTCACTGTTTACCCCTTTTTCCAGATCACTTATGAATATATTAAATAGAATTGGCTCCAGTACAGATCCTTGGGGGAAAACACTATATTTATTACTAGCCTTTATTTCTTACCTTTTAACCAGTTACCAATTCATGAGAAGACCTTTCCTCTTTCCCCATGACAGCTCACTTTACTAAGGGACTTCATCAAGACTTTCTGAAAATCTAACATTTTATCTACTGGATTCCCCAGTCCATGTGCTTGTTGAAAAGCTCACACAATTCTCCTACGTTGGTGAGGCATGGTATTCCTTTACAAAAACTGTGTTGACTCTTCCTCAACAAGTTACTTTCACGGATATCCTCTCACTCTTGCAATGCTGTGGAGACAAGGATTGAAGGCCCAGCCCTGCACTGCATACCCAAAGAGCCCTGACTATGTTTCAAGTCTTCTTTCAAAACAACCCCTTTTTTCCTTTGGGCGAATAGTCCAAGTTCACAGATCAGAGCATAGCAGATATACTTTCATACTGAAGGCAGGCAGCAGATCACTCACTGGAGGAGCTAGGGCTGAGGCAGACCTCAGTGTCTATTCCATGAAGTGGTATTTGAGATGGAGGTCTCTAGATATCTGCTTTCTTTTCCTGAAAGAAAGGAAGCTATTTTCCCCTCTCCTTAAGGTGCTCCTCAACTGAGGCACAAAAGGCACCATGTATTAGTGTCACTATTCAGGACAGATATCCCATAAGAAGAAAGTGTTAAAAGCCCAGCAAGCACCGAATGCCACTGGTGCATAGTGCCAAAACTATTAAAACTGAACCTGAAAATAAAGAAATTATAAACTAACTGATATTTATAGATAACATGGAAAACTAAACTGGTTAACTATGCAGAAAAAAAGGAGAGGAACTACAAAAAGGATCTCTAACTCAGGCTATGGGCAGTGAGAAGACTGAGGGGGCTAGAGCAGCGCCACCCTTACATAGCCACAGGAGGGTACGCAGGATGCATGCACCATCCTGACAGACACTGATGCAGGAAAAAAACTCTAGCTCCAGCACAATGGGTACACACAACCCGAATGGAATATATGTGCAGCCATTCCAAGAAGAACTTGGAATTAGCTTCCATGTTTACTCTGATTTTAGATGGTTTATAACTTTAATTTTTATATGCTACATTGAGAACAAAAAGTACTGTACGTTAACCATGCATTTCACCTTTATTTGTTGTATTGATGGCTCTCTTGTTTTAGATAATGCACATTTTTGAAAGATCTATAGGAGGACAATGTAAGGCATTTTTCATGTTTTTCCCCTTGTTTATAACCACATTTTAAAGAAGAATGGAATTGTACTGTTATGCGTATCTACTGGTTTGTAATTGGGTGGTAGTTTATGTTGCTTAAGGATGCATGCTGTGATTGATTTAAATGAAAATGAGGTACCCAGGCACTTCTGAAAAATCCCACTACTTAGCTATATCTATCTGTAAAGCCTAAATGCCTTTAAAAACCTGTCCCTTCATATGCTCAGTTTAAAAAAAAAAAAAAAAAAAGCATTATAGTACCCACTGGAATAGGAAATGAGATGCACGGGCCAGCCAGAGGCTGGTGGCCACTGAATAAAACCTTGGAACAGCAGCAGAATTGAATTCTACTGCACAGAGGCTACTTCATCCCAAAACCATGATCCTAATGCAGCCTACTGCAAGGAGGAGACAAAGATCCATGAATCACCACATATTTTGGCTGTATTCCATGCATTATCACATATAGAGCCTCTCTCATGGGGCCTGGGATCCATGCCCACTCTCCAGATGTCTATCACTGATTCTGCTGTTAAGGAGAATTTCACCATTGCAAGACTGCAATTGTATTTGCTCCATAAAAGCATCCTAGACATTTGCCAACAAATAAGAAAAATCACTGTGCTTGTCCAATTTTTGGTTTACCAGTCTTGAAAGTGTGGCTCAGAATGTGCCTGCATTTCTTAACCACTCACTGTGGGGTACAGTGCTTGTAATATTCAAAAATGACTTGGCCGGGGGGGGGGGGGGGAGCGCTTGGGATCAATTCTTGATGACTAACTCAAATATTTACAATCAATACACTGTTATTTTATCTTCATCCTACTAACTGCTTGATCAGATTTCATTTTCTTATTTATAGTCTGTAATTAGTTCCCAATGTGTCATTACAAATTTTAATACTTTCCACAGAGTGTGATGTGTACAGTGGGTCAATCCTCCTGGGGATTCTATCATCAGTCCCACAGCTTTCAATTTTCACATAACCCTACAGTCAGCACTATCTGATTAGTCTCAGCTGATGAGCACCATAGCACAATTTCAGCCCATATCCAACATTAACAACATTTATGCAGAAATTGATTTTATCTTTTGCTTTTTAGAAATGGTATTTCTTGAGAGAATGATCTTTTACAGATACCTAGTCTCAGAACTCCAAGAGCTAACTAGTAACTTATAGAACCCAAGGAGGCAGTACATGCAGTATTGCCTCTTGGGATCTTACACTTACTAGGTACGTCGTAAAGTATTTGTTGTGACCGTATCTACTAGTCTGACAGTGTACCTCAAAATAATACCCTATTCCCCTATACTCACCGCTTTTATAGGATTACAATCTCTTTGTATAAAGTATGCCTCGTGATGTATCATTGCAAAAGTTCATCTATTTAACATCACTGTCCTGTTAAAATGTGTTTCATCGCTGTACCTGAAGTCATAAAAATTTACTATATGTTTGCTACTGAAACATGTGAGGCTGGACAAGGTCCATGAACTGACTTTTCAGTAGCAACAAAGGGGTGAACTCCACCACACACGATGTAAAGCAACCATCAGCAGCCATTCACCACCAAAGGAGCTCCAAATAAGAGTTATAATTCACATGAACACAGTTGCTCAAGCACATAAGCCATGGAGCTGCCCGATGCCATGACAAAGCAAGGACTTTTCCCATAAAAATAGTCAAGATATAAAACGGTTGAACAAAGGATCCAACCACCTTTCCTTCCCCACTTATAGTGCAGGAAACAAAGCAATCCGGACTGCAGGGGGTAGTCCTAACAGAAAAAACTTTCCAGTTTCCACACTGGGGTAGACAATTGCGTAAGAGACACCTTGTTACTTCAAACTTGACTTAGCTTGATAAAGTTTAGGAATGCAACTGCGATTTTACCTTTTATATCCTTTAGCAATCAGTTCTGATCTTCTATGCCTATACCATTTATGGTCACTTAAAATCTATTTTTGTGTGCTAATATACTTATTTTAATGCATTTTCCAAGCCACTGTGTTTTTGACTTACATTTGGAGACTCTATTCCAATTATATAGGCTGGCGCGTATTTATACCTTTGATGGAATTGCAAACTAATTAACGCATTTACTCAGGCCGAGGGGGCTTTGACCAGTACCAGATGCACATTTCTGGGTGCAAGGCTGGGGCTGAAGGATATATGGGTGTCACCTAAAACATAATTCAAGAGTGGTTGAGCATAACACGCTGGTAGTTGTCTGGGGATAACTAGAGGTTGGGGTCAGTGGGCTGAGCAGCAGCTCCTTCAGGAAAGTGGGTCATAGGGCACAGAAATTACTGAGTTAAAGGGGCACAATGATTCAACAGCCCAGATTGAACCCCGGGGATCTCACAATTAGTACATATGTATGTAGAAAACTACAGGGCTAGAATCTGAGATCTTGGGGGTTCTGGGTCACTGGTGCCTCCACATTGTCATTAGAGGTAGGCGTGCACAGAAGCACTCTGCAAAGCGACACTTAATACAAAGTACCACCCACATGACCTAAGCAAAGGCCACTCACAGCATTCTGACCTGGCTTGCCCTGCTGTCGTCCCCATCACCACTTAGCAGGTGACTGGGCATACCAGACATTCTGGCTCAGCCATGATAGCATAGTACTTCCTCCAGGCAGACTTCTGCAATATCAATTCCTAACTTGACTGGTATAGGACTATATAGCATATGTCCCATTGATCAACAGTTGTATTAAAAAAAAACCAAAAAAACCAAAAACCACACCTACTTATATACAATCTATGGCAAAAGGAAAAACATAACAAAACACATATTTTTGTTCTGATATTTCTTTCAATCACAGTAATATCCACCTGAAAAATTCACAACTAAATCTAGGGTTGCTGGCTTCTACATGTCACAAAAATGCACAGCTCCCCAGAGAGAGAGGAAGAAGTACTGCTCACATTAGCCAGAATCATTGACTACAGTATGTACATGTACATGTGTAGAGAAATTGAAATTACCTTCTTCCTCCTCAGGCTATATCTACACTGAGCAGAAAAATTATTTTAGGGGAGTTAGGTCAATATTATAATGTAGCCGTGTTCACTACAAACATCATTAGGTTGATTTTAAGGGGCCCTAAGGTCAACTTTGCTACTCCAGCTTTTTCACAAGGAGTAACACCATATTCAAATTTACAAGGTCAATTTAATGCTAGCGTAGACACAACATTATTTAATTTGATTTTATTGGCCTTCAGAAGTATCCCACAATGCCCTGAACGTATCTGTTCTGACCATCACGTTCGCGTCCGCTGTGCTCCAGGTGAGCAGGAAGTAGGAAACAAGAATCAGCCCATGCTCTACAGCTGCACCCTACACCATGCAGCCAACAGGCTCTCTGGTTCGACCCCCTGCACACAACATGGCTGCCAGGCTCTCCGGCTGCCCTCTCTACCATGTGACTGCTGGGCTCTCCAACTGCTCCCCTACACCATGCGACTGCTGGACTCTCCAACTGCCCCTGTACACCAGAGCTGCCAGGTCAAAATGAAATTACTCAAAGTAACACTATCAAAATTAAAAACATTTCAACAAAGCCAAAAAACGCCCTCTTCTCAACAGCTGCAAACAAACTTTTCAGATTTTTATTTCTGCATTTTACATTTATCAGGACAGGCCTGCTAGCCTTGGCTGTAAAAAGTAGCACAAAAATGTATTTTGCAGTTTGTTTTCAACAGGAGCCGAGAGTGATGGCAATGCACTGTAGGATGACGACAACAGACACCCACATTTTCTTCCCATAACACACTGGCATAGAAACCCACAATGCAATGGGGTGCAGGAACTGTGGGATAGGCACAGCTAAATTTAGCAAAGGTAATGGGGACACATTGTTGATTTTCTAAACGTGTGGACACTCACCATCAACTTTATAAAATCTAGTGGTATAAAGTCGACTTTAATAAATTCAACTTTATTTCCTAGTGTAAACATAGCCTCAGATATATCAGAGCTGAAAAAGACAGATTAAGAAACCTAGTTCATCTCTCTGCCAATGCAACACTGTTGTATATCTGTTGGCCCTCGGGACAAGGAAACTCAAAAAATCCAAGTGTTTACAGAGTATCGATAATATTTGGCTATATACTGTATTTAACAGAAAAAAACAGATTGGCAGAATCACTGTAAACTTAAAGGAGAAGACATACCTAACATGGAATTCCTGATCTTCTTCCACCCTAAAAGTTCCTAAATTCCTATCAAAGGTTACAACTTTACTTCCATTTACAGTCTTACCAATTTTTAAGTCGTTAGCCAAACTGTGTTTTGTAAGACCCAGCAGTTCTTTCCCATCAATGTTATTCATCTTGAAAATGCCAACAAGGTCTTTTAAACCTTGGGCACAAAGCCAGACTGAGACTTCTTCCTCTGACCAGTTCTCAACAGATATCTTAGGTTCAGCTTCCAGTCCACTTCCTCGAGAAACAAGGAGAGAAGGGAAATTTGAGATAAGTTTCTCTTTGTATACCTTGATAAAATAGATTTTTATTACCTAGAACGTTTATTTCCTGACTTATTTTGTCTATATTAATTAGCAAATATTGTTTGCTCCTATTGACAATTATGCTTGTAATTAACTTCTATTTTCTGTTTCTCTCATTATTTGTGTACAAGTGTCACTGGCAAAGTCTGCACTGCTCTGGGAATATTATTTGCCAGCACTGCCCAGAGATTTAAAAAAAGGGGATGCAAGATAAAACACTCCCTTTGTTTAGGTATAACAATTCCTTAGAGGAGGAGTGTTATGTTTAAAAGATTTCTTCTGTCTTTCTTTTCCAAAATACAGAACAGCTAGTAAATACAATATTTAAGGAAGGTTAAATGTTGGGACTATGCTATTTAAGATTACACATTCAGTATATATTATGAAAGCATTTTGTTGCCTTTTCCAATAGGTTTACAACTGTATCATACCTGAACTGTAAAAAGTGTGTATTGAAAATATATGTATTTACCTGCACAGTGTTGCTTTGGATCAAACTGCCAAATATTCACAGTTTTATCCATTGAACCTGTTGCTAGTAATGGAATATCTGGTGCAAAAGCACAAGTTGTAACATATCTAGAAACAAAAGCAATTCAATAATTGAAATTTAAAATCACATTAAGTACTTTCCTTGCTTAATGAATGATTATGCTGATTTCACACCTGGTGTGCTGAGTTAAAGTGTGAAGGATGCTCCCAGTTTTCTGCAAACAAAATATATTACATTTGTTACGTCAAATAGAAACAAAAATCATTTTTATTTATACAGTAATTTTTAAACAAAAAACATTTTAAAGATGAGGAAGCATAATTATTTCAATCTGAAGATGCTGTAACTGAGGCACAAAACGGGCAAATAATGTGCCAAAATATATAGCCAATCAGCCTCCAACCTGGCAACTAAACTCAAAAATCTCCTGACATATCACCCTCACCTTCAATTCAACACGATACAGTTGCCCATCAATGTACTTGTCAGATAGAAATATATATTTAATTGACATTTCTAACGTTCTAATTCTAACTCATCTGGACAAAAAAAAAATCTTCCAAGATACTAGAAGTAAGAACATGGCAGAGTGAACTGATAAATTCAAATAGAATTCACAGTACAATCTTTAAACAACAGCAAAAAAAACAGGGTGTGTAATGAGTATTACAAAACTGTAGTTTTTATGTGCGCCCACTAGATGCTGCCATACACAAAAACAAATCTTAAAGATTCCAATCCTTTAAACAATGATATTTAAGAGTCTCTTTAGTGTAGCAAATGATTACTTTGACCATGTCAGAATTAAAAAACAAAAACAAAAAACCCAAACCAAGTTATTCTAATTGACATGTTAACTTTCCTCCCTACCCCCATGTACTTCTTAACTGTCCCTCATGAGGGATACATCCCTTATATTAGACTGAAATTTACCTCCATCACCTGCAGACCTATCATTCTTTCACTAATTACTGTACTATGAAGCACACCAGAATTTTTCCCCATAACGTTTAGACAAGAATCTAAGATTACATATTCCCTGGCGTGCTCAGTATTAAACTTTATGCATTACTATTTTTTTCTGTATTCCTCACTTTGTCATTGTCTCATATTTGGATGCAGAAGGTTGAGAGTCTGTTTTCCCATACGCTTAACTATGTTTCCATAATCTCAGAAGATTATGAGAACACGAAAGCAGCAAAATATTCTCATGGGTGTACCTGTTATTTAGATCTCACAATTTACCTGAGAACCAATTAGCATTAAATGACTAAACAGAACAAGTGGAACAAATTATTTAAATAGTCAGCAATCATACTTTTCTAAAATAAAGTGGTAACTTAAAGCAGTGAATCTTTCAAAACTCAATATAAATTCATATTGACACCGATGAAGAAAGAGAAAATACAGTCCATCCCAGACTGATGACAATAATTTACCCCATGAAGTCACAGTTAGTTGGGACATCTCTTTGCAGAGGTTTTCGCGGGGGTACGGGGGGAATGCCAATAGATCCCCTCCCTAACCCAAGAAGAGCTCTATTTTCTACAGGCTACAGGACCTGTTCGATGTGCCTTCACATTTCTTCATTTGTTGGGATGCTCGACATGCCTCCCTCATCACCTTTAGGCTGCTCCCAGTAAAGCATAGAGGCCAAAAAGTATTTCAGCAGCAATCAGTGCTCAGGGAAGGTCTGGCACAGTCCAGACCCACAGGCACAGTGATTTATCCAACATCACATAGGAAGTCAGTTTAAGAACCAAAACTAGAGCTATGGCCTCCTATCTCCCAGTTCTGTGACTTCAGTGAATGACTATGCTTTCTCTCCCACATCCTGTAGTTCCAGGAAGTTCAGTACCAGATTACTCTCTGTTACACCAGAGGTAAAAGCAAGTTGGTATGCCACTCTGTCAAGAACTGACTGAACTGCAACAAAAACCACCAGGGAGCTATTCAAAGAGCTGGCAGAGATCCCAGTTGCAATGGGACAGTACCTGTAAGAAAATTTAAGTTACTTACACCCCTGGTTAAACCACTATTACAAACAGAGAAAGCTCACTGATTTGGGAATTTACACTGGTGGGGAGGCAGCATAATTTGGCCCCAATATATTTGTTTGGTGTCAACTTGCTCATATTCTGATTACGACTCATTCTTTCAGGTATGGATGGGCACATCAATCCACTATGCATACGAATAGGAAATAAACTATTTCACTTCTTTGAGACAAAAAATTGCCTAAACACATTTGATCTTAGTTGTTAACAAAACACAAAAGATGTACGCCTGTAAATACGTAGGTAAAGTGTGTTCATCCTTCACACAAGAAGGCAGACTAACAATTTTAATATTGTAAAAGTCAAACGTTAGATACTATGTACAGATGAACAAGGATGTCTTTACCACCATTTTCAGTGATATTATTCCTACTGTCAAGCAGTTAAGTGTACGAAATAAAATGTAAAAAAGGTTATGTGATCTTAAAGAATGCTACTATTTTTCAACCATTCCCCTTAAACTGCCCACATTTGTACATATAATATACAAAAGGATTCCTAAAACAACTCTTACTCATACAGGAAATCCCTATCTTTTTCCCCCAATGTCAATGACTTCGTTCTTATATGCTTTGAATGATACGATAACACACAAGACTTACAAATTGATCCACTTGAATGTACAGATACATCTGCATATAGCAGTGTGATTTTCTTGTAGAGTACCAGACTAGGAAAATAATAAGGTGTAGAAAAATGAGAGAAAAAGAGATTCTTTACTTTGATACAGATTAACTCCTTTCTCCCACTCAAAAAAAAAAAACCACAACCCACTAAAGACATAAGATCATATTTTTCTTCTCTTTCTGTTCTGGGAAAACAACATTTTAGGTGAAGTACCAATATCAACTGAAAAAAAAAGTTTAGTAAATGTTCATGAATTATTTAATACTTACAGTGTCATGTATTATGATGGATTTGTCCACAGATCTTTAAAAAGAACACATTACATTAAATGATGGTATAGACAGAAATAAGAAAAAAATTATTAAAAACTATGGCACAATTTTTTGTCCCACAAGAAAAGTCTAAACAAAAGATTTACTGGAAGCAACTATGCAGATGTTAAACCTAGCAATCCTTTTAATCAAAATCTAGACACGAGTCATCTACACAACAGCTTGAGGTATAGTCTAAAGGGAAGAGTGGTGGCTGAAACCCACAACTGCTTTTTAGTCTAACAGGGTTTTGTGGCATTGCATCCATGTAGTATCTAAAATCCACTTGCCCATGCTATCACCATACCAATATCTCATTCACATTTGTCCCCTAAATGCTCCTGTACAGGGATTAGCTGTAGAGGTTGGCTCAAGAACATGTGGACACCGTGAAAGCTGATTGAGTGGGTTCTCCTACCCAGGGGTACTGGAACAATTTTTACAGTTGGGACACTGAAAGCCTTTGAAGCAAATCCTGTGTATGATGGACACAGCTTCAAGTCTTGGATTGTAGCAGCAACCCCAGTGCTCCCATCTGCCAAGTATTTCTATTTCAATTTGGACTTTGAATATCTACAAAACAGACTAGATAGAGGAAGTGGCTCAACACAGAATCTAAAGTAATTCATAATTAAAATATCACTTTTAAATAAGGTAACCTGAATACAAAGAGTTGTGTGTTGCTTCTCAGCAACTACAGTTCTTTCGGAAAGATGCATGGAACATACCTAAAAGACTGGATGCCAGTCTCAAGAGATCAAATATCATGCACCACCGCCCATCACAAGATTTGACAAAAGAAATTAAACCCCCTCATATTAACTTCACCCAGCCATCCCTTTTGTGTCACAGGGCCTAATGGCAGCTGTCTCTTTGGCTGGGACCAGGGACAGATTCTTCCAGGTTTCTGTCCTCCTCCTGTACTCCAATGCCAATGGGTGTAAATTTCAGATTAAAAAGTTAGTCTTCATGTTGTACAAAAACGACTGCTTCACCTTGTGGTTCCTAAACTCAGGTTGAGGACCGCTGTTCTAAAACATTATTATACATATATCACTTACAAACTTTGTGTGCATGTACTTTGTGTAGATATACATTTTACAAAAGGAAATATTTTAAAACAAAGTCTTTAAATTCTAGTCCACTGTTTATATTATCTTATTGTAATAATGTAGATAAAAATCATGAGCTTTTTATATACCACAGCTGAAATTCAGTTCTCCCCACTCCAAACAATCATCCAATCCCTTAGTAGCCTGTGAATCAATGTTAGTGCTATAAACAAAAACAATTCAATTTCCTATTTAGGAGAGCGAGATAAATTTACAGTAGATGTTTGTGCATTTAATACAGATTGAACCTCCCCTGTCCAGCACCCTCGGGACCTGACCGGTGCTGGATGAGAGAATTTGTCAGACTACAGGAGGTCAATATTGTCTAGCACCTAATATTACCAACACTTCCACTACTCACTGGACTTTTAAAAGGGGATAAATTACAGCTAAATAAACAGCACCAAACACGGAGAACCAGGACTGGTGGCTGGAAACAAACTTTATGGGACCATGGGAAGCTTGGCCACACCCTGAGTAAGTGGTCATCCAGCTAACTAAAATCATGCCATATTACGGATGTGGCTGGACACAGCTGCAGACCAGAGAGGTTTAAGTTAAACTGCTTACCCTGAGACTAACATCTGCCCATCGTAAGAAAAAGCACAAGCCAGAACTGGGGCAGAGTGTCCGTTCAACGTGCATTCATATTTTAATTCACAACCTGCAAACACAATTAGCAAAAAGTAGATCATAATTCTTCTCAACTCTTTAACCAATCTTTTCCTTTTAAAATGTTTTGATTTATTATTTAAAAGGTTTGAAAACTTTAGTTTGGTACAGTGTAATCAAGTGAATCCAGCTGTCAATTACATAAACGATAGCAGTGATCAGCAGGCTGAGGGCATTCTCCAATCTCATCTTTCTTTTCTTTGGTCAGGGCCCTTGTGCCATAATATGCAAGGAGGACTGACATAAAAGCTGTCATTATGGCTCTCATCTGCTAAAAAATTCCCAGAAAAAAAACTGGTTTTGTGGCTGTGCCACAAAAGCAGTCTCATAGATCTGACCTTGTACCATAATGCATGCACAGAAGGGGGTAATTATGTAGGTAATATAGTTTTTCCTTATGTCTGCTGCTTCACTTTGAAATCTTAACAATCTTAAGCTAGCATACTTCAGCACTTCTACACTTAAACAAGCATTGGTTCCTTTCCATCAAATAAAAATACACTCTTGCATAATAACATGTAACAATGTACTAACTATTCTGTTAATATGCTGCAACTGGTTACTGGATTTCAATCAGTTAAAATATTTAATAAAGAAGTTACAAATGGCTTGACCCGGCACACAGCTAACCCCTTAGCCTCCACTCCAGCAAACCACTTGCAGGAGCTTAACTTTAAACGTGATTAGTTTTACTAACATTGAATCCTGACACCCTTGAGTTACATATCTTTTTAATACTACATTGCACTTAAATAATTATTAATTCTGAGTAAAAAGAAAATTATTCCCATACATACCTAAGAAATCAGCAAATGAAATAAGCCAAAGCTTGATCTGGTTATCCTGACCACAAGATGCCATTCGGAAGTGTCTGGACCCTTGTATTCCATCTGATAAAATGAAAACATTTTAAAGTGGATCAGAAGCACTGAAAAGAACATAACGGACCAGTAAGCTAAGTTAGAATTCTAACAATTACAATTAGCTTATGTATTCCTAGTACTTTTTTAGAAGTGTGGGTAAAAATAAAAATTATACAAATTATGATTCTGCAATCAAGGTAAATCATATAGCAGATAATATATCCTAATGTTGTTTCATGAATAATATAGGTGGAAACAGTGCTTTTTTGTGTAAAACAAAAGCACCCCAAAGAGCTGGTACTCAGCCAGCTCCATGCCCCGCCTCCCTATCCAATCCTGTGGCTGCTGAGATGCTGGTAGAGTACCGGCAAATACCAGCACAAAAAAAACCGACACTGGGTAGAAGAAACCCAAAACTGAGCAGTTGTGACAATAAGAATGAAATAGCAATCAAAGCTAAAGGTTTACCATCACCCATACAACATAGCATGAGTTGTCCCAGAGGACACCTCACTTCGCCCACCAATGCTGAGTGGGAGAGAATGTGCTCATTATTTTAAGTTTTAAAAAGTTTTTCTGGTGTTTTGACTTGCCTGGAGGTGGACTTGGACTTCTCCCTGGATATCGCTACAAATCTCTCATGGAAGTACTCTGCAATCCTTCTCAGAAAGTCTCTGGGAAGGGCTGCCTTACTCCATGTTTCGTGATAAGACACCTTACCATGCCAAGCCAGCTGTAAGTGATTTGGCATGACTGCAACACAAAGCAGAGCAGTGCAACGTCCTGGCCTCTCACCAAATTCATGCAGCTGCAACAATTCTCTGTTCTGCTCTCTGACGCTCCTAAGACTGACAACGTGCATGGTTACCATCAGGAAATGGGGGAAGATTTGTAAGTGATGTTGCTGAGGAAATCTGCCTCTGGTTGTTGATCCCCAACAAATTATGACTCTATGAGTCCTGTCCTGTTTGTGACTGGCAACAAGGGATCGTCCCAGAGAACAGGTATGCTATATGAGAAGAGGTGGTCACACAATGATTGTGCACATCAGTGCCCCTCCACCCAAACCTGTAACCCTTCCTTTGCAAATGCAAACACTTGAACAAGCAGTCAAGCAACATCCAGACTGTAGTGGGAAAGAAGAGCAGTTGTTTGCAATCACCCTTTCCAACTATTCTGCACTCTCTCAGCCTGTCATTGAACCTGCCCTGGCTGCTTTCCAGGCTTCCTATGTACAGGTTCAATCAAGGGATATATTACGTCTCCAGGGATAACTATAGGCATTTCAATGTCACCAATGGTAATTTTCTGGTCTGGAAAGCAAGTTCCATGTTGCAGCTTTCTGAAGAGACTGGCGCTCCTGCAGATGCACACATTACTTATCTTTCCCAACAATCCCACGTTGAAATCTGTGAAATGGCCCTTGTGATGTACCAGTGCTTGCAACACTGAGAAGTACATGTACTCTCTGGCAAGACTGTCTGCTGCCAAGAGAGGGATGTGTGCGTCGTCTATTACCTCATCTGCCAGGGAACATCATCCATTATATCCTGCACGTTTCCCAGAATCACTTATCATCCTAGCAGAAGGGTGATGATTGTGGGAAAGTAAATCAAGCCAAACTTTAATCCTAGTTCTCCGTGGAAGTATTTTGAGGGTAATTGGTCACAAAGAATTAATGAAATATTATTGATCAGTTCTCATTAGAACTGGGCCTAAATAACAGCCTCAGATCCAAAATTAATGAAATGAGCATAAACTCAGATGCAGTTTTGAACTTCTCAGCTTTCCTCTATATGTACAATGGGCTGAGCCAAAGCCTTGGATCCAATCTTTGCAGTTTGCCTATGATCTGTTTCTTAGTTGATACAACCAGACAATAGGCCAGATTGTCCATTTGGTTTATGACCCCTCTAATTCACTCAGGTGGCAGAATGGGCTGCAAATGTCCAGCAAAGCATTTCTCCCAGCGACAGACATTCCCTGTTTGGCTCTGCAGTTGGGTCTTTCTGCCTCCATCCTCTTTGGCACAACAGTTCTTGATTAGCACAAAATCCTTTCAGTACTCTGACAACAGCACAATACACTGATGCCCACCAGGGCTGGCCATGGGAATAGCAAACTCATAAAAGGTGTGCCTGAGGCCTCCCTGCTCCACTTCCCACGCTAACTGAAAACAGTGCAGGAAAGAATCAGACTGTTATATTAACTATTATTGTTTTTCTCTCTTCTGTGTCATACTAGCATCCAAGGGCTCGAATCTGCAATGTTGCGTGCACTGGCTCCAATCTAGCCAGCCACGGGCTTAAGTCTCAAACTATGTCTACATTACATGATAAAGTTGAATTTAAGGCAGTTCTCAATTTTACAACATCACTGTCTTCACTACAAATACCCTTAGGTCTATTTTAGGGAGCAGCAAGGTCAATATTATAACATCCTGAGAAGCGACGATGTAGTGTCAAGCTGGAATTTAAAAGTTTGAATTACGGCCCGTGTGGAAACACCATGTCTTTTTGTATACATCCCACAATGCTCCACCATTGTCTGCTCTGGCTGCTTCCATCTCCACCACTCTTCAAGTGTGCAGGAAGTCAGTAACAAGAAGCTCATGAATCTGAATTCATCACCAGCAAGCCTAGGAAATTTAAAGCCTGAATTTCTTTTAGCCATCACATTGCACTGGCAGCCATCTTTTGACATCACGAGTACTCTGGTTTGTGATCTGAGTTCTCAGGGTCGCAAGAGAGCTCCAGTATGGACCCATCAGGAGATAATGGATCTCCTTGCTGTTTGGGGAAAGGAGTCAGTGGCGGGCAGACAGAGTGCCCAAGTGAAATGCCGACATTTCTGAAAAGATTTCACATGGGATGATCAACATAAGTTACACCCATTACGCTCAGCAATGCCGGGTGAAGGTGAAAGAACTCTAGCAGGTTTCTCACATAGTCCAGGAAGTAAATGGGCAGTCCGGGTCATCTCCAAAGATGTGCTGGTATTATGAACAGCTGGACACAGTTCTGGGGAGAGACCCAATTACGTTGCTCAATATTAATCAGTACTCTTCAGGAGGCCCTGTTCCAGAGTCCAGGGTGAAATGAGAGAAGCTGAGCCCAGAGGAAGGCAGGAGGAAGAGACCAATGGAGAGGATGACAGGGGCAACCAGTAAGCCCAGAACTCTTCACTCTCAACCTTGAGCTTGTCCCCTCTACTCCGATCCTCAAAACACCAGGGTCCAGCTGTTCTGGTGAGTATTTGTTTCTTAATGCTACAAGCGGGTTGTGGCTGGGTATAGGTTTTCTATGGATCTATGACCCTCAGAACACTATGTTAATAGTTCTGGGGATGGAGTGCTTATCCATTTTGGAGATCTCTGGGAAGGCCTCATCCAGGCACTCTTGTATTTTTTGCATGAGGTTTTGGAGCCGGCCTGACTTATTCCAGCTTCCAAAATAGCACACCTTGCCGTGCCAGACAGCCAGATGGGAATCTGGTATCATGACACCCACGGAGTATTTTTGGCAAATTTTCCAGGCTTGTGCTCATACAGGATGAGCATCTCTTCTTTTTCGCTACCTGTTATTCTGAGGATGGTGATGTCTTCTATTGCAACTTTCAGAAGCACAGGAATTTGGATTGCATTCCTTTGCAATACTCCCTGCTCTTTTACACTTTCCTGGACTGCACTGCTTCAGGCATGCTGTCTTCCCCGCTGCTTGTGGCTGGCAGGAGCTCCTGGCCTTCTCCCTTCCCACCACACTGCTGGCTTGATTGGGAGCTGCCAAGAAGCATTCTTCCTCCTGCCACATGGCTGGAAAACTTTCCCCTCATTTCTTTGCACTTTACAGGGATCCCTCCACACCTGGATGCCCATGTGGCTAGAAACTGAACACTTCCCTGTCGCCACGCAGCCATGCAGCTGCTGGGATCTGCAGACCCTGCTCCTGCACACCAGCCAGCTTCCCCTGCTTTGCGCCCCCTACCCCCACCCCTAGATAAGTGGACAATAGCTTACCACATCCGCAATTAATGGTCTGGCCAAGTGATGGCTTCTGCAATGCAGAGTCTGATTCCTTGTCATCCTTAAGAAGCCAAAAATGGCCTTGCAAAAAGAAAGTTTTTACGAATTGTAAAGACACAGACCATTCATTCCATGGGTAAGTGCTTTGTGTGAACTGTACCTCAATTTTGACGTTCACTTTCCAAGCAGGCATCCTCAGCATGGGAGACAGGGCGAAAAAGCACAAAAGGTCCAAGCAGGACTTTATCCTGCAGCACCTGATGCCCGCTGAAACACCATCCCCTGCCAGCCAGAGGGAGACAGCACAGTGGCAGCAGACTGTCCTGGAGTTCAGGACAGAGCAATCGGCACACCTGAGAGAGGATGCAGCACAGCTCTGAGTATGACAAACCAAATGCGCTCAATGCTGGAGCTGCAGAGGGACTCCCTATGCAGCATTCAGTGTAGGCTCCAATCTCTGCTGCCCGGACTCCCCAGAATCCAGGTCGCCCACTCCCTTTTGTCGCAATCCCCAAATGCGAGGAGGAAGGGCAAGGACAGTCTGCTGCTCCACCCCCACGATTCACTGCAAAAAGTTATTCCACCTCCCTTGACATCCCTTCTTGATTGTCCAATCTGGAAAAGAAGTCCCATCTAGGAGCTCTCAGTAGAGACCAGAATTCCTGAAGATGTGTATGTTGTGAACCTTCCCCCACCATTCCACACTGATATTGCTGAAACAACCTTTGTGATCTACCAACACCTGCAACACCATCAAAAAGTATCCCTTTCTGTTTATATACTCACAGACCAGGTGGTCCAGGGCCATGATGGGGATGTGTATTCCATCTATTGCCCCACTGCTGTTAGGAACCCCCGTTGCAGCAAAGCCATCCACTATGGGCCATGCATCTCCCAGGGTCACTGTCTTCCGCAGGAAATGCCAACAGATTGCATTGGCCACCTGCAGCCCCCTACCCTCCCCCACTGTAGATCTGCCCACCCTGAATTGATTTGCCACTGATCAGTAGCTGTTGGGCACTGCAAATTTCCATAGAGTGACTGCCACTCGCCTGTCAACTTTTACCAGCCAATCTCATTCTTGTACTGCCGCGCTTCAGAGTGGGGACCAGCAAATCACAAGGTTCCATAAAAGTGGACTTGTGCATGCAAAAGTTCTGCACCCACAGCTGGTCGTCCCAGGACTCCAAAACGTTGTGGTCCCACCAGTGTGTATTGGTTTCACAAGTCCAAAACTGCCGCTCCACTGTAAGCACTGCATTCAGGGCTGCCAGCAATTCTCGGCCCACAGTTGAACAAATTCCTCTCCAAGACCTACATCATCATCCTCAATCATTTCAGCCCAGTAACTTCATAGGCAAAACTGCACGACTTTCCAAGAACTTGCCATGATGGTCTGTGCAATGACAAAGCATTTGAGGATCCATACTTGCACTAGCGCTGTGTTGGAGAAAATGGCGCAATCTCTCATTCAGTCTTTATGCACTTTGTAGGAGCTCTGAATTCTGGGAGAGTGCTTTGCATTTTGGCATAGTGATATCAAAACACCCACAAGCAACTGTGGCAATTCTCCCCCATTTCCTTTCCCCCCCACAACCCAGTGGTTCAAAACCCCCAGAATGCAACAGGGTTAAGGTCCTGGGGGGACAGGTACGCCCGATGCATTGCTCAAGTAGTCAAACTTGGATAAGACAATGGAGATGTGGTAATTTGACACGAGAAACGGTAGGTCATCTTTTCAGAACATTTGCAAACAATTACCTTTGAGTTTATAAAGTCAAATTTTAAAAGTCGCATTAATTAAAAGTTATTTTGTAGCATAGACCTAGCCTTACTGTATTGGAACCAGAGCATACTTGAAGGATCAAATCATATAGTGGTAGCAATTATCAAGGAGGTCAGAAAGATAGAAAATCTTATTTTAAAAACATTACCTAATGGACAGTGTCCTGCCCTCCCTTAATATAAAAATTCCAGGCAGGGAAATACCATGTCAGAAACCAAATAATAATGCAAAATACAATAGGTGATGTGAGGAAGGGAGTGCTCCCCATTGCATTTCTCTCAACAGCAGTCATAAGACAAGGCCTTATACAATGCTTTCAGAAGTCTAGGTATAAAAGGTGTACTGTTTAGCTTGTGCTCGTTAACATGAGTTAAGTCCAAGTTAACAAAAGGCAGCTTGAGGGACTTTAGGCTCCAATACAGTCTTCATCTCAGAATGTTAATTTGTGTTAATACTACAAACAGCCTGGTCTTCACTAGAATTTTACTTCATGTTAGCTAACATGTCAGAAAAAAATCTCTTTTCCTAAATGAAGTATTCACTGCCAACACAGAAGTGGTTTTATTTAGTTTACAGTGATATCACTAATACACGCTGCCTCTCTCACTTTAATATCCACTTGACATAGTACTAGCAAAGATAAGGCCATAGCAAACTGACTTCAGTTGAACGTGTGTTCCACAATTTTATATGAAGTAATGGCCTTTTAAAGGTGATATTAAGTTTTGTTTGTTAAGTGCCTTTCAATTCCCTGGAATATGAAAAAAGTAGTTTCCCCAGGGAAATAAAATTTATTGATGGAGAATAAAAGTAACAAAAAGCATTTAAAATTAGAATCTATAGAACAAGTTATCCATGCTTCTTATTTTAAAAAACAACAACATTGCTAACTCTCTTTTCAGCAAGTTTTTCTACTAGTTTTTGGGATTCATTCTCAGTATTGTCATTTTCTCTATTGAGATTTTAAAGCTAGGCTGCTTGACTTTAAATAGAAATAAAAGCGTAAAGTATTCTGCAACTGCAGGTTAACACCACAATCCTTACCATGACGAGAAGCAAGAGCTATTTATAAAGTGGATCCAATTCTAAGAAGCCAATTAGTAAACAACCACAGGGAAGTGAAATGATTTGATGTACTTGGCAGGATGGAAACAAAAGAATGTATGTTAGGTTTCCCCAACAAGACGAAAATCATCTACAGCCTATCATTGTCAGAATGAAAAGACAAACTATAATGATAACAAAACAAAAAGCAGTCAAGTAGCACTTTAAAGACTAGCAAAATGGTTTATTAGGTGAGCTTTCGTGGGACAGACCCACTTCTTCAGACCATAGCCAGACCAGACCAGACTCAATATTTAAGGCACAGAGAACCAAAAACAGTAAGCAAGGAGGACAAATCAGAAAAAGATAATCAAGGTGAGCAAATCAGAGAGTGGAGGGGTAGGTCAAGAATTAGACTGAGCCAAGTATGCAGACAGGCCCCTATAGTGACTCACTCACTTTCTGAGTCACTATAGGGGCCTGTCTGCATACTTGGCTCAGTCTAATTCTTGACCTACCCCTCCACTCTCTGATTTGCTCACCTTGATTATCTTTTTCTGATTTGTCCTCCTTGCTTACTGTTTTTGGTTCTCTGTGCCTTAAATATTGAGTCTGGTCTGGTCTGGCTATGGCCTGAAGAAGTGGGTCTGTCCCACGAAAGCTCAATTAATAAACCATTTTGCTAGTCTTTAAAGTGCTACTTGACTGCTTTTTGTTTTGATAGTGTATAGACTAGCACAGCTTCCTGTTTGTTACTATTCTATAATGATAACATGTATGTCACAGAAATAGACTCAGAAAAATCAAAATGAAATCTGTATCACCAAAAACAGAAACAAACAAAAAAAATCTAGAGGAGAAAAGCAAAGTACTGAAATGTATGAACCCTAAACAAAAACAACAAAGTAAACTATGAAACCATATATTTTATACACCAACTTGGGTGTTGGGAAAAACCACCTCACCTTTGCACAGTTAATGATTTAAATACTACTAAAAAGTGGAATTTATCAAATCAAATCTTATTTTTCCCAGAGCAATTAAAAAGTGTTAAAATTTTAATTACCCATAACTCACCTCAAATTTAAAGAAAACTAAAGAACTGTCTTATTAATAGCCTAACAGAATAATGAGAAACTTTAGTTTCACAGTTAGTGCTCTGAACTAAAAAGGTGAAGAAACTCAGTTTTAAATATGTTCTTTTCATGATACTAGTAAGCACTACTTTTATGAGTTTTGCAATCTTTTAAAGGCAGCTAGTAATACTCAAAGTTTCAACTGTTAGTAATAAAACCCAGAAAAAAAATATAAGCTCCCATACCATTTTATTTAAACAAAATTACTATCAGTTTAAGCTACACGACCGGGACCAGCCAAAAAACATGTAATACCGTGCATGGAAATGCACAATTTCTTGCCCATTTCTCCCTTAGAAGGCAGAATTAGTATTACTGTTGGCACAATTTTTAAATCTACAAAATAATCTCTTTTTTGTATTGGAGGCAGACATGTCAGTATGTATCAGCTAAAACAACGAGAAGTCCTGAGGCACTTTATAGACTAACAGATAATTGGGCAAAGAAACACGTTGTCACCTGCATCTTACATGCATCGTCAGATGCATATTACATTTTTCGTAATATTTTCATTGTAAAACCAAGATCCGCTTTACAGGAAAGGAAAGCCTAGGAGCTAGGGTGTAATTGTTAATTCACAACTGAATTTCTTCAACTGAGTCTCTACGTTGCTTAGAGAGATTATTTAAATATCAAGCCTCTTCCTTTGTCTTGGGAGCAAAATTCAGTGCTGTCCTTGACAACTTGGAAATTATTTGTCTTATTACTGTGTACCTTTCAGTGGACACCTACTTGACTGATTTGGTATTATCAATCCCTAAACGTTCATTCAGAATCACATGATCACTTTCAGCTCTCTCAACATTTTCCTGTCTCAGTCTCCTGCAGCAAGTGATATTTAAATATTTTTGTAATATACTATCTTAAAATTAACCAATGCTATTTGGCAGTACGAAACAGGTTTACTGTACAATTAGATTTTCTGGAATTTTTAAAAATTCCATTTAATACACTTTAGCAAAGCCGGGCATGTTTGTGAACTTTGAAAACAGAACTTTATTCACCCCTACACTGAAAGACGGTAAAAAATAAAATAAAAGGACCTTGGCTTCATAAACATAAAGAGCTCCAACAAAAATGACAACATTATTAAGGCAGTTTACATGCTAATAAACTATTGCCAGAAACTAAGGGTCTTGCTTGATGCTATGGCTGCCCATAAAAATTAAGTTATATGTGTGATCTTCTAGGTCTTTTTAAATAAGTTAACATCCCTTGACAAAAATGTCAAGTCATCTGTGTCAGCCTTTCCACCTGCTAGATACTTTTTAACTTCAGAGTCTCACACCTTCTTCATTCTTCTGGACTTCTGGACTTTCCCTTATTATTATTTGTGCATTTCTGCTGGTTAGGTACCTGGTACCGGTACCTGGTACCAGGTACTGGTACCTGGGCTGTACAAGGTCCAATGCTTACACAACTACACAAACCATCGCTTCATAGTCATCCTATATAAATACTGCAATTAATCCTGACAATGTAGGATATGAAAATTCTACCTGCTTAAGGCAAACACAAAGCTTCCCCTGCCAAGTATAGGAGCCTAAGATATCAGAATTTAGATTTTCATTTAAAAGATAAATTTCTACCTACTGATATTTCAAAGATAACTTTTCAACTGTGAACTGAACGAAAATCAGTGTAGTGTTATTTTTCACAGGGCTGAACAAAATCACAGGCAGTGTAGGCTCATGCCTAAGGCAACAACTCCTGCAATTATGTCAGAAACTCAGATTTTTTTCCGCTACCCCGAAAAGAGTTTCTAGCCCCCTTGAATAATAGATAGAATGGTGTCAGCCTAAACGTGTAGATAGCCTGACACAATAGCACTAAGAAGATTGAATGGTTTCAATTACTCCAGTAGGTGTTAACTATAAGACTTACTATGCTACTAATACCCCAACAAAGAAAGGTATGTGTGACTGGTTGTCTCACTCTATTCACCAACCCAAAGGGGGCATCCTGGCTGGTGGAATAAGCACCACTGAGGCAGATCCTTCCTGGTGCCATCTCTGCCACTCTTTAAAAGGAGACGAGCAACACTGTCACTTCCAGTAGGGAATCAGGCATGAGTGGACCCCACACTGAATTTTATCTGTGGCCTGAGAATGACTTATTCCAGTTCTGCGATGAACCTGCAGGCAGACATTTCCAGATACTTCTCCAGCAGTTCATGGTTTTGCCAACCAATGGCAGAGTAAAAGCAATCCTTCACGAGAGGCGTTTATTGGCAGAATCTCTTAGGATGCAGGCAGAAGAGCTCCAGAAGGAGAGGCTAAACTGAGGAGCACCTGTCAACAGATCACACAACTTGTTTATGGCCCCCATTAATACCTGCCAACCAGTGTTCCCTGTAAGCTGAGCCTTTGAGCAGCCCCAAGGAGAGATTTATATGCCGCCCAGCTGATTAGCAGAATGCCCACACCGCCCACAGCTGGCAGCATGTGTTTTTACTAGTAGTGCACACCCACACATGCATTTATTCTACAAAGGGATTGGAAAAAATTAGAGGGAGCACTGCTTCCAATATAACAATAGCCATCTTATCTCTGCTCATCCTCCCTCACCCTGTAGCACTTTAAAGACTAACAAAATTATTAGGTGACGAGCTTTCGAGGGACAGACCCACTTCTTCAGATCTGGAAAATCCTGATAAATGGTATCTGAGATTAAAAGAATTTAACAGAAAGATCAGTAGAGTTTAACATGTTACCCTGTGAATGAATTCACTTCCGCACAAATAGTGGAGAGGACCTGAGAGGATGCACAAGGAGCCATAGGAAAAGGAAAATGCATATGTCCCTATGCATGCATGCTAAGAGTTATGGGGCATACAGTCTTTGGCAGAGGGTGCAATGGGAGAGTAGAAAGCAAAGGCTTTGGCCTTGTGGAAAGTAAGTAATTAGGATTCAAAGAGAATCCTGTCATGGGAGAGGGGAGACTGCTGTTGAAGTTGGCAGGTGGGGAGGGAAATGGAGTAACACAAGCCCCCTGCTGTTGAGGAGGGCCATAAGGGAACCTGGCATGAGAGGAGGGGGATCCACAGAGCACCTACCATGAGGCAGGGGAAGGCAGAAGGATGAGAAAATGAAGCACAAAGAACCTCTGATTGGGGACAGATTGTGGGTATTTAGTATGAAGAGGTATCCCTGGCCTGCAGAGCAAGGAAGGCAGACAGAGCCCCTGCCATGGACGGAATAGAAGACACATAGGATTGGCAAGAACACTGGTACACAGAGTCACTGGTATGGAAGGTGAGAATGTGGAACCCTGCTATCGGAGGCCGAAAAGGGAACACAGGAGAGAATCTGGGGTCAGTTGCAGGATATTCATTAAAAAAGGGAGATGCAAATTTGACACACAAGCAACACGTGCAGGGGTGCAAGAAACAGAGGAATTCAAAGTACCCCCAGTGTGTACAATAAGGGGCTTACACAAGCTACAAACTTACAATCACTCAGACTCCTAAAACATTTCTTCATCAGCAGCTACAGCACAAGGACAAATGAGGGGCACTGTAGTCTGATACATCAAGAACACTTACTTGCTATTCATACCTGAGCACTGATTATTTGAAAAAAGGTATGAATAAAAGCAAGAGCTGGAGGAAACAAAATCTATATGAAAAAGGAATTATTTAAAATATTAAAGTAACCAACCAGAAACTGCCCGTGAAGAAAAATCACAACAGGTGACACCAAGATCGTGTGCTTTTTCATTATACAAACACCTCATTTTATCATCCCAAATGGTTAAATCTCCACATGATGATCCCGTGACAAAGAGATTTCCATTAGGAGAAAATGCACAGGCCACCAAGGAACCATCCTTAACACTCCCAGATCTGAAAAGCAAGAGAATAAAGGACTGAGTTTAGGGAATGTAATATTCCAAAATTTTGATCTCTACCTGCAATATGATATAGAAAAATAGTTAAAAACTGAACTATTCTTAAATATGAAGCTTAAAAAAAACCTAAGGGGTAGACGATGACAAACTGCACAAACAGATGTGAAATAAGCACAGGGATTTGCTCTTTGATCACAAAAGAAGAATGCCAGATATTACCATAAGGCAATATTCTGATTCAGTAATAAAATGAACCCTGAGCTCAAGTCCACCTTCATGGATTGAATTTTTCTAAGAGTAGGATACTGAGCAAATTACAACTCTGACTATTATCTAAGTCAAAGATGAATATGCAGCCATTACAACAGAGTGTTAAATATACATAAACAAATTCACATTTTATGGACTAGGTAAGTCTCAATCTTTACTCCCCACCCCCTCAAAAAAAGAGCCACATAAAAAAAAAACCAAACCAAACCAAAACAAAACACACAGAAACACCTTGAAGCACAGATCCATATTATATGTCTAAGAGGCTAATATTTTCCAATTTAGGAGACAGGACTATTTCTGAACAACAGAAATCCAAGAATTAAATGTCGTCTGAAAGAACTGATTTCTGTTTTATAAACCTTTTTAAAACAAAGTCATTCAGAAGGATTTTTTTAATTTTATGAGGCTTTGTATGCCAAGTTTTAGCCAGCAACGAATTTGTACAACTCACTTAAAAAAACTCACTATCATAACAGAAATTTATAGCGGATATGAAGATTTGTCATGCCTACTTTTTTCTTAAATGCCCAGCTACTTGCTCACATTTAATTAGTGGAGTCTCTGAAGGTCTGCCTGATCAAAAGTTCAATGAAATCAATGTCAAGTCTCCCACGGGCTTTCGTGTTTTTTAGATCAGGTTTCAAATGGGAAAATGCTGGATCAGGAGCAACAATTCTATCCTGGGAGACAAAATTCACTTTATCCATCTATGCACTACGGATTATTGTACTGTTAGACAGATGGTGGTTTTCTTTTGTGGACAGCAGTTTTATTTTCAGACATGCCAAGTTAGGGGTCTCTTGTGGTTTTACAAAATAATGAATTAATTGGAGTGTCCCTCTCTAAACACATATGTAAGAGCTTTATTACCTGGAAGGAGCACTTTTTCATATTATTCTCTTAACCACAGCATTATGATTGATTTTTAATTAACTAAGAAATATACTTTCCCCCCACCTCTCTACAGCAGTCCTTCACTTTCCTCAATGCCACCTCAAACTGAGACACCCTTCTTTACCCCAAGAAAAGATCTAGTGAAATGTTTCTTTGCAAATGCTTATGTCACTCACTGACCTTTTTTGTGAGGGACAATAAAGTAGCCATCACAATGAATACAAATCACTCACACATACATTCAAAATGTGGTAACAAACATAAAGCAAAACAATTGATAATTAAGGCTATCAAAAGGCTTAAGAAAACTGCATTTAGGCTTCTAGATATGGAGGCTGAATAATAAAATTATAATTAAAAACATTTTGCACTCTAAGAATATTTGCAACTTTGTGAAGATAAGCGTACTAAAGACAAACTAAAATGTAATCCATACACAAAGACTTGATTAAGATTTTTCTGTTTCCCTTGGAGCAGTTAATGACAAAATACCTAAAGCTGTGTTGGAACAGCATTCTTTTCTCTACTCCGCTTTAAACAACAGTAATATCACAAAGTGCTGCAGGAGAGACAAAGGACCATAAAACTGAAAAACCAAATTATTTTCAACTATTTTTTCTCTGACCTCTATTTCTTTGTAATTTTTAACAGTATAAATTAGAACCCATTTTTATAAATGTCTGAGATCAGTGTTCGTTTTTGTGCACCCAACTGTGCATTCGCATTCCAAAATCCAATTTTAGAATGCAACTGCACACACAAAGTAGTTGCAATAAAAGTCAAACAAGCAGTTGGCCCTCTAGGCTTTCAGGTTCAATCTGCTTCTTTATGACTGGTGAAAGCAGTCTATAAAGGCATTTTCTTTTTAACCTTAAATTGTTCTGATTACAGGTTGAATCTCTCTTATCTAGAACCCTCAGGACCTGACTAGGGCTGAATGAGAGAATTTGCCCAACCATGGGAGGTCAAGATTGTCTTTCATATTACCAACATCTCCACTGCTTACTGTGCTCTTACAAGATATTTAAGGGTAATATACAGCTAAATAACAGCACAGAACACTGAGAACCAGGACTGGTGGCTGTAAACAAACTAAGGGACCATAGGAAACCTGGCTACACCCATAGTAAGTACTTGTCCAGCTAACTAAAATCATGCCAGATTATGGATGTTACCGAACGAGAACATTTTGGATGAGAGGGAAGTTGTACTTCCTGTACTTTTTACATCATAAATTCAACCTCGAAGACACTGATGACAGGAGAAAGCAAAATGCTGACTGACTGACTGACATGCTATGAGAATGAAAATAATTGAGGTGAAAAGATTTTTACTGATAAAGATTTAAACCCTTGTTAACATCCACTTAACTTCTGAATAAACTAAATTTTTATACCACCAAAATTTTAATTCAAAACTCACTAAAAATGATTTGAGAGCTCTCTCTCGTCCTCACAGTGAACACACATTTGATATTCCTGATTTTTCTAAGTTACAGCCACAGCCACATAAAGACACTCTCTCTCTTTTATTCAAGCCTTCTGTCTGCAGCATAGAGAGAGAAAAAATGGCTAAAGCCAACTTCATGTCAACCCTTATATTTAAAGGATTTGAGATGTTTGAAAAAATACTCAGTTTTATGAAGTTTTCCAATTCACCTTAAGTCACTATGACAAAGACAACAGGAAGTTCACCACCTCATAAAGTAATACTTCTACAAAAGGTAAAAGACAGATTGTGCCTACGTAAGCTGCTATTCACTCATCTTGCTGTCCAGAAGCAGAAGCATGTTAATCAAATGTTCTCCAAATATCCTTCTTCTTACAAAACGTTCTTAGAAATTTGCCAGATCGTTAGGGATTTTAAATGCTAAAATGGGAAGAGCTACCTTACTGAATTTCTAAGGTCAAAACTTGCAATCCTTAAGTCAAAGAATATATTCTTGAAGTAAAGGCTACAGAATTCAGGATGAAATTATCAATATATATATGGACAAACTGGATAAAGCCTCAAAATATTTTAAAGATATACATTTCACTGTAAACAGTATAATAAACAAAGATAATAATCTAAGCTTATTTTTGTAAATATCTGCTATTGAACACTAGGCTAAAGTCAATCCCCACATTCCTTTCTAGCTTCAGTGAAAATTTTAGATGTGCAAATAAATGAGGAACAGGCCTGCTATTCATACCATTCAATCAAATTCAATTAACTAATACCTTCTACAAGCTGTTATTGGGAGGGACAGTAATCCTTTGAGAACTAAAAATCAGGGTTTTTCCTCTGAAAAGAACAACTCCTCTTCAACCGCAGATTTAAAAAAAAATATCAACATCAGTAAATAAATAAATTGGAAGACTACTGTGAAAGCAAAAGCCAGAGGGAAGGAAAGAGGAGATGAACCGGATATTTTAAATATATTTCTTTCAAATACCATTTTCTGCTTCATTAGTGTAATAAGCTATACCACCATACAGCATTCCATTATAGTATGTATGTTTATAACTAAATTTTAATCTGAATTATGCAGAACAGTACACAAGAGATGATGCACAAGCATACATTTCCTAAATCATATGCTAATCTGGCAAACAAAAAGATGAAACGTGTAGAAGTAAAATACTAACCTATGACAATACAGTAAAGTAGAATCTAGAGAAATTTTTAAATAAATTTAAAATGTTGACTACCTTGTTAATCAAATCTGACAGAGTTTGGTGTCCTTTATTCCCAGTTGCCATAAATTAATTCCACCAGAGGAATATGATTATGCAATAACTGAAAAAACCCAATATCCAAGATGCTCTAATTGTTCATATAAACAAAACACAGCTGTTGCATTTGAAATGTTGATATTTTAGCTACGTTAGTCCCCCTTCTTCCATATCTCTGTGAGCCCAATTTCCTCTTTTCTGTATTAGACTACATGGTAACAAAAATACACTATCCACAGTACAATTCCCATTGTTGCTATACTACCAATAGAGTAGCAATACTGGTGAATTATATTTTTGCCCATGTAAAGAAGACCTAACGCCTTGATCCTGAGAGTTGCTAACAACTACAGCTCTCAGTGACATCAGTAGGACTCCATACCTTTAGTGATCAAGCCAGAAGAATTTTATATTTCCAAAATATCTTCTTAATTAGTATCAGAAATACTTGGCATTTACCTGTACAATTTCAATGACTGCACATTCCAAAGAACGATGCTACCATCAGCTGCACCAGAAACTAGGTAAGTGGAGTCAGGGGAAAATCGGCAGACTCTTACAGGGCTGCCATTGGGCTGCTTCAGCACTGCCAGCTTCTGACCATTATAAGTATCCCAAAGCATTGTGGTACCGTCTGTTGAACATGAAGCTAAAACGCGTCCAGATGGAGAGAAACAGCAGCAGTGGACAGCGTAAGTGTGTCCTTTTAACGGTGAGTAGGGAAGTTCAGTAAAGTTGTTTAAAGAATAGAGGCGGATTGTTTTGTCCAGGGAACAAGTAGCCAAGCAAGAAGACGAGAAGGCACAGTAATTCACATCATCACCGTGATCAGCTAATGTGTGAATTAGCTTCACCATTTTATCTGCTTTAAACCAAATTACCTGAAATTAAAAAAAAAAAAAATTAACAGGCAATACATTTATTTTCCTTCTCCTACTTTGAAAATAACACATTGTTTCCATTCAACTCTCTACTTAACCAATACATAAATAAATGTCTGTTTCAAGAAAAAGTTCATTTTCGCCTCCATTAAAATCAAATGGGAGCTATCCACTGACTTCGATTTGAACATGATCCGGTCTTTATAAGTTAATTACATTGTGAAAATTTAAACTTTTCAGTAAAAACAACATTTTGAAATAAAAAGAGTAGCTAAGCTTACAGAGTCTTTTTTTAAGAAAAGGAAATTAGTTTGACTTCTCCAAAATGTGTCTGAAAATAATTAATGCACAGAATGGATTCATAATCTACTTTGCTGACATTCATCTCCTCACTGGGGCTAAATCTGCAAGAAATTGTTTTAGCAGGCAAAATGGGCATTGTAAAGTGATTTGATCGATCTAATGGTTTGCAACATATATGCCATATTGAGAAGACTACTTTTTACTTTATGGGATTGAGATCCAAGTTTAAAATAAAAAAAACCCTAAATAAAATCACTTCTAGAGTGGGTCCATTCATTTTCCCATGCTATTTTTAATTAAAGTAGTGGATTTAAATTTATTTTCCATCACACTAGGGTAGACCAAATTGTATCAACTCTGATATTACATTATTTTCTCCAGTTTAGAACTTTGTCCAATTCCACACCACTTTCATTCATTCCATAGATCTCTACCACGAAATATGACTCTTTGTTGTACCAGTCAAACTAATCTTCCACTAAGGTTAAATTTTATATAAAACAGAACAAAATCTGACCTAACATCTTTTACCATAATAGTTTATTCTGTATAAATTTATCACTTGTACTTTCCTTACTTATGTGCCTGAAAGAGAGTAGAATTTCTGCAGGCTGTATTTTGTTAACTTTTGTAGGTTATTTTTCCTTAATTGCATACTATAATGCCAAGAGGCCCCAGTTAGGAACAGGACCTCAAGTGCTAGACCAAGAGTGGGGAACCCTGGCCCGCAATCCAGATCCAGCCCATGGTTTGTCTGGATACAGATCCCCAGGCTTAGGGCTCCCCTCCACAGAATCCGGCCAATGCTGGTGTGTAGGGCTTGGAGCCCAGAGCCTTGCAGGATGGATCAGGCAAGCTGGGGTCCGGATGCAGACTGCAGACTCTGCAGGAAGTGGCTTTGGGCTCTGCTCCCAGTTGCTGCTGTTTTCCCCAGTGGTGAAAAAAGGGGGGAGCAACAGCAGTAGTAGTCCAGGCAGCTTACCCAGAGCAGCTGAGGGCAGTGCCTGGGAGCAGGGAGGAGAGGGCACACAGCCCTGTGTGTCCGGAGGTGCTGCAAAGGCAAGCTTAACCCTTGTTGCCCAGACTATGAGCCGCCAAAACACTCCTGTAATTCCTCCGGCCAGACTCACACCTCTCCTGCCCAGATCCCTCACCAACAGCTGGCTCCTGCACCCTCTCCTCTTGGCCAGACCCCATTTCCCACAGTCAGGGATCACGTCAGTGAGGGGTTTTTGGTTTTTTTTTGCACTTCTGTGGCCCCTGACCCAAAAAAGGGTCTCCACCACGGTGCTAGGCAATATATAAACAGAGTAAATCAGCTTCTACCTCTAGTAAATCAAAGTAACTTAAAAGGAAAGAAGGTTACTAAGGAAGCACTGGTGTTTTCAATAAAAATAATATACGTAGTAGACTTTTAATGTTTAAGATTTCTTAATTTGTTGAAAAAAAATCACATTATGGCTAACTTTTTCAAAAGCAACCAGTGATTTTTAGCACCTGTTTTTCTGTGCCCAACTCGATAGCCTTGAATGAGCCTGATTTTCTGAAAATCTTGGTGATGGTAATACTGATTAATTTTGTAGCTATACTGTTTCCAGTCTCACTCACTGATGTTACAGCAGAGTAAATGAAAGAGAGAGTCACGCCTAGTTTATCCAGATTTTTTGTAATACTATTTGAATTAAACAACAAGGGAGTAATATGAAGTATAGTGGTTATAAATTCACAGCTTATGTCCACCCTTCATCCACCATGGACTGTCAATCATGAGAGTTGCTGAGCTACCTCAACTGCCACAGACATCCAGGGTAGTTGGTCAGTCAACGTATGCAGGATCAGAACCAATATTGCAACTGTTATCAGTATCATATTGAAGTGTTTTCTACCCTACATCAGCTTCACCTTAGTGGGTAAAAAAAGTCTTTTAGAAAATAGAACAACATATACTATCTGGTTTCTCCATGACGACACCTTTTTTACTATTCTAAAGCATAAGTTTTAAATGTTCAGTGAATATAACAAGGAAGCAAACCACTTATTGGAAACCTCTATGATTCTTAGCTTGAAGAAAAACATATTATTCCAGTAATAAATTATATCCTACAAGTCAAAAAGCATTTATAAAATTGTCACTCATTGAACTATAGTAGCAACATCCAGGTTTTTGCATCAGTGCACATCCATCTCCCCAATAAAATACACCACTCTGCTTGGACAATGTTATATTTAGAGCTATAACCCAAAAGAACCAATCTGAGTTGAGCAGAGTCCAGTGACGGTAAGAACCCTATCAAACATTACCAGACATCACAGCTCCTGAGGATGTGGGAGGCAAAACAGCTTTTAGTTTATTACTCTCTTAGACTTCTTGTGCTGTGCATGTTGCCTTTTTGTTCTAGTTTAACCAGCTCAAATGAACTTAGGAGTAACAATTGATTTGGCCATTTGTCATTGAAATGATGTTTGAAAATCTCAAATACTCTCAGAAATCCTGAATTCAGAACCTTGAACCTAGAAAGCATTAGACTACAAAATCTAAACCAGAGATGGAGAATCTACCACCCATGGGAAGGCAGTAGACTGCTGCAAGGTAGGGGGTGAAGCCCTGAGACTCATGGGCTAGAGTCACGCAAGCTGGGGTCAGATCTGGCCCAGAGGCTCTGCCTGGTGGGAGAGTGAGGGAGGAGGGCAGGGAAAGAAGTGACTTTATGTACCATCACTGCTGCTCCCTGTACCACCTGGGTGGGTGTTGCTTGGAGGTTTTTTCCCAGCCACTCTGATTGGCTAGAATTGTAAGCCAATCAGAGTGGCAGGAAGCACTGTCTGTGAGCCCTGGGATACACTGGTGAGCTTAGCCAAATAAGTAACCTTTTTTGCTCACACTGTTCCCCCAGACTATTCCTGAACCCCACTCCCATCCAGCTCCTGCACCCTGCTCACATCCAAATCTCCAGCTCCCTCTTACTTCTCACTGCTGCACCTACCACCCGCCCAGACCCACAGCCCCCACACTCAACCCCTCATTTCTGGCCCCTCCTCCGAGCTAGGGACTGGTGTGGAAAGGGAAAAAGGGGAGTATCTTTTTTTTTTCCTCCCGTTTCTCAATTGAGGGCCACGTCAGTGAGGGTTTTTGGTTTTCTTCTTACTTGTCAGGCCACTGATTGATTTTTCTGTGGGCCCCTGACCCCACCCCGATCTCAACAGTGGCTAACTCACCAGAGAGTACCAGACGAGCCGAAGACACACTAGGGCTGACGTGGGAATGCCAACAGTGCGACTAGTGCAGGCGGGCGAACTTGGCACAGGCGAGGGACGGGCTCGCTCCGACAGAGCCCAACGTTCAAAGCGCTTTGCGTCGGGTTTGTATTTTTGGGGCAGACACAAAGTCTCTCCGCAGTGGTATCCCGGGTCCCGTCGCGGGGCGAGACAGACACCAGCACACAGCGATCAACTAAGTCCCGCGCCCTTCCTCAGGGCAGCCCCCACCAGCTGGTGCCGGGGCCGCTCAGCTTCCCAGGCAGGCAGGCAGCCAGCACCGCCGCTCCCCGTGCCGAGCGGGGCCCACCTGCGGGAAGCTCCGTCCTGACCCGCAGTACTCAGGGAGGGGAGCAGGGCCTGTTCCGGGACAACAGCCGCCGCAGGGCCTAGCACGAAGAACACCCCAGGCGGGCTCTGCAGAGGCCGCGCGTGACACCCCAAGCCCCGCCCCTACCGCCGACTGCTCGAGAGACCCCCGCCTCCACGCCCGGCCGGGACCGAGGGGAACGCTGGTACCCCTCCCCCACCTGCCTCAGCCGCGCGACGTCCAAGCCCCGCAGCGCTGGCCGGGGAGGTCACGTGGCACGGCACCGCCCTTTCAGGTGCAGGGGCGAGAGAATTCTTCCCGACTCACCTGCGCCCACGTGACCCGGCAGCAAGCGTGCACGGGGCAGAGCCTGAGCTAAAGCCTCAGCCCCGCGCTGCCCACGTGGGTTGATTCCGCAGTGCCCGACCCATTCCTGGCGGTAGTGGTAGCGGCGCGAGGCGGTTGCGTCCGGTGCCCTCTCGCCCCGGGGGCGTATTTCAGGGTAGAGCGGCTGGTCCCTGCAGGCCTAGGCCGGGCTGTAGCCGAGCAATGGGCCCCGGGGGCGAAGCAATGGCGGTCACTAGCCGAGCTCCTGCTGGTGAGCCAGAGGCCCTTGTGCCTCCCGCCCCCTCCCCCGGCTGTGCTCTAGCCCCTCCCTCACCTCTGGGAGGATAAAATAAATTATTTGTGTACAGAGGAAAACGGCTTTTTTATTTGAATTAGATCTATTCATTCCTAAATGCTCAATGTATTTAACGAATAACTTACAAAGCTCATCAGAAAGGTGCTACAACTACACGGGGGCTCATAAAACTGAATTAAATAGTACTACTGTGCCCAACTTAACACCCAACTCGTGTTCGCTGAAAGTTCTGGCTCTTCCATATCTGTTTCTCAGCAGACTACACGTGCAGCAACTGACACAAGCTGGATACCGTTGGTTTTGTTCTGTTTTTATGCAGAGATGGAAAAAGCATCCCAAAGGCTTCTTGAGTAAAAAATTATCTACTTTCACTGCTGGATACTTGAGTACAATTTGGATGTAACGTTCATGCAAGTACACTTACACTCAAGCAATTTTCCAGAGACACCCCCCTAACTTGTACCTAAGTAACCCCCTCTCCAAGCAGCTGCACTTTTACTCAAGTAACTTGGGTATGTTTTCCACCTCTTGTTATGGAGTGGTAGCCATAAGCCAAGTACAGCAGTTAGCTCTTAAGACATTGTCTAGAGAGAGAGAGAGAGAGAGAGAGAGAGAGAGGGAATATAGGTAAGGAAAAAGGCAGCATAAAAACTAACAGTAGACTGGAGAGAAAAAGGGAAGATGTTAAAGGGGCGCACAGCTTCCAACACACTTTTGACATAGGACAAACTATCATGGCTTCTGGGTGTAAAAGGTACTTTATCTGGAAATATTCTGAAGAATTTCATTCCCTGGGTAAAACAGGAGAATGTGTCCAGTGTAAGCTGTGCAGGAAAATGGTACAGGGCCTACCTGTAAGAATGAAACATCATGGCTATATCTACATTAGCATTTTCTTTTGAAAGGTTTTTCGAAAGAAGGGGGCTCTTTCAAAAGATCCTGCAGAGCATCTACACACAAAAACGTTCTTTGAAAAGTAAATTGAAAGAATGCAGTGCTCCTCTCAAAAGTGCTCTTCCACTCCCATTGCAGGAAGAATGACTTCTTTCGAAAGAAAATGTGTGTAGATACTCTGCAGGGCCCCTCTTTTGAAAGAGCAGTCCTCCTGGAACTTTGTATTTTGATCCCTGGCCCATTCTTTCCAAAGAGCAGGTGTTGTGTTGACACTGTCTTTCAAAAGAGCAGATCACTCTTTTGATCTGCTTTTTTGTGTGTGGATGCAGTCTTTCAAAATAAGTTATTTCAGAAGAGATCTTCCAAAGCGCTTCTTTCGAAAGATATCTGTAGCGTAGACATAGCCCATAAGAAAAACTGATGATTGGGAGATGTGGATGGGGTGAAGAACAACGTGGATCACTCTGTTTGTCTTTTAATATGAGTGTGATTTAAGAAGTAAATTCCTGAGTTGTTTGCTATATTGAATGTTGCTAGAAAAAAAAGCTTAGCTAATCCTTATGGGTCGTTTAATTACAGTTAACTATGTGTAGATTCTGTCACCCAAGTATATAGTGCAGAAACCTGGAAATCTAGAGCTGACAGTTGCTAGCAAGTATCATTTTCTTGTTTTATGTTACATAATGGATGCCTTTTATGTTGGAACGTCATGGTTCCAGATCATAATAGTGATGCCATAAACCTACTCCCTCTTTTACTTTAGCATAACTCCACTTTCCCCAAGAAACCCCATCCTATACTTGTTTTCAGTGGGTCTTACTCTAAAATTAAGTGTACTCTAAGCACAGTCTTGACCTTTTTCGGTAACTTGGAATCAAATCTGCGTAAGTGTGCCAGTAGGAAAGATGAGAGCTTATTGCAGAAGTTTTAAGGATACTGTAGAGTTAGTGTTCTGAGAACTTGACTGCTAGGGTAAATAAAATTTGAAACTTAAAAAAAGTTTAAGGCAGCTGTCAGCCAGGAAGGAGGCGGCTGCTGAAATTGCAAATGTGAAACATTTATGGAACATTTAATAAAATAAAATGCTATTGTGTTTGTGTGCGTGCTTTAGTTTTCACCATTCGTAATCTACTGGTGGTACTGCATCTGCACCTTGACACAAGTAAGGAGTATTATGTAATATTTCCTAGATTTGTAAAAATCAAGATATCTAAAAAAAATCAAGTATACTTTTGGATGTTTTAAAATGCTGTACTGATCTGTAAATTAACATGTTTTAGTGATTGGCACCACTGAAGAAATGTGAAAAAGTATGTGTGAAACTATTTAAATCAGTGTTTTTGTTTGTCTGTTTGTTTTGGTGATTTAAAGGTTACCTCTTTCTGTGCTATATTCCCATTTATATATGAAAGCATTGTGTAGGAAGCCCATGCTCAATAAATTGACATGACCACTGTTCCAATTTTTTCCATTAATTTGCAGAATCAGTTATTCTCTGTGGACTGAGGCATGTGCATCAACAATAGAATTAAAAACCTAGCTGCAGGCACTCTGATAATCAGGTGGGGGCATTTGAATCTCTCCTGAGCAGCCACACAAGCGCTCAGCTTACAGGAAATAGGATGCAACTCATCAATTCTGTTCAAAATATAGTTTTCCCCTATATATATATATATGAAAAATTGCTTTAAGGCAGAAGTGAGGAAACTTTTTTGGACTGGGGACCACTGACACACACAAAGATCAGTCAGGGCCACACAGAAGTGAAGTAAACAAGCAAACAATCCTCACTGATGTGGTCACAGACTGAGTAGCAGAAAAAAAAAAGACACTGCCCTCATTCCCCTCACACACCTGGCTAGTAGATTTTGTGGTGCCTCCCCAGGCTCTGGGGTTGAGCAAAAAATGAGTTCAGTGTAGGAGAGGGCTGGTGGGAAATGGGCTTTGGACATAGGATCAGGGTGGTAGGATAGAGAAGCAGGCTGGGGAGCCTTGTAGGGTGCAGGTGTGGGTATAGGGTCTGCTCTGGAGGGGGATGCAGGAGCATGCTGGGGGGATGTGAAGTCCAGGTGATGGGGGCATTTACCTGTGCAGCTCCCCAGGGGATGCACATCCCTTGATGCTCCCAGGAACAACCCCCTCTGCTCCTGTTGGCCACTATTCCAACCAATCAGAGCATCGGGTGGGGGGAAGCCTCCACACAGTGCTTCCCAGGCTACCATTTCCCCAGCTCACCAGACTTCAGTCTGCGAAGCTTGGGACTCACTTCTCCACTGTGGGGAGATGGTGCTCCAGCCTCATGCAGGACTGTGGGGCTGCAGCACCAAACCAGGCTCCGCAACGCTTGCCGTTGGTGGCAAGCTGGGGGCAGATCCAACCCCTGGGCTCTAGGTTTCCCATCCTCACTTAAAGGCAAGCAAGACTAAATGATTGACTCTTACTTAACATTCCTGCTGCAAACTCCACCAGTGGTAACTTTACATTTTCTCCCAGCTCAAAGATATTGCAAAACATTGGGTCAAGAACAGTGCTCAGGATCTCCAGTGAAAACCCTACTTGATAATGCCTATATGTTAACCATGGTGTGCCGAGTTCCATCAGTGAACCAGTTTGTGTTTCTTATAAGGATTTAAATGCTTCTGTAGTTGCCTTGACCCATCTAATCTATTATCCCATCATAATACATCAAGTTTGGTTTTCAGTAAACCTGTTTTTAATAAAAATGTGGATAGTCAGTGATGCTAACAACCTTTAATTCTTTGGTTAACTCCAGCTATGAGATGTTTCATGATTTTTCTCAGGATTGAGATCAGGCTAACTGAACTATGTTATGCTTAGCTAGGTCATCCCACTTACCTTTTTTAAAAAAGCATTAAAATATTAGCTTCTTCCACAGTCTCCTAGAACTCTGCCCATATTCAGTGTATTTCACTGGTACATAACTGCTCAAACTTTTACAGTGTTTTTCTTTACAAACATTAAGGCTTCATACCAGTTGTGTAAAGTAGGTAAATGTTATGCAGACGAGTAAAGTGAGACAGAGGTTCACAAACTTGTCTAAGGTCTAGTGCATGATAGCATTAGAACAAGAACACAATGCTACATTCCACACTCCCATCTCCCTTCAGAGCACAAAAATGCCACTGTTGGAAGAAACGCCATGTTTTAAACACAACCATATATGGATTGAAGAAATTCTATTTGGGTTAATAATATTTCATGTGGAGGCAACTTCTCCTACATCTGCCTGGTGGGGACTAGCTTGCATTTTCCTGTCAAGCAAGTGGTGCTAGCCACTGTCAAATACAGGATGGCACAGCAAACAGATCTCAGGTATGATTCAATATACCAATTAGTATGTTCCTATTATGTTGGCCTAACTTACCTCCCCAGTCTCAACTGCAGAATTATTTCTTCAGCTCTTCTCTTATAAACAACCACATTGTATTGTCAGCATGTTCTACCAAAGATTCCTGAACTTAAGTAGTGCATGTCTGTTCTGTATCCTTTATAATATCCCAATAATGATCACATGCTTCTCTACTGTATGTTGTGTATTAATGTTGTTTGTTTGTTTTTTTGAACTTCACATTTTGCAGAGAGCACTATCTTCATATTTTAGAAATGAGGTTGGTCATGAATAAACATTGACGAGTAGGTTAAGCTCTTACAAAGTAGAGATACAATACTGATTTCTGATATGGATAAAGCAGAACTACATCCTGCTACATTGCTAAAAGTGCTCCCTATTCAAATGTATTATGAATGCTGCTGCTGTATCACTTCAGGTATGCTGCTTATCCACTACAGCATAGCCAACACCTCTGATAGTTACTAAAAATAAATAAAAATGTCACACTTTTAAAGACCACTATCTTGGGACTTTTCAGGACTGTTCTGCATTTTATTAGACACTATTGGGAATCTCTCATCTGCAGCAGTAGAAAGCTCTTATTTTTAGTTCTGAGATATCCAACTTCAAACCTGTCATGGTAATAAGGACTAAATTATGTCCTTCCCATGCTGTAGGCTGGTGCAGTTTTTTGAGAAATCTCTCATAGGGAGGAGAAAGACAAAGCATTTTTGTGGCTCATTGATTTCAAATGAACAGCACTGCTTTGCATTTGCCCAGAGGTTTGCAGTGAAGAGTGGGATGTCTCCAGGAGATCAACAGAAGTTGGTGTAATAAATAAGGGTTTTCTCATACAGGTTTCTGAATGTGTACATATATCTCTACTTTATTAATTTATTTTAAAACTATTCTGATTGGCTGTAGAGGGTTTGTCTGACTAAATTGGTTTAATCTTTAACTCCAAAATGATACAATGGGACAGCAGATTCATGAAGAGAAAGCAACATCTTCCATCTGTAGTTATATATAATGTGGTGACTAATTCCATTATTAACCCTTAGTTTTCTGGCAAAAACATTTTATTAAAAATAATAAAAGCAGGGGGACTGAAGAAAAGTGACTGACTGCTTCCTCACAGCATGGTTGTTCCACATACGTCTTTTTACTGTTCACAGAGCACCTCCCCCTCTAATAACTATGGCAACTAGAGTAATCACGTTAAAAAGGATTAGGAAAATATTTATGAATTTTGAACTATATGTAATATGATGCATTTTGCCTAATTAGGCTGGCTGATTCTCCTTGTTTCTTTGCAAGAAAGTGGTACCTGTAGAAGCAGCCGGAAAAAAAAATATTATCATCCTGTGTGCCAGTGCCCATCAATAATTGGTCCTCAGACAATGTATGGGAATTGCTGCCATTGGGAATTCTCTCACCTGCTCCAGGAAAAAAATTCTCAAAATTAAATTCAGGCTAAACAGGCCTGGAGATTTCCTTTGGATTCTTGTTATTCACATTGTTCAAAGGAAAGACAAGCACACGTGCAAATCTCTACCCTAAATAATAATGTCTTGTTAAAGGGAGACACATGAAGTTATCATGCCAAAAAATTAAATAAATAAATAAATAAATAAATAAATAAAATTAACAAGACGTGGTTTTGGTAGTAGGAAGGCACACATACCCTTAACCTTACCTTTCACCTTCAGCTGCCCTGCTGTTTTATGCAGACCTTATACTGACATTTACAAGAATCCTGCTCTCTTTGGATATATGGATTTTTGTAAATTTCAGTTCACTGCCTTCATAAAAAGAATGGTGTGGCAAGCACAGTGGTAAAAAGTTTTTGAGCACCTGAGGTTAGATGGAAAAATGGCATCCTGGTTTATTACTCATTTTGTAGTAAATAGGCGGGTTGTAACCATTTATTTAAAGGACATTAGTAAGACAATGTGACTTCATAATACATCTCTAAGGGAGGTATAATTCTTGGCAGACCATACTAACCTTAGAAGTCTCTCTTCAGCTTTTTCAGTGTAGGCCTTGTAGCATATGAAGCAAATTAGGACAAAGACAATGGAATATATCAAAAACACTTTTTACTCATATAAAATTATACGAAACACTTATCCAGTATTACACCTATGCTGATGAATCAATGAAACAGATTTTAGCTACTTAAAGCTTAGGTTTTCTGCAGCATCTTGTCATATTTGTTTTCTATCTGCCCTCCTCCAAATTGAGTTTTATTTCATGTTTAGGTCCTAGCACAGATAGATATACCTGAATTATTTTTCCACTGACTCTATTGAAAACAAATATTTAATCTGATTTACAGAACAAGTATAAATAAGAACTTAATTTAAGCAGAAAGATATGCCTTCCCACTTGCAATAAAGCATTTCTAATTATAATAATTGGTTTTAATATATAGTTTTATCGGTAGTTGTATACACGTGCATGTCTCTATATAAAACCATATTTTATATGTTAAAATGTTTTACATGTAAATGTACAAACAGTAATCCACCTTAATACCCTTAGGCTACATCTATCCTATAGCGATCTGTCAACAGAAGTTACTGTTGGAAGAGATTTTCCAGCAAAACTTCTGTTGACAGATCACATCCACACACACAAAAGCAGATTGAAAGAACAATCTGCTCTGTTGACAGAGATTGGCCAGACCGCCCGCCTGCTCTCTTGACAGAACGGCCAACTGGAAGCTCAGCAAACAGGGCTGGCAAGTGACCTTGAAGTGCTGTCTGTCAACACAGGTCCTTCCTCTAACATCTATAAAGCCTTTTTTGTTGATAGAAACTGTTGACAAAAGGTGTTATTTCTCATCGCGGAGAGGCAGAACGCTCTCGGTGGAAGTGCCCAGTTTTGTCGACAGACAGTTGACAAAATGCATTTGTCCTTACACAAATCTCTCTAGTGTAGCTGTAGCCATACAGCTAGGTGAGTAAGATTATTACCCCCATTTTTGAATATTTTTTGCACGTTTTTGAGTATTAAATAACCAAGAAAAACTGGCTTGTAAAACAGTCTTTTATTGTATCCGTGCCACACATACTAGTGAAAAATAACACTCCTATAAAAAAAAAAGAAAAGAAAAAGAGAATGCTACCTTTTCCACAACATTTCCGTTTTAAATAAAACTTCAAGTACTCTTACATACGTACAAAAAATTCTCATCTATCTGCCTCCAACAGGCCACCACAACACACAGTAGATAAAACACAGTGGTTACAAATGTCTTTTGTTATTTCTGTGGCAAGGCAAATGGAGGGAAATGTTTCTATGAAAAAATACTGTGTGCGTTAAGAAATTGTCACAATTTTATTTCACATGGATACAAATGATTATACTTAAATTTGAGGCCCTGGTGGCTTGAAATTATATAACAAAATAGAAAAATGGAAAACTAATATCCCCTACACCCTGTTTTAAAGGCAGGCACTACCAAGATTAAGGAGACTCCACAGTGTTGGTAGAGGATAATTACTGTACAAGCCATATAGCTATAATTACCTTAAGACTAAAATAAAATGCTACAGTCCTTCTAAGGCATAAACAATAATGTCTGCAAACAATATGTACACATCATACATATTTAAAACAAGACATAATATAAACAATAATGAACAGTATATACATATGTCTCAAATTTTCTTCACTGCCTTGAAATACAATTTTACTACACAAGTGATGCAGCAACATATATATATATATATATAAATGTACTTGTAACTCTACAGTAAAGTTTTAACTTTTAGTGCTTTTATAGCACATCAGTGTAAACAGTTTTACTTGGCTTTGTTTTATACTTTAAAACATTCCTTGTTGTATTTTCAAGATTTAAAGCAATTTTTCTAATTCTTCCTTTTCACAGAAAACGAAGATTCTGGATGCTGTTTAATCATAAATAATTCATAAAATTAAATACATTCACTAAAAAATAAACTACAAAGTAAAAAAATGAAAAATAGATATTTATTGAATGGGAAAAAAGAACCATTTCCCCAAGTAGAGCTCTGGTGGTTGAATATTCAGTGCGTTTTGATATATTTTAAATTGCTATTGCACTATAACACCCCTTTCTTTGAAATTCTTTGGGTGTGCGTCCCTGTTCTACCTAAATTATTTTGATAAAACACACAAACCAATAACCAAGGGCCATGGTTGCTGTAGGAGTGAAGCCTTTAGAATTAGTATCGCTCTTCTGCAATACTTTTCTTTAAGGAAAAAAAGAAGTCATTAGTTATATAGGTGCCTTGCACTTTTTATGTAAATACAGTTCACATTGCTGGTCTCATCTGTCCTCATTTAAGGAAAAAAGTCTGAGTTCTGATAAATTCAGCTCACTTTGAAAATCTCTGTCCATTTCTTTTCAAAATATTTCCTCATGTTGTGGCCAGCCCTGCCTATGTCAGAATCATCTTCATTAAAAGTTTCACAGTTGTCAAAAACAAGCCTGATGTCTAGAGAAAATGCTTCAAGATTAGGGTACCTGAAAGAACAGAGACAGTAGGTATTTTTAAAATACTGAGAATCCAAGGGGAAAAAATAAAACCTACATTCATCAGAAGTGGACGTAAAAATACAAATTAATATACAGGTGACCATAAAATAATCTGTACATACTGTACATCTCAGTTATAATTTTGACACTAACTATCTGCAGAAAAACAGTCTTTAGCACAAAAAAATTATTTTATTGTTTTTGATGTTTGCAGAAAGTATAGTTTAAAAAGGCAAGTTCTAGGTCTATATTAGAACGAACACCAATTTCCAACCAATGTTCTTCCCTCAATAGTTTTATTGTTAAAATAATAAGGAATTATTCCCATTTTACTCCTACCTCATTTGGCTGCACCACTGCCTGTTTTAAATAGGCTAAAGAGTTCCCTTACTTTTCTTGTGATAGCAATCTGTATAGCATTTGGACCCTGTGTATGTCAGCATATGGTGGTGCCATGACAGTTCAATTTAGCAGGTTTCCATTAGTCAGGCTAAATCGAACCTGGGAAGATAACCACCAGCGTGTTGATCATCCCACAAGTGTAGACATACCCTATGCAATGGGAAGAAGTTACTCTTCTAGTACAGTGAGGTAGCTATGTTAGTTTGTATCTTAAGAAAACAAGAAAGCAGTCACATAGTAGTTTAAAGACTACAAAATAATTTATTAGGTGCTAAGCTTTTGTGGGGCAGACCCACTTTTTTAGATCTGGAGATAGTGCTGAAAGTGAACTGGCATGACAATTATATAACAGTACAGTTCTTCGCCATTTTTCCCCTTATGGGTGGTTCCACTGTCAGTGTGTCTGTGTTACTATGCTGTTGATTGGAGAATTTAAGTAGCAATGTCCATTAGACATGCACATGAGTTATTGCTTCTTGTGCTGTGTCACGAGGCTAGTCAGTACATGGACTAACCCTCCCTGTCAGTTCCTTGTCTATTATAGAGTCACTGACAAGAACTCTGAAGTAGAAGGGTGATGGGTGGGTTGTGTGGCACCCATATGAGCTCACATCTTGAAGAACCATTGTTATCGCAACAAGGTAACAACTTCTTTGAGTCAAGTCCCTATGAGTCCTCCACTGTAGGCAACTCTTAGGCATTATCTCTTCTGGGAGGGCTGAGTCTTTGAAGTCAGATCAGTTACAACAAAAGCACTGTGGAAGTGAAGATGACATTGGAGGTGAAGCCCCCAGCGACTGCATAAAGCTCTGTAATAGCATGGGCTGACACCCATGTTGCTGCTCTACAGACCTCTGACATAGGGACATTCTTGAAAAAGGCAACAGACGAGAAAATCCTAAAAGCTGCAATAGTTTAACTCTGGGCATGTCTACACTACAAATGCAATAATGATACAGCTATGGCACTGCTGCTGTGTCACTGTAGCACCATAGCATAGGTGCCTCCTACATCAAGGGAAAAACCCTTCCAAAGTGGTAGCTAGGCTTATTGAAGAATTCTTCCATCAACTTAGCTGCACTGATGCTGTGAGTTAGGTTAACCTAACTATAGCATTTGGGGAGTAAAAATTGTCATCCCCTGAGCACCCTAGTGACCGATATTTTAAGTATAGACTAGTCCTAAATAAATTTAAATTATCACCTTTAGCTAAACTGGTACAATTTAGTGTGTAGCCCAGGCTGTACGGGATGTCATTCACTGCTGCATTGTACTCTGCTATTTGCACCAGTGTAAAATGGGCACAATATGTTAGTGTAAAAGACTACATAAGGTACCAGGCAATGCAATATATGTTACATGGTATTACTTTAGCATTTTGTGAATGAAAATTAGTTTGATTATTATAATTGATTTGATAACTATGAGACTATAATTTAAGAGACTGATTTTGTAAATTAATGTTTTCCTATCATCTGCGATCACCTGTGCATAACTGTGTTTTCTTAATCTTTTATTGAACATCACAAATACCTATAATAGAAGCAAGACATTTTATTTCTGAATTTGTGTTGGTTGCATTGATGACTCCACGACACCTTTGGGAATCAGACTATATTTCCATCATCATCTTCTATCAGATGGCAAGTGTATTATCATTAACAGGCAGAATCAAATTTTCTGTTTTTTGTTGTTTGTTTGTTTTGCTACTCTGCACTGCCAGTCTTGGTCCAGCAACTCTACACTAGGCATGGTCAGTAAGAGACTGCATGCCAGATATTCTTCACAATGTTTACCCCTGGCAGGCAGCCAGATGCTTTATTTAACTGCACGTCCAAGTACAGCTGTTTGCAGCTTCCATTGGCCACAGTTTGCTGTTCTCAGAATGGGTGAATAACCAGGCTCAGGAAGACAAGGCCCAGCCTCACCTCTTCTGCCCAAGGCATTGCCCCTTCCATAATCTCCCCCCTGAGCCAAGCCTGGCCCCCATGGCAGAAGTCAGCCTCCACCCAGGGTTACTGCCTTGAGCCTCTGAACATTATCAGGCCCCTTAATCTCACCCATCCCAGCAGTTGGTGTAGCCACACACTTCTCTGCTGGCTGGACCACCTGGAAGCAGGACACCTGTGCAGCTGTGCCACAACCTGATCCTTTCTGGACAGCCACACCTTGGCCCCAGCAACCACTACCTGCGTCTGCCCCCCCACCCCCCCAGGGCGGTGGAAGCATGGCAAGTTTTCGGAAGGCCATGCTTTTCCTTGCCTACACTGCCTGACACCCATCGTTTCTAGCCAATGGGAACTGTGGGAAGCAGAGGCTCGGCCTGTACCACTTCCCACAGCTCCCAGGGGCTGGAACAGCAAACTGTGGACAATGGGAGTTGCAAGTGGCTGGACCTGCAGATGCACAGGTAAATAAAGCATCTGGCAGTTTGCCAAGGGCCAACCTGGAGAAACAAGTCCAGCCTGCATGCTGTGTATTGTGCATCTGTGCTCTACAGCATGCCAGACTTTTAATACTACTGCTAACTATTACCTGTAGTAGTCATTGATTATTCAGAGAGAAGGATGGAAAAGCAAGTCTTACAGGGGAAAGGGAAAACAAATAATTGTTCCTGTTAGTTATTTTACAAAAGATGCAGTTTTACTCTCAGGGCTATGAAACAACTAACCAACATTTACTGTCATGTTTTATACTGCCCTGAAGTATGTTGCTTTGGAATGAAAACAATAATGTCATTTTAAAATCACATTCTTGTCTTGAAATTAAAAATAATCCTAAATACATACGTAACTCGAAAGAGTACTATTGCTGAAATGAATAAATTGTTGGTTTTCTTGTTTTTTTGTGCATTTGAGAGCACTTTGTGAACAGTCAGTTTTATTGGTTTCTCTGTGAAGTTTGTTTCTCAGCTTTCCCTGGTGTTCAAAGAGGGTATTTCACGTAGGAAGTGGGAACAGAGAATTACAAAACATGAAATTGTGAAGAGCCACAAAAATTAGCAGGGGGGACTCTATGGCATGAATAGCATCTGAAAATACTTTAAATTCCTTGACAAAATTTCAATTTGATTGTGCTCTTTTTAAATTTTTGCTGAACCTTCACAAATGTAATGTATAATATATTTACTTACTGTCCACTGCTTAGCTTCTCTCTAACGGTGGAAAAGTCCATAGGTTTTTTAATAACCTTTTTATAACCAGGAACAAGTTTCAAGTTTACAGGAAGTAGAAAAGGCCATGCATCTTCATGAGTTTCCAATTCCGACAGGATCATGCTGAATAAAACAAGGTTTGAAATCAATACTTCCAGCTGTTGGCTCTTTTGCACAGGATGTTTACCACTAGGTACATTCACATTATGTTGTCAATCTCTTAATTTTACTAGAGGCAGCATAACACTGTCATGTATAGTGTGTAATGTATACAATATGTAATCTCTCATTAATACTCAGTTTATCATTTGTATCTCTTTACATCAAGATCTCCAGGAAGAAATTCAAATTATCTTTTTCAAACAGTATACAATGAAATCCATCAATGTAAATTCTCCACCTGATGATCTTTAAAATAACCCATTTACTTCCATGCAAAAACCAAAAAAAAAGTGCTAACAACTTTTTAACTCAATCCAAAGGCTTCTGGTGGTGCCACTTGCAAATGAGAGCCCACCAACAAGCAAAAAGTGCACCACAGGAATAGTATCCTTCCCTTTGTGGAGAAGAATGTTTCTTTGACAAGTGCTGGGCATCTGGTTTACTACATTGTTTAGAAAGTTGTAGACAACACTTCTTCCATGAGTGTCTTCCTGCCACTCTTTTTAACACACACATAGTGAGATTTCATAGTCACACGTCACCCCCTTAAGCTCTCATGAGGACATGAGTATTACAACAGGGTACTGGCTGGATACTCCCACCACACACACTTGCAGTTCCCAATAGCTGCAATCATATGATTACAGTGTCTTGTGTGGGGAACCACAGGAAACAGGGCTCTGTGGTCTTCCTACATTAATAGCAGTAGGCACTATGCTTATTCCTACGCACAGTGTATCACTCTCAGAAAAGACAGGCAGACAATACCTGCATATAGCCAGGTCCTTGGAATCATCTCTTTTGGGTTTCTTAATAGGAGTGAAGCTTTCTTGTTTTAATTGATTAGAAATATTTTCATCCATTTTTCTTTTTTTGGGATCTGTCTTTCCTCTTTTTAAAGAGCTGCTTGTAGTTGCAGAGTCTTCATCCTCTGTATCTCCTGTTAAAGACAATTTCCTGCCTCTCTTTTGTTCATTACTTTTTTTCCCTTTGCTCTGAAGTTTTTTTATTTTTACATTTTGACCACTCGCCTGCAATATAGAGAATCCAAGTATGTAACAAATCCAAACCAGATTACACAGAAGTTTGTATAATACGTAAAGAGAAAACCCATGAAGGTCTTACACACCAAACAGTATCAAAACACAACTGCTCCTATTAACATGGCATACAGAGAACAGATCGATGACTTAATTCTTCTTGATGGCTAAAGTTAGACTAAAACAACAAGAAGTCCTGTGGCACCTTATAGACTAACAGATATTTTGGAGCATTAGCTATCTTGGGCAAAGACCCGCTTTGTCAGATGCATGAGTGGGGGATTCCAGAGGAGGGTTTAAGTATATGGGCTTATGAAAAGGAGGGCGTCTCAGTCAAGGGGAGGGCCAGAGTTGACAAAGTCTGTTCCATCATGGAGGATGCGGCCCACCTTGTCAGCTCTAGCCCTCCCCTTGACTGAGACTCCCTCATTTTCATAAGCCCATATATTTAAACCCTCTTCTGGAACTCCCCCCCCCATGCATCTGACAAAGCAGGTTTTTGCCCACAAAAGCTTATGCTCCAAAATATCTCAATCTATAAGGTGCCACAGGACTTCTTATTGTTTGTGAAGATACAGACCAACTCCACTACCCCTCTGATAAAGTCAGACTGTACAGCCTATGAATCTAGAAGTCACTAGGAATTCTGGGTCATCAATTTAGGACACTATAAAGGCAAAAAACACTAATTCCATTGGAAAAATTTTGGCTATAGTCTTAACTCAAGTCCATTAGAATGCTTTAAAGCTCTAGAAATTTCTGGACAGTGCCCTCCCCCAAACATCTCCGCCTTGTAATATACTATAATTGAGGAAGCAGATTTAATCCTGGGGGGAAGGCAGAACTGCTATGAATTGTCACAGTGGTTATACACTCAAGGAACACAGCAATATATCAAGATGGCAAGGCAAGAGTATATTAGAACGAGTCTTGTTTTAACAGCTTCACTTTTGGTATTGAAAGAAGATTAAACAGCACACGAATTACATCTGAAGCTAAAACTACATTGTGAGGAATTGCAAATCCCAGTAGGGGCACAATAAAAATATAAAAGGGGACAGACAGATTAGAAACATGAGCTGAAAAAAAAAATAAACCATGAGATTCAAGTACAGAAAATGAAAAATCTGGATACATTTGGATTAAAATAATGTCGACGCATATATCCTATGGAAATGAGAAACCTAGAGAGCTGTAAAACTGAAAAAGACATAAGGGTAATAATGGGCAACAAATTCTACAGGCATTTATAGTGCAATATGGCTGGGAAATACACTTTAAGACTACACTTCAAGAAGATTAAAAGGCTGGTTAAGTAATGGTCTTCTTTATGACTCTGGTACAACCACACTAGGAATACTGCATTTGTTTTTGACTAGTACCACTGGAAAGACACTGAAGAGTGTAGAGGGTAAGGATTGTTTTAAGGACCAGAAGACAGTAGATTGTCTTAAGCAGAAAGGTTAGAAGAGTTAAATATACATAGTGTGGCTACAACAACTAAGCAAGAACACGCAGGAAGTCTACAAATACATCAATCATATAAACAATATTAAAGGAAGGAAAATACATGCATAAATATCTAAGAATAATGGAACAAAAGTAATAAAAGTGAACATTTAGTCTAAAAAGCAGTGAAAGCTTCCTGACAGCAAGATTTCTGAGGCTTTGGAAAAGTGTTCTAGAAAAGGTGGATGCCCTATCACTGGACCTTTAAAATAAGACTGGTAAAAACACTACATTTTGTATTAACAGACACTATAAAATACAAATGTCTAAATGTGGACAGAAACCGGAAGGGAGAATGGTTTGTGAATGACTGAATAGATCTTTTATATCTCTACCATGTAATTCTAACAGCTCCTTTCTTGATTAAAGATTCCAAAAGCCCTAGTTTAGTCTTAATATCAGAATGCACAAGATCTAGAAATCAGACTTAACAATTTAGTAGATTAATTACTATGAAACTCCAAAACTAGACAAAGAGATTCATTCAGAGCACCATGTAGTCTTCTTGTGAAGGCAAAGGGAAAATGAGATGAATATGCCTGGTTTTTACTGTCTTTTAAATATCACTCTTATTGCAAGACTGAAAGCTAAACTGAAAAGACCATGGGGAGACCACAATCTTTCAAGGATGATAAACAGGACACAAAAAACAGCTCATATCTGAGTAGGGGAGGATGGTTATGCAAAGCCTTTTAATAAGGAGTCATGGTAGGCTTAAAAAACAAGAAGTGTCCAGCAAGCCTCTGAAGAAATTGGAACAGCAATAGATTTACAGATTGCATTCATGATGATTCACTTATCTGTGAAGGCAGAGATAAAGAACTTAAAAATGTCCCTTAATTAAAAAGACAGGGAGAGAGGGTCCAAGGATGTCTCTAAATGAAAAATCTCAACAAAACATTATATATATATATATATATACTTGCTGCTGAGTCTATAAATAGGGTTTGGGCATCAACAGCAACAAAACACCACATAACATCTGGATTCTCCCTCAAATCTTGATAGTATTTCCCAAAACCTAGATGTCAAGATCTTAAGCTACTGAAGTGAATACACTGAACTCATTCAACCAACAGTTCTCCAACTAACATGAGAGAATTAAGATATTAATAAAGAGAGCGACAGTCAAATTAAAATCTCTGTATTAAAAACTGATGCGTTACACATCCTAAATAATTTAAATAAGAATTTTAATTTTTAAATATTAAATAGATTTTGTAATATATGCAATATATTGACTTTCTTTATTTCAGTCATCTTTATGCAGTAAATTTTGATTCTTGTTTCTAATGCACAAGCAAAATGTTGCTATATTCAGGAACAAGGAGTAAGAAACTGTTAAAATGAATCTAAAACACAATTTGTTAACATTTGCACTAAGCTTAAAATGCTTTAAAACATGTTCACACTTGACTGTATTACATTTACATTTACTACAAGGAAAAAAGCATGATGATGTGGGAGGCCCTTTTGACATCTAGCTTCTGTAAATAGTTATCTAAAAAATAAACTATATCTTACAAATTTTTTCAGAGTAACAGAGAGTAAGCCGTGCTAGTCTATACACTATCAAAACAAAAAGCAGTCAAGTAGCTCCTTGCTTACTGTTTTTGGTTCTGTGTGTCTTAAATATTGAGTCTGTTCTGGTCTGGCTATGGTCTGAAGAAGTGGGTCTGTCCCATGAAAGCTCACCTAATAAACTATATTGCTAGTCTTTAAAGTGCTACTTGACTGCTTTTTGTTTTGATTTTTTCAGAGTATGATTATGCAGAATTTATTACTAACCATAAGTAGTTATATCATTTTCCTATTTACAGTATGAATGGCAAACCGATTGCTTAAGCATTTTGGTCCTATTAAAGCCAAAAGGGCTTAAACTTTTGTACCATTTGTAGAAGATGTATGAGAGCATATGAATGAATTACATGAATAAAAAAACAGGGCGGAATCCCTTAGCTTTAAAAACAAAATGTGGCGAAGGTTTATAACTGACTGAATTTTCTACACTATTAGCATACAATGGTTTCTGTTTTTTCTTGTTCTAGGTTTAGGGAAGTACTTTAGTATCAGATATGCATACCGGTGTATAGCAGCTGTTGCTAAATGCTGACTTATTGGTGGCCCCATCACAGAGTCCTTCAGATGACAAGTCAATTGAAAAGTCATGGGAATGGACCAAATGTCCTCATTCAAGGCCTGAGCATGTGAAGTGCTGTGTTCTCAACTTTCAGTTAAATTAACGGGAGGCAAGGGGGCTCAGTGCTGCCTTCATGTCACTTGCCACCTCACAGGATCTGGCCTGGAGTAAAGTTAATGGCAGTTTTGCCCCAAGAAGCACTATTTGAAGTTGGTCAAACTGATACCCTTAAACATTTATTTTATCTGGAATTAATCTATAGAAGTACCTAGTCAAAGTAAACATTTGCCATCAGATGCCACACAAAAGTATCTTAAATAAAATACCATTTGCCTATACTCAGTATTGTGCAAAATAACTTGGTGACCCCTAGGTAACCAGCCACGCTCGGGCATGTTAGGGTGAATTGCATAGGCACTTGAGCAATGCAGTGAGGTACGTGGGATGGAGGCAGGGTACAGAGACCCTTTTAAAATACTATAAAGAAATATGCCTCAGCACAAAATGGCTAAAACATTATCCCCAGGACAAGAACGGAGGAACCGAGTAAATTGGGCAAGTCTAAACCAGTTAGCACCGGGATTTACTGGATTGCATACAGCCTGCATTAACAGCAGTATGTAACTTCAGCCGCATCCACAACCTCTCGGCCTAAATTGAAAAACAGGAAAGACCATGGCCTCTGACCCATCAGCCCAGAGGAGCAAGCTGCGTACTTTCAAAAGGAAAAAATAAGTATGAGATGTATAGTTGTATAAAATGGGGTGGGGGACTGAGAGGGGCTGCAGGCAAAGAGAAGCAGAAGCAACCAGGCTGTGATGTGTCAGGCCTCGGGTGGAGCCAGCAAACAGCAGGATTATAAAGGGGGGCTACAACGTAAGGAGGAGGAGGAATTCCCAAATCCTGGAGAGACCAGACACTGTCTGCGACAAGGCCTGATCACCCTTCGCCGCTCCTCCCGCCTGCTCATGAGTTAGATAGAGTAGGGCACGAATATCTAACGGTACCGCGAAAATCTGTATTAGTAGTATAGCTAGCTGAAGTAACATGATGCAACGGTGCGTCTTATTCCTGTACCTGCTTAACTATGTAAGTATATGCTCTCAGTAAATGCTCTCATTAACTCTGTTTGTATTCTGTCTGCTTGTAGCCTGTCCTGTGGCAAGTCTGTCTATATGTTGATGTGTTTACATTTTAGTTTCATGAGCCTGTAAGGGTCACGTGTAAGGCTGAGGCAAAGACGCCCGAGAACCCCCAAAAGGGCTTTGACCCAATGACTGGGAAGTTCTGAAAGCAAGCTGCCTCAGCTGGGAAGCGTGATCCGCTGAGCCTGTGTTCTACAGGACAGAGTGTTGTTTGTATCTATACATCATACCCTTCTATTAACCCTTAAGTAGTCTCATCCCCTGAAACTCAAAACTCACACTTCTTGGGGACAGGTAACAGTCAATGAATTCCACCAATCCGTGGGCTGTTTTAGATAACTACTGGGAGTTAGAAAAACCCCAGGGGGAGCTTCTCTTTTTGTTGGGTGTAATCCTATCCCTCTGTTAGTAGTGTGGTGTAAGCCACGGCTATAACTATACCAGTTTCGTAATAGCAAAAATCAATCTCAGTGGTGCAGGTCATCACTGAAAAACAGCCCTCCTTTTTTCCCTGTTCAACACTTCACTCACCTCCACCCTTATTTCGGACTTGGAGCACAGCTTATTTGTTCCTCAGGTATTACCATTACATATGAGCTGCGTCTACACGTGCACGCTACTTCGAAGTAGTGGCACCAACTTCGAAATAGCGCCCGTCACGTCTACACGCGTCGGGCGCTATTTCAAAGTTGAAATCGACGTTAGGCGGCGAGACGTCGAAGTCGCTAACCCCATGAGCGGATGGGAATAGCGCCCTACTTCGACGTTCAACGTCGAAGTAGGGACAGTGTAGACGATCCGCGTCCCGCAACGTCGAAATTGACGGGTCCTCCATGGCGCCCATCAGCTGGGGGGTTGAGAGACGCTCTCTCCAGCCCCGCAGCTCACTGGTGGCCGCGTGGAGCGGCCCCTTAAAGGCACCCTCCCCCGCCCTGACTGCAGGAGGCTGAGGGAACGTGCAGGCTCCTGCCTGCACACGCGGTGCAGAGCCTGCCCAGCCCTCAGCCCCTGCAGCAGCCATGGCTGCCCAGCAGCCCCCCCAGCGCCCCCAGGGGCCCCCCCCCAAGGGCAGCCAGCAGAGCCAGAGGACCAAGCAGTCTGGGAAGCGGCAGCGGGGCCCCTCCTGGACGGAGGCCGAGCTGCGGGACCTGCTGGGGCTCTGGAGCGAGGAGGAGGTGCTCCAGGTAGTGGGGAGCAAGAGACGGAACGCGGATGCGTTCGCTCGGCTGGCCGACGGCCTGGCTGCCCGGGGTCACCCTGCCCGCACTCCTGACCATGTCCGCAGCAAGGTGAAGGAGCTGCGGCAGGGTTACTCCCGGGCCCGGGATGCGGCCAGCCGATCTGGGGCCGCCCCAGTCACTTGCCCCTTTTACAGGGAGCTCAGGGACATCCTGGGCTCCCGGCACACCTCCCCCCCTCTGGCCACCCTTGACACTTCGGCTGACGAGCCCCAGCAGGCCCTGCAGCCGGGCTCCAGCCCGGAGGTAAGCCCCGCACCCCGGGGGTCCCCCCCGGAGGCCATCCCCGGGACATCACGGCAGGGGGAGGAGGAGGAGGAGGAGGGGGGCTCCTCCTCCACTGATTCCAGCCTGCAGATCCTCCTCCTGCCATCCCGGAGCAGCAGCAGGGCCTCCGACCCCCGGGGATCTCCGGACCATGGGAGCGGACCCACAGGTAGGTACCCCTCTCTGGTGGATACCCCGGGGCTGGAGGGGCGGGGGGAACAGAGATGTGTCCAGGGCCCCCCACACGCTCACATGGCCATGGCCCCAAGGACACCAGGGACAGGGCCCTCACAGCACTGCAGCCAGCAGCCCCTGCCCCCCGCCACCCTGCATAACAGTGCCATGCCCCATCCCCAGGCCAGGGGGGAGCGGAACCTCGAGGGGCCCCCGGGCGGAGGGGGTGGGACACCCCGCAGCACCAGCAGGCGATGGAGTGGGGGGAGTGCCAAAGGGAGACCCAGGCTACAGATGAGCCACCCGAGCCGAGGAGCTCCCAGGGCCAAAGGAGGATCCTGGCGCTACAGCTGGCAGGTGACACCTCTGCCCTGAACAAACAGGAGGGAGGAGACGAGCTGGCTTGGAATTGGGGGGCGAGGGCGGGGGCCACAGGTAGAGGCTAGGGGAAGGGAGAGCTGGTAGGCAGCCAGCCAGAGGAGGGGGAAAGCTGCATCGCAGAGGGGCCCCCCCTTGGGGTCTTCTCCCCACGACGAGTTGGAAGGACTGTCTCTTCCGACAGCTGGTGCTGTCACTCCTGCCAGAAACTGGCCAGCTGTGGCCTAAGAAACCTCTCCTGCTCTCAGACCCTGCGGGCTGAAGTGAGAGTCGCTCCCACGAGGGGACGGGCTGCAGGGCAGGGGGACCCCTGAACCCCATCCATCACAGCAGCATCTCCCGGGGACGGGGATGGGGAACCTGCAGCACAGGGCGGGGGGGACAAAGGCCACGGCTCGGGGACGACACTAATGCCTGTCTCCATTCTTCTTTCCCCCCTCCTCTCCTGTGTCCTGCACCTGCACCGGCACCATCCGAAGGACCGGAAGAGAGCGCCGGCGAAGCGTCGGTCGTCCCGGAGAGTCCTCCGGGACCCTCGCTCCAGGGAAGCCCCTCGGCCGAGGAACCACCGGCCCCGCGGAGGGCAAGACGGCGGACCCCGCGCCTACTGCCGGCGGTGGCCACAGACCCCCAGCTGCTGGCCATCCATCGCCGGCAGCTGGAGGTGTCGGAGTGGCAGCTGGAGGTGTCGGAGCGGCAGCTGGAGGTGTCGCAGCACTACATCCGGCTGCAGGAGCAGGCGCTGGCCTGGCGCCGCGAGTCATGGGGGGCCCTGGTGGACACTGTCAACCGCCTGGTTGATTTCCTGGCCCCCCATGCTGCGCCAGCCGCGCCACCGCCCGCCATGGCCGCTCCTGCAGCCTCACCACCAGCTGCTGCAGCCGCCGCCGGCCCGTCCGCCATCGCCCCACCACCTCCCCGCGAGGGCCACCGCGCCGAGGGACCCCTGCAGCCACCCGAGACTCGCCGGCGCCGATATCTTCCGGTGGAGCCCGCTCCCACCCAGCCGCGGACCAGACTGCAGGCCCGCCGGAGCTCCCGGCCGGGAACGCCCACTGGGGGCCTGTAGGGGGTGAGGGGCCCGGGACGTGGCCCCCCCCCGATGGACAGACTTTGGGGACTGGGTGGGTGGGTGCTGCCCCTGCTTGCCCCGTCCCCCCTGTAAATAGTTCTCCCCGTTCTCCTCCCTGCTTTTTGGTTTCCTTTTGTGGATGGCGCACCCTGTTTGGAGTTTATTGTTGTACATAGTTTTATTTGTGCCCATCTTGCTTTTGTTACATGTTTGTCCCTCCTTTTTGCTTTCCCTTTCACATGTGTATATTTTTCTATTTCAAAAAAAAAAAAAGGTTCAGCCAAAGAAAACATTTACGTTCACCCACAAGTTCGATCTGTCGTTTCTCCTGGACAAGGGGGGTGGGGCGGTGGGGTGCCCCATGGTGGTGTGGGCGTTGAGGCAGGAGTGTGGGGGAGGAAGGGGCGGGCAGTCGGGGGCCTGGGCAGAGTTCACCCCGCGGCCTGGTTGTCGAAGTGGGCCCGCAGGGCCTCCCGGACCCGGGTCCCCTCTGGGTCCACCTGCCAACTGGGGGCAGCAGGTGGCTGGAGGTGTGCCCTGCCGGCCTCGGCGGCCCAGCCCTGAAGGAAGGTCTCCCCCTTGCTCTCGACAAGGTTGTGCAGGGCGCAGCAGGCACCCACAATCTGGGGGATGTTGTTGGGGCTGGCATCCAGGCGGGTGAGGAGACATCTCCATCGTCCCTTGAGGCGGCCGAAGGAGCGCTCCACCACCTGGCGCGCACGGTTCAGGCGCGCGTTGAAGCGCTCCTGGCTGGCGGAGAGGTGGCCCGTGTAGGGGCGCATAAGCCACGGCCGGAGGGGGTAGGCCGCATCCGCAATCATGCAGAAGGGCATGGTGGTGTCCCCCAGAGGGATCTCCCGCTGGGGGATGTAGGTCCCCGCCTCCAGCCGGCGGCACAGGCCCGAGTTGCGGAAAACCCGGGCGTCGTGGGTGCTGCCAGGCCAGCCCACGTAAATGTCCTGGAACCGTCCCCGGCTGTCCACCAAGGCCTGCAGGACGACTGAATGGTAGCCCTTCCGGTTCACGTATCGGCCTCCGCTGTGGTCCGGGGCGCGGATGGGGATGTGGGTCCCATCCAGAGCCCCGAAGCAGTTGGGGAAGCCCAGGGTGGCAAAGGCGGCAATGGTGGCATCTGGGTCCCCCAGCCTCACGAGTCTGTGCAGGAGCATGGAGTTGATGGCACGCACGACCTGCAGGGAAAGCACATGGGACAGCCTCAATGAGGGGTGAGCAGGGTGTGCATGGCCCTGCCCTGGCCCCCCGGCCCCCCCTGGCCTGCCCTGCTCTGCCCTGGCCCCCCTGCTCTGCCCTGGCCCCCCTGGCCTGCCCTGCTCTGCCCTGGCCCCCCTGCTCTGCCCTGCTCTGCCCTGGCCTCCCCCTGTGGGTTCTCTTACCTCCATGAAGACAGCCCCGACGGTGGCCTTTCCGACGCCAAACTGCTGCCCCACGGATCGGTAGCTGCCCGGAGTGGCCAGCTTCCAGACAGCGATGCCGACCCGTTTCTCCACGCTGAGGGCATGCCGCATGGCAGTGTCCCGGTGCCGGAGTGCGGGGCTGAGCCACTGGCACAGCTCCAGGAATGTCTGTCGGGTCATCCTGAAGTTGCGGACCCAGTGCTCGTCGTCCCACTCCCCAAGCACCAGGCGCTCCCACCAGTCGGTGCTGGTGGGGTGGCTCCACAGCCGCCGGCGTGTGAGGCGGGGGGTGGAGCGGGGTGCTGCAGGGGTAGGGGCTAAGCCCTGCTGCCCCGGGGGCATCTCCTCCCCTGGGGCAGGAAGGTGCTCAGCTGCCCCCAACATGACAAGAGCCAGGGCAAGCCCTGCTCCTGCCAGGAGGGCTGGCTGGACCTCTAGCTGCTGCTGCTGCTGCTGCGGCTGCTGCTGCTGCTGCTGGGGGTCCATAACTGCGGCGCTCGGGGTCTGTGTGCCTATCTGGCTCGTCAGACCGCGTGCTGTGCAGGCTGAGTGTATGTGGGAGGGGCCCTTTAAGGGAGCGGCTAGCTGTTGCCCCGGAAGCGCTAGCCTGCCCTGTGACCCTGTGTGCAGCTGTGCCTGGCATCCCTATTTCGATGTGTGGTACTTTGACGTGTAGACGTTCCCTCGCTGCGCCTATTTCGATGTCGGGCTGCGCAACGTCGAAGTTGAACATCGACGTTGCCGGCCCTGGAGGACGTGTAGACGTTATTCGTCGAAATAGCCTATTTCGATGTTGGGTGCACGTGTAGACGTAGCCATGGTGACATTAAGATTGTCAATGTATTGCATACAGATTAATCAAACTTGTTATCTATGCATTCATAATAAAGCAGATGTTCTATAAAAAAAATCCACAAGTAGCTAAAAATTGCCTAGTTTGGGGTTTTGTTACAGGGAAAAGGCTTATGAAATTTTCACCAAATGAGGGTTGAGATTTAACCTAGCCTGCCTGGATTGATTTACAGTTTAGGGTAGACATCACACGATACATTTGGTGGTTTTACAGAATTTTAGAACCAAATCTGCCAAAAGTGTGAGTCTTCTGAGTTTCACCTTACATTTCTGGCTTCCTTTGTAACCAACTGTTTTAGTAGTTTGGGAAGGAGGATGGAAGCCCAAGATGAAAGGTGCATGCATAGCACTGTCCATAGCAAAGCATAATTTAAGGGACACTATGGCGGTGTCTACACTGCCCCTCCCTTTCAAAAGGGGCATGCAAATGCAGCCAATTGAAAATGAGGTGCTGATTTGCATATTTGTTGCTTCATTTGTATAATGATGGCCACTTGCCATTCCAGAAATACTGTTTTCAAAATGCAAAACAGCTGTCTAGGCCAGGCTCCTTCAAAAGGAAGGCCCTCTTATGAAAGCATCCTTCTTCCTCATTTTTTTTCAGGAAGAAGGATACTTTTGAGAAAGGGGGTCTTCCTTTCAAAGGAACCCTGACTATACGGCTGTTTGCCATTTTGAAAACAGCACTTCTAGAATGGTGAGTGGGTGCCATTATACAAATGAGGTGCTGAATATGCAAATCAACACCTCATTTGAATTTTTGATCAGCGGTATCTGCATGCCCCTTTTGAAAGGGAGGGACAATGTACACGCGGCCTATTAGAAGGAAGCCGTGAATTCTTCAACTCTTCACCTCTTCAGTTCAAGTCTGCATGTCTTTCTGAAAGACATGCTTCAGCCAAACACAAACTGTCTTAGTCATACAGGTCTGGGGGAAGAGTGAAATTTCAAAGGTTATAATACACAAGGTGCTTGTCAACACTACCACCTTCCTTCGAAGGAAGGATGGTAATTAGGGTGTTGGGAGTTTACTAATGAAGTGCTGCGGTGCATAGGCAGCACTTCATTGAGCAAATTGCCCCCCGCGGCAACTTTGAAGTTTTAAACTTCGAAGTATCGGCTTGCGTCTAGCCGTGGCTCACCCGCCGGTACTTTGAAGTGCCAGGGCAACTTCAAAGTCCCCTTACTCCTTTTGAGGTAAAGGGAGTAAAGGGACTTCAAAGTTGCCCTGGCACTTCGAAGTACTGGCAGGTGAGCCACGGCTAGACACAAGCCGGTACTTCAAAGTTTAAAACTTCGAAGTTGCTGTGGTGGTGGTGGGGGAATTTGCTTAATGAAGTGCCACCTATGCACTGCAGCACTTCATTAGTAAACTCCGATTTACTAAACTCATTAGTAAAATCACCCAAATTACCATCCTTCTTTCAAAGGAAGGTGGTAGTGTAGACAAGCCCAAGAGGTCAAACTAGGTGATATAATGGTACCTTCTGGCCTTGTGCTTTACAAGGCTATTAAATTAAATTTACTCATTTTTTAAAACTGATCTTAAAGTATCTTCAGGTACTACAATTGTCCAGGAATCCCCCCACTTCCCCTGTATTACTAATTTTTATGGGTTTATGTCTCCATTTTCTTTCTCTTTCTTTCTTTTTTAAAGATAAGGTTCCTCTTCCTTATTGCTGTGTGAAACCACCTCAGAAACTTAAACACCAGACTGACTGACTACAGTGAGAGAAAAAGCAAAACAGACTGTTAACTAAGTGTTGTGAAAATCACACACAGACAAATGTTATGCAGTTTCAACAATAGCACATAAAAGATTTGTTGACTATAAGTATAATCTTTGATTAACATATAAGAATGATGGAAGTTGTACACTAAAATTGTAAAACTACTATATTTTCATACTGCATATATGTATGAAACAAATGTCTGTCAACAGTTATATGAACTTTATTTTAAAGGTGAACAAAAATTGCTTAGGACATCAAATCTGTAGCAGATTATGTTTTAATGTAAAATTACAGATGAATACAGGAAAAAACAAAGTAGCTGAAAATCACGTCTTTTGCCAACATCTGTATTACCTTCTCTTGCAACACATGCTGACACCTTCAACAGCTACCCAAGCCAATGTAAGATATGCAGATTGCAAAAATACTTTAGATATTTGTCAGCTTGTCAGAAATTGCTGCTGGAAAAGCACAGAACTAAGAATTTAGGTAGTGGAGAGTCAAAAACATTTCAATTAATCTTAAAGGTTGATATTACCTTTGCTATGCAGGCAGGACAAAACCAGTCACCTTCTGGTATAGTAGTGATCTTGGGTCTATGGCAGTATGTATGACAGCCCTTGTCACAGCCATCACAAAGCAGCAGAAGTTCCTCATTATCTCCCTTTCGACATATCTGGCAGTACTGCAATACATGAAAAATTGCTTTAATTCAACAAGCCTCCCTTAAATATATTCCTGAAATGTCGCAATATATGTCATATTTATAGCACTAGAAGATATTTGCCATATCATCTTACACACATATAGTAGCCACAGCTATACATGTGCAGATATCTATGTATTTCTAGAATTCTCTCTATGTACATGGACAACTACATAACAGGTTGTAGTTGCACAAGGATATCTGGATGGTTCATGTACAGTGTGAGGAATTAAGCCAAAGGCAAAATGCTTCCACACCTGAAAAACACATGTACATTTAACACTGATGTCAAAACATACAAAGAAATAAATATCTTTCACATTTGATTAAATGCTGAAGTGAGTCAGAGGTATTGGATAACCACCCAAAGCCACTGGTAGCACATACTGAATCACAGAACTGGAAGGAACCTGAGAGGTCATTTAGTCCAGTCCCCTGTACTCATTGCAGGACTAAGTATTATCTACTGTATGCTATCTCAGGGACACTTTCTTCTCTAATGCACTATGTTGGAAGTCACAATCAGTAGGAATGCTCTTGTGTGGCCTCAGGGTTAAAATCCTAGGGACAGAAAATTGGGCATCCGTAGATCCCTCTGTTCTGGATGTTTTACTCTGATAATCTGCTAGTGCTAAGACTGGCAGCCTTTAAGATACAGAAAGACATCTGTGTAGTCTCACTTTGGGTTTTTCTTCAGTTCAGTAGCTGGTGGGGCATTTACTGTCCGCAAATGGTACAACCTGACAGGAACTGACCATCATTATGGCTAGGCATTGGCTAATAATTGTTGTTTTCCATTGTGTGGAAAATTGAATCAAATTTTAATTTTGCATAAAAACAAGTTCACACAAAACAAAGCACATGACCAGAAGTACTGGAAAAAAATATCATGAACAGTTTTACTATTATGCAAAAATGAGAAATGGTGCAAAATCATAGTGAAAGCTATGTTTTCCTCCCTTGCAAATGCTGTGTTACCCTTTTCTGAGTTTAGGCTGGCCTTATACTTAGTATGTGGCTAAAAATATATACACATAACTTTATTTAAGGATATAACTTTAAAAGCAGGCCAGTAATATGACAATTATGTGATGGAGTGAGTTTTGTAGAAAAAGCATGAGATACCACATCACTAAGGTTTGTAGGGCAAAGCAGCTTGAAATTTTTTTTCGCATAAGTTAATTGCAAGATCTAGTATTTCATATGGTTTACAGAACTGCATCAAAACAATTACATTTTAAAATTACTACAATATTTTAGAAAAATAAATAATCAGAAAGGGTCTTGATCCAAATCTCATGGAAATCAATGGGAAAAATGTAATAGCAATCGGACGAACTCCTATATTAACTTAATGTTAGCATTAAAACAAAACTTTTCTGTTAGTCTATAAGGTGCCACAGGACCCTTCATTGCTGTTACAGATCCAGACTAACACGGCTACCCTTCCGATAATTAAAACAATTGTAATTCATTATTAATTTTCCCACAGACACCAGGAAATCATGATGTCCTTCTATCTCCAGAGTTGCTTCTCGTGTGTGTGTAGTCTTGGTATGACATTTGCAAAAAACAGACACACTAGTGACAAATGGATACAGAATTGACACTAGTGGTACCACATTAAGATAGACTAAAGGCATATCTTAGCAAATGCTTAGTACAAGTCATAGATGCATGCGGTTTTGTGCCTTGAGTTCAGATAGGAGTTTCTGTCAAGTGGGGTGGGTGTTTCTCAGAGCTTCAGCCACACAGGGAATGCCTGGGCTTGTAAACTTCTGAAGATTGTTGTACACGGCTCAGAGGGTCAGTAAATTTGGCCACCCCAGAGAATACTTAAGGGAAAAAAGCCACCACTAAACAGCTGACTTACAACTTAAAAACAAAAAATGTAGTATTTTTAATTGCAATGGAAAGCATATTTCTTCTCTGAGTCTCATAATGTGGAGTAGGCTTTTAAAGTGCCCCTCCAGGGTGACTGGAGGGGAAACAGTCCATGGGCCTTGTACAGGCCATGAAAAATGTCTCCTTGCATTCTCAACTGAACCCAACATAGACACGTCCACACCAGTACATACTGACCTGCAATTCAGGGATTGAGATTTCATGGAGAGTCATATTTGAACTCTTTCTAGACTGCTTCAGCATTGACGGTTTAAAAAAGAGCTCGATAAATTTTTGCAGGTTCGGTCCATAAATGGCTATTAGCCAGGGGTAAAGTATGGTGCCCTAGCCTTCAGTACAAGGGCAGGAGATGGATGGCAGGAGATAAATCACTTGATCATTGTCTTCTGTTCTCCTTCTCTGGGGCACCTGGCATTAGCCACTGTGGGCAGACGGGATAGTGGGCTGGATGGACCTTTGGTCTGACCCAGTATGGCCATTCTTATGTTCTTATGTTATAAAAGAGAGTGGTCAAATCTAAAGAACCTGCCTGTTTTGTATTGACTAGACAGACACAATACCTCAGTATTTAGTCTAAGGCAGGGGTGGCCAAACTGTGGCTTGTGAGGCACATGTGTCTCTCTTACAGTTCATGTGTAGGTCACAGAAACTACCCACCCACCCGCTTTCTCCATGAACTAGTCTAGGAGTGGGAGGAGCTCAGGACCTCTGCCTTGCAACAGGCTGTTGAAATAGTGGCTTCTGCCCAGAACGGAGGGGAATCTGAGAGTTTCAACCACACAGGGTGTGCTTGGGCTCTCAGACAGCTGAAGATTGTTCTACATGGCTCTCAGGGTTAGTTGGTTTGGCTACCTCTGGAGGGTACTTCAAATGCTGAGGTAGTATTTATTTAGCTGAGATAATACGGGCAAGTGCTTAAGTGTGACTGCTGTATATTATTCAAAATGTAAATTTATATTGACCACTGAGCTCAATGTCGTAAGGTATTAATATCCTTTACAGATGTAGCTTTGTTGGAAATATACTAACTACTGGAAGTCATGGCATACGTAAGTCAAAAGCCATTGCAAATGAAAAATCTAGGCATTGAAAAGCAGCTGCTCAACAGAAAGCTAAAATATATTATTCTCAGTTTTAAAATACTGTAAATTGAGAGCTGCAATTGCCTATTTTAAAAACTTTTATAAATTACTATTAAATACAATCATTTTAAAATTAAATTACAGTTTGATAACATTGGGCTGTACTATGCAGACATTGGTGAGAGAAAATTCTGTGACCTCAAGATCATAACTTTTCTGAGTCATATATGTTGGTAAATATTTATAAAATAATTAAGAAAAAGGCAATGGATCAACTGGAGAGGAGACAATTGTTCCAGTGCCTGTTACAGCCACTTTGGCCCTCTCTGAAGTCATCATACGTCTAAAATAGGAAAAGTTTCATTATGTAACGTCTACTATAACATCTATTTCATTATATCTTTTTGCAACATTAATGTATATTTTAAATTTATAGATTAATTCATATCTACAATTTATATTTTTACAAAACTAGAAATAAATTTAAACGTTTGCAAACTGACAGTCAACAACTGACATACACAAGTGAGTTTTACATGCACTTACTTAGAGCACAAACACATTTTTGATCAGACATCTGTTTGTGGGGAAATGGGAGAAGAAATGACAAGAGCCAACAGCACAGGACATGGAACATCTATTAACTTCAGTTATTATTTGCCATTTCTAAATCAACGTTTATATTGTTGTGGTGAAAATAGGGGAAAAGATGGTAAGTTGATGGGCGCTTTAGACTACTCATTTGCCTTGTTTTCTCTAGTCCTATAACTATAAAAATATGAGTGGAACACACTGAAAAAAGTGCAATTTAATAAAAAGGAAATTCTGATTTTTAAAAAAAAAATGTAAGAGTAGTATCTGCACTTTTCAGGACTAATCCCATCTACTAAATACTCTAATTTCCTGTGCAATTCAGTGAATAAACCCCTTTCAGAAAAAAACAATTAAATTATACCTCATGCTCAAAGTCCCAAATTACACTTCAAGCCATTTCCATGATCTTTTAGGTACTCTCGTGGTATCCATAATCCTTTGAAGGGAGTATAAAGCCTTATAAGCATAGTTTGTATCTATAAATTATCCTTCAAATATCTATCTAGAAATACAAAGCATACCTAATGGGTAGAAAAGTGGGATTTTACTTGTACTCTTGCTAGTTCAAAAATGAGGGGAGCAGCCAATAACTAAAAAAAAAACAAAACAAAAAACAAAAAACTTTTGCCTCTGCCCCATATATTACAGTGGGGCTGGGTCTACACTAGGGAGTTCTGTCGACAGAAGGGGCCTTCTCAACAGAACTCCATATTTGCCTCGACAGTATTATCCTCAAAAACGTGAGGCATAACAATCTGTCAACAGAGTACTTTTGACAGAAATGCAGCGTAGACAGTTCCGTCGACAGAGAAGGCTTCTGGTTGCGAGGCAGCCCTCTTTGCAGAACTGCCATTCCACTTTCTGGCACCAGAGGGCAGTGCAGTTTGGCAGTTCTGTCGACAGAGCAAGTTGTGTGCGGATGCAATCTGCCGACAGAGGTTCTGTCGAGATTTCCCTGTCAACAGTAAGTTCTGTCGATAGATGCTTCTAGTGTAGACATAGCCTGGCAGTACTGGAAAACAATGTGAGGTCATAAATCAATTTTGAACTTGTTTTAACAACAGTTGAAGTTCTTTACAAGTTAATGTTTCATGTTTCTACATTAACTACTTAACACTTAACTGTAAAAGTTCTTCTTTTGATGGTATGGCAATCTTAAAGCTTAATTTTCAGAAATTTGAGGTTCAAAAGGTCCATGCAAATTTTACACATGCATTTGCATGCCTTTTTTGTAGGTGCAATTAACTAAGTGCTACTTGTTAAATGGGAATATGTATGAGGAGATTGACATAACAAACCACTTGCATATATATCTATGCCCAGTTTGCATGTTCAGCCATGACAATTGTGCATGCAAAGAAGCTACGTACATTTTGGAGAATCTCAACTTTCTGAAAAAAATCAAGCCTTTAATTATAGTATGTGACAATGAGTCTTCATGAATCAAATATCACAGATAACTAATTTTCATTAATATGGTGTCCTCCATCAGAGGCATGACAATGACTAATTTATACCTAAACATTAATTTCAAAGACTAATTGATGCCTTAAAGAAAACAATTAGTAGAAGGGCTTTCCATTATAGGAAATTTCACAATGCTGAATTCGGCAGAAATTAAGTCCATACAAATTATGTTCCTAAGTGCACTAAGTACACTTTATCTGTAGTGTTAGTTTTAGATGCAGTAAGAGACACATTTTTGATCACAGCATCTTAAAATGGGGAAATAAGATACAGCAAATTTGTTTAGTTACAGTATTTCTTAAATAAAAAACACTTACAACTTTCATAATAGATTTTTCCCATGCTATTGATTTCTGTAACTGCTGAATGCACAGAGCTACCTGTGCAGCACTGCGAGCTTCTGACAATGCCCTTCTCCATACCCTTAGCCCTGGAGCAATATCTTCTTCAATTCTGCATTGAAATACAGAGAAATTAAGTAGGTCACATCCATGTTTGCTAATCTCTGAACGTGGAACAGTCATTATCACATTGAAAGCCAAGCAATGACGAAACGTACACAGCCAATAAGTATAAGGTTTAAGCAACTAAATTTGATGTAGTGCACAGACTGTGGCTACGTGCCTCAAAGCTTAGTCACAACCAGTCAAATGTAAGATAACTTTGCAGGATTATCAACATACATAACAAAAAAAAAATCTTTACAAAGCACCATGCAGAATAACATGATCCATCTGGATCACAGACATACAAGAAGATACATAGATAACAGGCAATAGAAAATAGGCTCCAATTAGCAAAGAAGCACAATAATTTTTCAAGTTAATCTCAATAACCTACCCGTCACCATCACCACTAATGGATGGTGCAGGAGCAGGGACAGTAACTGTGCCCACATTATCCAGTTTGATCTGAATGGTGGTACTTAAGGGGCTCTTCAGATACCTTCGCTCTATGTTCCGCTCCAAGTCAGCAAGCCTGGTTACAGCTATATCTAGAGGGTTGTCACTCTTCCGCTCTAGAGCACGGGTATTGCCTTCTTCTCCTCCAGCACATTCTCCATCATGCTTCTTACACAATTTAGTAACAGACTTATGTTCATAATATACAAGGTCTTCCCTCTCCGAAGCAGGCTCAGGACACATCCAGCCCTATATTTAGTAGAGAGGTTTACATATTTGTTTTGTACTGTAACTGGGTAAGTGTGTGAATAATGGTCTTTTGTACTGTATTAACCTAAAAAAAAATCAGGTACTGTCTTCAGCAGAAGTCAGTAGTTAGTAAACAATTTTTACCCTGTTTTTCCCTAAGTACTCAGATAATTAAAATAATGAATCCCAAAATATAAGAGAAGTATCAGACAAGTGGTCACTCAGCAATAGCATTCTCCCTCAGAACTCTCCGGAAGCATCAGGTCACATTAGTCTCTCGGGGCACACTGTCAGAACAGATTTCTCATCCTGACAAGTCCCAGAACTTAAGCTGCACAAGGCAACATGCAACCTATGACAAGGAAATGACATCAAACTCTCCACTCTACTCCAGCCCAAGCACCAGATCCAGATCACAGCCAGACAAATGAACAGGGCCTGCAATAATCTTGCATAATGCCATGATTGTAACGGTGATCAGAATATCCTGTGGGCTTCAAACTCAGAATCCATGTGGTATACAGCTCCCCATAGGTACAGAGCATATTCCATGATTCCATCATCTCCAAAACAAAAAAGCTGAAACACTCTTTTATTTATTTTAAACAACAACAACAAGCCACACATGCACATACAATGGCAGCACAAAGTCCCACACCTAAATGGGCAAGCCATGCCATATCCATTGAATTTTTTAAATTAAAAACTGTTCATCACCCAAAATGGTATTGTTCCTGCCATAATGAAAGGAAGGCATAGAACTCTGTGTTCTGTAAGGGAATATTTTGGGGGTTGACACTCTGAGGGCCTTTATCCAGAGATTAGCTGTAATAAAAAATACTGTAATCTACTTTTCCTTTTATGCACAGTGGAAGAGAAAGGAAGAAATCATTCCTGCTTCTGTGATACAAATACAGCGAAATTATACTGGATTTACTCCAGTTTTGGACTATATATTTAATGAGAAATCAGTTATCCCTAATAGCAAAAGAACAGCAAATAATGATTTAATTTTTTTTTTTTAACTGAAAGGCAGTTTTACCTTGACTTGCAAACTAGCTGATACAACTCTCCGTTCTAGGTCTTCCACCTGCTGAAGAATAGCCAGATCCATTTCCATTGCTTGCTCTTCTACTGACCAATTCTCCACAACATCACGAGTTACCTGGTTTTCCTCATTCTCATTTATTTCAATAACTGCAACTGTATTTGGGAGTTGAAACTGTATTATTTGATTTTAATTGACATTGAGTTTTGCAAATGCAAAATGATTCACCTGTTAACTTCAAAAGTATGTTTTTAATAGTCATTATATGAACTTTCTCTTAATATATCCACTGTGAACACTTAATTTTGTATTTATTCATCTTGTCATACATTTACTTAAAGAATTGCACAATGAGTATGCACTGCAGTATGTAGTACTGTGAAGATTCCAAGCAGGCTGAAAAAATAGAACACAGTCAGGTCCCCAGGACTATTTGTGTTCTGATGGAGGCTCTCCAGCAACTAAGATACCCAGTATCAAGAGAGCACAAAGATGTCTTAAAAACATATTAGACCTCCTCTCTTTCTGGAGCCAAGTTCTGTGTCCAAGTTAATATAATTTTATCCATGAGAAGGAACATACTTAGCTAAGTGATCTAATTATTAGATATTGACCTGAAGCACAAGCCCACACCTGGACAACCTGAGTGTTTGAGAACTTCTGATCTGGACCCAAATGTACCTCAGATGCATGTCTACTTATTATCCTTAGGCAAATCAAACATTCAGATCAGTTACATACCATCTTTACTCTTGATGCAGGCCAAATTAATGTAATCCATGTGTTTCTGTATTTGCTTCTGTAAGGCCTTCTCTCTTATTCCCCTGAGATGCAGAACTTTAAGCAAACCTTTTAGGTCCTCTGGGTCAACAATTCTCCACCAGCCAAATTGCATTTCTGAATCAAGATAACTTTGTAAATCTTTTACAAGAATTTTTAAACATGAAGCGATATTATAATCAGATTTATTTCAAGAAATCATGCAAACAACTGTCCTGATAATAAAACAATATCACAAGAATTTAATATTTAGATAGTTCTGGCATATTATTGCATTATGCTTACCTTCTGGTATGGGTTTTGGGGTAGGATAATCTACTGGCTTGGCTACTTCAACTCCTGTAGAGGGAGCAGAAGCTGGTTTTTCAGTTTGTGGCACTGGTGATTCACTTTTACTTGTAGGAACACTGGGAGTCAAAAAAGAATTACCATTTCCTTCTGATAATCCTAACCCTGACCCAACACTAGGTAAGGGAGATGAAAATGGAAGGTTTGAAGTAAGAACTCCTGTAGGCCATCCACAAAACTGAAGTCCCATTATAGGTAATCCAGTCTTCATCTGCTGTAACACAAATATTATAAAACATTACTGTTAATTCTATTACTAGTGTGAAGCAGCCAGAAACCTAGATTAGGATTAGCGAGCCATTGTCCTAGGCATAACAAAAATATAAGAGGCCTTGTTTCTTGACTTGGAGAGTTGAAAAATCTAAGATGACCAATGAGAAACAGTAACCCCTAACGATGTATGGCAAATGTTTAGAAAACTATTGGTTCTGATGACAGCATTTCTGAACATGACTGTTTGTACTTATCTTTTTTCCATTCCATTACCAGCTACCAATTGCCAACTTCTTTATACAAATACAAGTTATCTGAAACATTACACGCAAAGCTACAGTTAATTTTAAATCCTCATTTGTTTACTAATCCACCAATTTTAGCAAATAGAAATGTTTTTTAATGCTGCAGAGTACTAAGAATCAGCTACATTTTACCACTGATTTTAACCTAACCAATTTAAGGAAAAAAGGTACAATATCAATTACATAATCAGCTCCCATGGTGGAATTTTGCCTGAGTAAGGATTCCAAAATCATTTACCTTAGATTGTAATGAAGTACCCACCTGAAGTGATGATAATGCAAAAGGATTTATTCCCATAGGACTCTGTATAGAGGTTGAAGTAATATGAGAAGATGGAACTGGTGAAGGTGATTTTGAAGAAGGATTTGAATGTAGAGCTAGTGAAGAAGCAGCAGCTGGTGTATCTGAATGGGTAATTGAACTATCATCACATGGTATTTTTGGTAAAAGGCTGAACCACTGTTTGCTTTTTTCTGTAAGAGTCTTTAACAATTGATCATTTGGAACTAATGGAGAATTGTAAAATTTCCCTGGTCCGCTTCCAATGGGATTAAAAAGATGATTAGAATCTGACTTTTCAGAGCTGTTTTGTGATATGGTGGGCTGAATACTGCAGAGAGAGTTTTTGGAGTTATTTTGATAAGATAGCGTACACCCATTTGCTGCACTGCCATTAGGTTTCTGGGACATAATGTCAGATTCAGGAGACATCTTTGCTACCTCCAGCAGTTTGCTTAGCTTTGAAAAAGAGCCAGGCTTTTGTAGAAACAAATTAGTATTGTCCTTTTCCTTAATATCTTCTTTCTGCTCACAGTGACTCATATTTATACAGTTTAATTTTTCCTCTGCAGGCTCAAACATCTCTTCTTTGATATGTGTACTTTCTGCTTTTTTTAGCTTCTCTTTTTCTTTTGCAATTTCTTCTAGACCTGCAAAATTGAAAAAAAAATGTAAACTTACAATATCATAGAATCATTTGAGACCATTTCTGTAATCAGGTTTTACAGAGAATAACTTCATCAGTCATTTCCACATGCTCTAGACCACCACGTACTCTATTGTCTCCACGCTCCCAAAATATTTTGTAAAAGGACTTTCAGCATTCAAATACATTTTACAATATAATTTCATGCGAAGAACATTTCAGTCAATTCAAAACAACTTGGAAAAACGTTTACAAAAGAAATGCTCAAAGACCCTTCTCTTACGATGTGTCTACATGAGGAACTAACTTCGATGTTAACTTCAATGTTAGGCACTAGTTCGAAGTAGCCAGCAGAAAATCTACACAGATTTTCTGTTACTTCAAAGTTAACTTCGACGTAGGGAGCCCATCTTCGAAGTCCTCACTCCATTCCCGGGACTGGACTAGTGCCCTACTTAGAAGTTTAATTTTGAAGTAGGGTGTGTGTGTGTAGAGGCTCAACTTTGAAGTTGTTTTTGCAGTGTAGACGCAGCCATAGGTGTTGTAAATTATACTGTTTCTTTCCCTCACCAAATTTAAAATAGGTTTAAACTTTGCTGTGCATCAGAGACAGAGGTGCCAAAAGGCTCCATAGGCCCTAGGGCAAGTCAGGGGGCTGGCTCTGCCTAGGAAAGGGCGGGGAGCAGCTCAAAAGGAAAAGGGCCTACAGCATTGAGCCCTCAGCACCGCCCGGACCATGGCAGTGTGCCTGCCCTCCGTGCCTCCCAGCCGCATGCAGCAATGCTGCAGCAGCAATTCAAAGTGGCCTGGGGGCAACTGCCCCCTTTGCCGCTCTTCCCTGTCCCTCCAATCAGCAAGCCTGCTCAGAGATGAAAAACTGGCCCTAGTCAAGTCAGCAAAAAACTTCCTACTGAGTTCAAGACGACGAGGATTGTGCCCCAGAAATTCCTAAGACATTCATTTAACCTGCATTAATTTTACAGGACACCAATGAAATTCTGGAGCAGTTTTTCAATTTAATTTCTAATAAATGATTTGAAGAAACTAAACAATACAGTGATTGGGATCAACAGATAGTTAAGTAGACAGAGGAACAGAATAGCTTAAGTGGCTAAAAATTTTAAAATACAAAATGCTAAGGTTTAGAGTCTATGTCGCATCAAATATTTTTGAGGTAATGAAGGCCCAGTTTTATAAATGGGGAAAAATTGTTCTCTTCTCTCCCACACTTCAGTTCCCTGGTTTCCTCCATCCTTATCAGCATACGTCAACAAACATTAATAAGAATCTTCAGAATCAGCAAAAAAGAGGGAAAAGACAGAGAACAGGGAAGAAAGAGAAGGAAAAGCACTCAATGGCAGCCATTTGTTTGCTTAGTTTCTGCATCAGTTAGTGCAGCTGCATAATTGAAGAGAAGTAAGAGGCCTGTTTATGGCTCATGGCTGCTAACACCTGCAGGGGCTGTTTGCACATTCTGCAAAACCAGAATAATTTCAACAATCACAAAAAACACAATAGCAAGGAAAATGCACTGCTATAATTTTGCATTTCCCTCTCTGAAATATTGTCATCTGTGAATTATAAAAAAATCACCAAATGAAATCACCGTCAAGGAGCAATGACAGACATTTTAATTCTTGGTAAATAATCCCCACACAAGCAGTATCTTCATGGCACCTTTGATCTCCTTGTTCCTCATGCTGTAGATGATCAGATTCATCTCTGGTGGTACCCATCACTCTAGTTATGTATCTGTGTACCAATAATGTTGAATTTGCCAAAAGACTCAAAATGGGCCTGACAAGAAGAAAAAAGGAAGTGTGGGGGGGCAGCTATATAGGCTAAGGCTTTAGAGGGAGATGTGTTTGATAACTGGGCAGATGGCTTAGTGGCCTATGCATCAGGTTTGAATATACAGAGTTTTAGGACCCATAGGGTTTCAGGACTCAGAAGGATCACCTCAGACCTTCATTATTTTGAGATGATGAACGGACTACTATGGAATTTACTCAAAAGAGATGATGTGGGGAGGGGAAATCTTGCAGCTGAAACCTTAAAAAGATAAGACTGCATGGACCTGAACAATCCCTCTAAGCTAATTTATAGGCATATGGGCTTGTCATGGTGCTTTTGGTCAAAACCTCTGTGCACTGTTTGGTTAATGTGTACAGAGATGTGATTCTCTATGCAAACAGTTTGTAAAATTTGGGATTGTCTAAGTTAAAATACACTATATGATATATTACAGCACAATAGGTAAGACAAGTTGGAAAATAGGAAAAGGAATACAAGCACTACAGAATTTGAGTCAACTTCTATTTCTATACAACTTTTGGTGTTTGCACAGTGGTTTCTAATTCAGAACATAAATAAATGAGGAGATGGTAGAAAGAGTTTCTACAGACCACACATCACATTACCAGCCTACTTTTGGGGTCAAGATTAGATTTAGGTGAGACTTTGTGATTCAGGTTTGAGGTCAAATCAGGGATCAGGTTTCTCTTATGTGGTACGCATCCTTGGGGACATGTGTGAGGGACACCTGGAATGCATCTTCTGAGATCAGGAGATCTTGGGACATTTTTGCCATCTTGAGTCAAAATCTTGTGAAAATGGCAGGGTTTAGCGGCATCCAAAACAGAACTGAAAAACTGATCTAATCACAAACCAAAATCATGGGTTGGGTATATATCCAGGAATTATAATAAGTGAATTCTAAAATTCACACATTACTAGACTTGAGGTTAATTTAAAAATAAAATCATAGCATCATTATAATTAATATATACCTATCACAACCAGCACACTCCATTTAAATTGTAATAGAATAGACTTTAAATGTCTCATGACTGGGAATTCAGGTCAGAAAAAATGAGAATAAAACCATGACATAGGTTAGTAAAGAAATTACTGTTGTAGCAGAGAGCTGAAAAGATAATATTCTTATTATGCAAGAATCATATTCCATTTTATTTCACACCATATACATAATCTCTAAACACAAAACATTCTGAATACCTGCATAAATTTTGAGAGACTTAAAACAGACAAAAATAAATTATTCCTCATATATTTTGTGGTCAACCTGTGGAATTCACTGCCACAGAAAATACAAGGAAATAATTTAAGTACACTGAAGTATTTTATATGCAGTAATAATAGTCAAATCAAAAATTAACAAAGGATATTAACTCTGTTTCAAGAGAGAAACCAACCAACCAACCATCAGAAGAACTCCCCTTAGCCTCACCAAACAGCACTGAACAAATCAGTTAATTGTGGGTTAGTCTTTAGCCTTCTCCTGAAGGCAACAGACCATTGTTGGAGATACAGATAACAGACTAGATGCACAGACAACATACTCTTCTATGGCAATTTCTAGGATTACTCCTTTATGGTACTTACCTTCACCACTTTCCATGCCTTCAACAAATATACCCCCACACTGGGGCAAAATCCAATATCGACGTTTGTAACGATCCTGACCAAACATCATTGATCGTAAAGAATGAGAGGCTTCAAATAACTTCCTTCGGTATTGGCTTTGTTGCTGTTTAAAAAGAGTGGGAGAAGGGCATTTTAAAATCATGGGGGAAGAGAAAAATCAGTTGTTACACTACAAAATATCTGTTTGGGCAAGGCCAAATGGCTGTTCAATGGCCAGACACTTTACTCAGAATATTTCACACAACCGTCTTCAAATAATCAGTTTAGGCACTCTTTGATATATATCCTAAATCTGTGGTGTTCAATATGTTCGCTGCTTGCCATACGTGACAAATATGGGGGTGGGGGGGAGGTGAGGGGATTGAGAAAGGTGTGCGGTGGAAATTGTTGAAATCCCAGTTGAATTCCTCCTTCCCGTGGGTCCAGATGATGATGTCATCAAAGTAGCACAACTACAGGAGTGGCTCTTGGGCATGAGAGATGAGGAAAGATTGTTCTAAGTCGGTCATAAAAATGTTGGCCTACTGTGGGGCCATGCAGAAGTGAACAGAACAGGTAGTCACCAAAGAGATCCCTCTCCTGTCATCCATTTCCAACCCCTGACAGATGCTAGAGATACCATTCCTAGCTATCCTGGCTAATATCCATTGATGTACCTAATGGTGCTTTTTTTGTACCAGTACTTGGGTGTAATGAGTACAGGCAACTCAGCAGCCCCAACCATGGGATTGGATGGGGGGTGAGGGGGGCGGGGAGGAGCCAGCTGTGTACAAGCACTTTTTAAAAAAACCCAAAAAGGACACTGGACCTAACATCCATGATTTCTTCAGTTCTTTTCTGAAGCCTGTAAAAGTCTTGGTCTTCACAAGTTCTTCTGGCAAGGAGTTCCACAGGTTCACTTTCTGTTCCATGAATAATTACTTCCTTTAGTTTGTTTTAAACCTATTAATTTCATTTGGTGACCCCCTAGTTCTATTGTTATAGGAACAAGTAAATAACTTTTACTTATTCACTTTCTCCATACCTCTCATGATTTTATAGACCTCTATCATATCCCCTCTTTCTTAAGATGAAAAGTGTCAGTCTTTTAAATCTTTCTTCATATGGCACCCATTCCAAACCCCTAATGATTTTTGTTGCCCTCTTCTGAACTTTTTCCAGTGCTAAGACATCTTTTTTGAGATGAGGCAACCACATCTTTATGCACCGTTCAAGATGTGAGCATACCATGTATTGATACAAAGGCAGTCAAATATGTTGTCTTATTCTCTATCCCTTTTAAAATGACTCCTAACATTGTTTGCTTTTCTGACTGCTAATGAACATTGAGTGGATGTTTTCAGAGAACTATCCATAATGACTCCAAAAGTCTCTTTCTTAAGTGGAAATAGCTAAATTAGTCCCCAGTATTGCGTATGTGTTGTTGGGCTTTTTTTCCACTAATATGCTTTATTTTGCATTTATCAACATTGAAATTATTTTGTCATTTTGTTGCCTCATCACCTATTTTTGTGAGAACCTTTTGAAACTCTTCACAGTCTGCTTTTGGTCCTAACTATCTTGAGCAGTTTAGTATCATCTGCATATAATGTTGCTACAGAGAGCTTCTACATCCAAAGTGGCTACACTGGTGTTGTCTGGAAGATCACCAATGGATTGTAGTTTCCTTAGGGAATCAGTCTTGAAGATAGCTGATAGGGTAGGCCTGCAGAAAGCCTATATAGCCAGACAATCCTGCTGTCAGAGTGTGATGCCCGAGATGAGGGCCCTCCAGGATTTCCAGGTTTATGGATCTTGGGTAGAATGCTCCTGGTTGGGCCTCAATAGGTGTGTCCTACAAGATTTGTTCATGTATTTCTTCAGGCAATTTCCTGAGCAGAATCTTTCTGTTACTCCTCAGAAGGATCAGAGGATAATGACCTGTAGAACATGGTGTTGGAAAGTTGCCTAGCAGCCTCGCTTTAGTAATCTGACCTATTCATGACGACTACAGCACCTCCTTTGTCAGCTTCTTTGACTGTAATGTCAGAAAAAAGAGTTGCTGGTAAACTGTACCATGTGAGAGAGAAAGTAAAACCATCAGCAGCAGGTAAATTGGGAGCTAATTAACTGGAAGTAAAAGCACTAGTTAGAAGGCTCGGGACTTGAGGAAATACGTGAGGATTGGGAATCAACAACAAGTGCATTGAGAATGGGAGGAAAGGCAACACTAGGCAGATAAACTGGGATCTGTGTCGCCTTCTGCTCTGAGATAAAAATCCATTACAAAAGTGGGGAAAAAAGTTGGAAATCTCTTACCTTGGTCAGTTTTTCAATCTGTTTCTCTAATTCCTCAACACTTGCTGTCTGGTCCCCATCATCCTATGTCCAACAAACACATGGTCGTGATAGTTTATTTCAGAATAACGTAATGCTACTACATCCTATGAATGCTACAGTAGAAGAGCTTCATGTAACAAACATGTCATATCAAATCTGTGGGACAAATTCTACTCTAAGACATGGATGCAAATTACTTGACTTCAGTAGCAGTCATTTGCAGAAGTTGGAACTTTTTGCAGAACATATATGATAATGCAAAATATAGCTTTACTTCTACAAAGTTATTATAACCCTTCCTTCCCCAGATGTAAATGTATGAGGAGAATGGGTGACCAGCTGACTTTGTTTTAACTTTGTCCTTTTGAAGGAAGAAATAATTTACCTTGCAAGTGAACACTTTAAACTATAATTTAGTTCATTAGGTTTCTTAAGTTGTGTGTTCTTTCACAATCATTTTTAAGTTTTATTCTCACATTAAATAATGGAACAATGTCAAAGTCCAGTCAGTCGGTCTTTGACAAACAGAGGATTTGGAGTCTTCTTTCAACAACCGCAAGAAAATGCAAAGACACTTTAAATGATAAAATTTTGTAGCAAAAATACTGATACCTGATTTTTAAAGAGAGACTTTCTATGATGGCATTAGGGTTACCATATATATTCGACCTTTCAAAAAAGAGGGCGTCCCTGAAAGGGAGTGTATCTGTATCTACCAACTCATGCTCTATTAATGTACTATATACATTAAAACCATTAATAAAACATGAGTAGATGGAATACTAAGCTTTAAATTCTTCCAGATGAACTTATAGTAAGAAATAAGGATAATTTCCACAAGAATTTTTATTCAATTCAGTGAGCCCTTGGCAAACTACAGTATGGTTCCAAGAGAGGTCTATAACAATCCTGGGAGGTCTCATTTACCCTTTACCCTGAAATACAAGATAGTAGCCTCTCCTGTGTGATTCTTTGTGTGAACAGCCGAAATTATACTGAGATACACTCTAAAAGTGAACTGAAAAGCAAAAATGAAACTGGAACTAATCCCAAAAAGTGTGTTAAATTCCAAAAATAACCAAGATGGGAGCAGAGGAAGGACAGATTCCACACAAATAAGATTTCCTCAAGCTTTACAAAAATTGTTCTAGAACAACAAGAAATCCTGTGTTCTAACCTTCTGTGACACTCTTTTTGTACTTCTTGGCACACAAAAAGTCCATCCCCAATCTCCCTGGACCACCCCCATCAGTGCATCCTCTCCAGCTCACCCCAGCACAACCCTAATCCCTACGGCTCCTGGCACACTCCCCTGAAGCTCAGGCTGGGCCCAGTACTGCGGCCCGTCCCTAGCCCCCATGAGGCCCCATCAGCTCCTTAGAGATCACAAGCAGTCCAGCCCCGTCCCACTCAGCATACACGAGGGTCACTGTGGCCTGCTGCCCCCCCCCCCCCCGATCTCAGGCTGGGTCCAAGAGCTGGGCCTAACCCACTCCTCTCCTGGAGATGTGGGGGAGAAAGCAGGGTTGAGAGCAGGAAAAAAAACTTCAGTTAAGGACCCGAGCAACACCAAGTACATCTGCTAGTTTGTACATAAAGCACAGTGAAAACATTAATCATTCTCCCAACACAACTGTGACATACTGTAGATAAAGAAATCTGATAATCTTTATTTTACAGACTGGCAAAATGACAGGAAAAAGATGATGTGACATTCTGGCTATACAACAAAATAGAGCAAAGAACAGGATTCAAATTTAGCAACTTTATGGCTGTTCCCAGGCTTCTTCCACCAGACCATACTGTTAGATTTGTGCAGTGTTGTTTAAGATCCTGTGGTATGTCTATAAAACCTCGATTTTTCTCTAGCAAAGACACTTCAATTTAGCAAGCCAATAAATATTCTTAATGACCCGCATTGTGTCCGATAAGGATGTTGGGAGCTGGTGATCAACTACTATTCTCGCTCATGAACGTAGAGAAGTTGTAAAGACTCACAGATCAAACTCTCCAGCAAATTTCAATTATCCTTGACATTTAAAAATACATGCACATATATGGTTTCAGCTAAGGTTCAGAAACAACCTTTCCCTTCTTTCAGCTTGTAGTCACACCTGACACCTCAGTTTTATTGTGGATATTATTTATTATAATTTTTCTCTGTGTTAGTCACTAAATTGAAGCTATCCTGATAATTAACACATCCCCTTCTCTACTCTCCAAAAAGGTACTTTTACGCTTATTTGTTAGAAGATATTTGACTTCCTGGACCTGATACAGTCTTCTCCTCTTTGAAGAGTCTACCTCACTAGGAAGGGAATACACAGAGAAATTAAAATCCAGATTAAATTAAGACAAGTAAAGAAGTAACATACCAAAGTCACGTAGCTAAAGAAAAGAACGGTTTACCAGAGAACTTAAAATATCAAACAATTTAAAAAAATGTGACACATGCTCACTTATTATGATTTTTTCCTCTTTATAAAATTTTCAACGGTATCATATAAAGTAGCAGAAAGAAAATTCCATTCTTTTACATTTAAGCAAGTTATCATTTGACACATTCATATTCCCTACCTCATCTTCACAAACTTCTGCCTTCTTCCCCTTTTTGTCATCTTTGTCCTCTTCATCCTCATCATCTTCATCTACTTGATCATCACTATCATCATCCTCATCGTCATCATAATCACTATCTCCTCCCTTTCGTCTCCGTTTGCGGCCTGGAGTGGTTGTACCCAATGAATGCTGTTCTTCTCCAATATCAACGCCCACCGTAGTGTCTCTCTTGCCAGTTTTCTTGGCATGAATGATTCTAAGTCTTTAAAAACATGATATACAAGTGGTATTATTGACTGTAGTTGTAGCATGAACATACGCTACTCTGTACTACATTCCAAAGAGCGTCACTCATTTAAAAGTCAAATTTACTTCTGTCCTACCACAACCTTCTGCTATTTCATTGTTCGTTACCAGTGCCTCACATAAATTCACATTATCAAACATTTCATACATTCCTGTCCCTTTAAAACATATTCAGTTCTGCACTGGATTTCCTGCCTGCAGGGTAAATTCTACTAAGTAACACTGAGCTGCTCTATAAAAGACATGCAAGACAAAAAGGGATTTTAAATAACCAGACTTGTAAGCTGGAAAGAAAAACCCATTTAAGTTTTCCTTTAATTTATTAATTTTTTTTTCTTTTTCTTTTATACTGCATATGCTGAAATCTGTGTTTTACCATCCCATTTAAAAAGGTCACTAGTAAACATGTATTTCTGAGAAAGCTCAGAACGGATTATAATAAAACAAAAAATATCATTTTGCAGAACTAATCTTAGTGACAGCAAGCTTGACCCTTTATCTTGTATTTTTTTTTGAAAATCAGAACTTTCTAAATTATTTTTAGTCTGCTTTTAGTAATTAGGCCTTTGCTGGCCTTTTAACGTACTTGGACAGAACTCTCTCTCTCTAAGAAATCCTAACCAGCTAACTTAACAAAACGGTTAACAGATACGTTAATTTTGAGGAACAAAAGAGAAACTTACATACCAGTATTTATGGCTATTGTAGACATTCCTCTTCTACAAAATCCTACAAAACAAGATTCCATAAAGCAAATGTTATAATGCTACCTACAAGAAGCTAGCAGGCAAACACACTGAATCATAGGAGATATATATAACCAGGCTCAGTCATTTAAAGAGCAGACCAAAAACAGAATTGATCTAGAGTAGATATAAAAATGTGTGCAGAAAAGGCAAATATTTTGCAAGAGAAGACAGGAGGGAGGATGGAAAAAAGTGGAAGGATTACGACAAACACAATTACCAGTGAGTAATTTTTCCTTGTCGTACTTCCCCACTTCTCCTATCCTAAGAAACAACATTCCATACAGCAAGTGGCTATGATGAGAAGTGTGAGAGTAGGTGGCTTCTTAAAACACTATTTAAGAAAGTATGTGACCTAGACAACACTGACAAAAACATCAGTTCTCTTGAAATCTAATGCTATCTACCCATTAATGAAGGACAAAGACTGAAGAATGAGGACTGTGCAGTATTCTTACATAATCATCACTGCCTAGTTCTCACTGCTCCAGAGATAATAGTTGCTTTAGAAGACTACAGTTATGTCTACACTACAGCTTACGTCAGCATAACTTGTCACACATGGTATGAGTGAATAAATCACCCTTAGAGTGAAATAAATTACATGAACATAAGGGCTTTGTTGATGGAGAACTTCTCGTGCCAACACAACTACTGCTGCTTGCAGGAGCAGGATCATTTAAGCCAATGGGAGGGCTCTCCCCATTGGCTTAGAGAAGCTATTCTTGAGAATTTACTGCAGCACTCTACATTCTGTTGTGCAGCTGTGCCCTCAGTAATAGTGAGAAATTACCTCTCTCCTTTGCTAAGGCATATTTAAAAAATAAATCAACTTGAAGATTTAGAAGATGTAGAAGGTCTTAGACACTCTTTTTACTCATGAAAAAGAGCAAATTTTTAGATTTTCTAGTACACCTTCCATAAAATTTTTGAAAGTACTTACATGACAGGTACCTAAGTCCCATTTTCAAAAGTGACATTTTAGAAAGTCTCCCTGAAAATCAACATGTAACTCACATTTGAAAATGGTACTTAGCCTAATTTCTCTTAAGCACTTGAGAATATGTATCTATATATCTGGAGGGAGAGAGAGAGGGAGAAAGAGAGATTAGGCAAAGTAAAATTGTACAGTCTTCACCACCATTCTGGAGAAGTATTCTTTACATCAAAGTTAACATATCAGGGAAAAGCAAAGCTGAATGAATAGGCTGATTAACCAAAAAAGAAAAAGCCACAATTTAGGCATAAAAATGCAGTGATAATCTGAAGGACAATCCTGTCCAGAAACACCAGCAAATAAGTTAAACAACCAGCGAACACAATTCCCAAATGCCTCTACAAGAGAAGAGGGTATGTAAACATACCACTTTAGTACAAAGCAAATGAATAGATAAAATTCTGAAGGATATAAACTATGACTTGGATGACAATGGAAATTAAAAATTGAGAAATGAATCAAAGAAGGCACCAAAGACCCTAAAAGGCAGCAGTCTGCACTCCAAGAATGATGAACTCTGGTAAAATTAACTCACTATATAGTACGGAGTAAGTGAACAATAAAAAAAATCTTCCCAAGAGCACGACTTAACAAACACACTCCAAATAACACAGGAGGTGACAAAGGTGGAACATTTCCTGACAGGGTTCAGACACATAGCCCCATCTGAGGAGAAAGACCTGTCTCAGAAAGATATCCTTTTAATCCTCTTCACTTCAAAGCACGTTCAAAAGGAGGTGTTTGCAGGGAATGACAACCGACGTAGTATGACCTCAGTATGGACCGAATCTAAGGTCCACTGGGGCTGGAAACCAAAGATATGGAGCCAGTTAGATACCAACCTGCCTATATTAAGCAAATGGCATGAATCCAATCTGATCTTTGCAACACTACTGGCATAAAGCAAGGGAAAGCAATATGTATCTATGGCCTAACTTTTCAATAGGCCTTAAATTCTGGATGTCCACCTTGAAATACTTTGTTTTTTAGAAGTGCTGAGTGCACATGCCCTCTAAAAAGGTTTTTTAAATTGGGCACCTGAAATTAGTTACATCAGAGCTTCACACTAGCACTGTTTCAACTATACTCTCCGCAGGAAAGGACTGGCCTATTGGGATCCAGATGAGATAGGGGAATGTTTGGGCTTGCCCCAAGAGATAAAGCCAATTCACATGTGGTTTGGGAATCCGCAGTATTGGCAGAGGTCCAGTCACATTTTTTCCTGTAATTTTTTTTAACTGTATATTTTTTCCTCTATCTCCCAGTTGTCCTCCTTCTTTACCTCTTCTTTCTTCTTTCTGAGACACATTAAAGGGAAAAAAGGGAGAAATAGGATTAGAAACATAAGCACCTGAAGCAAAGGACTGAGAAAGGATTCAATTTTTCCTAAATAGGAGGAAAAGATGACAAAGGGAAAGGAAGTGGAGCCTGGCTATGTATATCTCATATGATTCACATTTTCTTTGCCTTCTAGTCTCCTGGAAAATGGAGCTATTGTGCTTGCTGTATGGAATTTTGTTTTGTAGGATGGGAGAACAGGGGACATAAAGTGAACTCCCCTTGAAAATTTGCCAATTTTGCCTGAGATATATGGATGAGTTTACCTCAGTATCTGCATTATTCCCAACATTTACCATAGGAACAGTGAGGATGTATTGCAAATAGTGAGGTAGCATTATTTAGTAATCACAGTAACTGGCAAGTTTTTAAGGTGTCCATTAAAACAATAATCAAGCCCTTTATAAGTATAGTTAAAATAAAAATTGAAAAGTGTGGCAGGTCTAATCAGTCTCTTAATGTCAATAACTATCTGACAGCTCCGGTAACCTTCAAATAAGAAATTGCTTATGTCTTTCAAAGTATGCAAAATAGATTTGATTTTCTTCCCATTTTGAGGCATATTAAACACACTAAATCTCATGCATCTTTAAAGAATTGTAAAATACTGGCCTTGGGCCATGTTAAATTAATACCCTATCTTAATTAAGTATTACACTTTTTATAAAACACAATTTAATCTGCAGATACTTGTTTTGGAGCAAAACTTCTCTAGTAGAAACTTAAGCAAATATACCAATGAAATATATTAAATATTTAAGGAAATATAACTTACTTCCGCAATTTGCCTTCAACCATCCATTTATCTCTTCTTAAATTTGACATATAATCAATGTTTTTATCAATTTCACTGCCAAACACAAAAAACCCAAAGGTTTTAGATAATTCATGAAATATCACCACAAGCACGCATATATGTCTGAGATACAAACACACACACTATCCACTATACGCAAAAATTACATCCAAAAACACTTCATTAAAAGTAATGAAAATTGTGAAGACAAGCACTTTAAAGTTAGGAAACACCAGAATTCAGGTTCCCAGTACAATTTGGACTGTGCAAACAGTGGATATTCTTTTAAAAACTTAGAGCAAAATCTCTGCAGCTGTTTTGGAATTAGCAGGAGTTTGTTTTAAAGAAATGAAAGAATAAGTAGTTATTTATTATTTCTTTTTTATAATCCTCAGCAGCCTCAGGCCTTATTTGCCACAAACTATTCAAACCCAGTACCAAACACTAAGTTATTGATGTCCTCCTGAGGATTTCTATGGTGCTCTAATCATGGTGTCTCAGTACTTCACAAATATTAAGGAATTTGTCTTCAAAACATTCTTCTGCTAATAGGTGATATTATCCCCATTTTACAGATGGGACAAAAAGACAAGGACATTACAGTCAAAATTGACAAAAATCGCCCACTAGTTTTGGATACCCAAATTGAGAAACCTACGCCTTAATTTTCCAGAGTGATTAGCGTTAACCATTATATGTTGAAAGCACAGGGACATCTCAGTGGTTTGAGGGTTGGCCTTGTAAACCCAGAGTTGCAAGTTCAGTCTTACAACAGGTCATTTGGGGTCTGAGGCAAACAGACTTTAAAAAATAAATCAGTGTATTCAACTACCTACCCACTATGTCTGCTACTTCAGAGTTCTGACTTCATGGGCTCTCTCAGTAGTGAAGGGAGTGAGGTGGCTTCTCCCTTTATATCTTTGTGAAATGGAGTATCTGCTGCCCTGATGTGAAGAGCTAACTAGATAAATCTCCAGCAGATGAACACTGAACAGACATTCACTGACTGTGGAATATATTTATATGGACTATACATCTTAAAGGGAAACAGTTGCTAAAAGAGGTTACTTCCTTTTATTCCTAATTTTCTGGATGTCCAGTCTGACACACCTAGGAACAGATTTGCAAGGTGTTGATTGCTCATGACTACAAATGAAAGGCTACGTCTACAGTAGAGAGTTTAGTTGACAAAATGTCAGTTTTGTTAACAAACCCCACACAGCGTCCACATTCCCAAGGCGTTCTGTAGACAGTCAATCGATGGAACGTGGCACTTTTGTCAACAGCCATCTGCCGCTCCCCCATGCGGCAGAATGCCTCTATTGACAGAGATGCGTCCACAGAAAGCCAGTCTAGGCGTTGACATACACGGCTTCTGGGACACCAGATAGCCCTGTCTTCTGTGCTTCCAGTTGGCCATTTTGTCACAAGTGGATTCTGTTGACAGAGTGGATCACTCTTTTGATCGGCTTTGAAATTTGGCCGCAATTTGTCAACAGAAGTTTTGTCGCAAGATATCTTCCAACAGTAACTTCTGTTGACAGATCACAGCATAGACATAGCCAAAGTGAAAATGAGTTATTACAAAGACAAGTAACCTCTTTTTCTTCTTTGAGTTCGAGTCCACATCAATATTCCACAGTTGGTGGTACCCATCCAGTAGCCCGCCTTGTGTGCAAGTCTCTGGGTAAACAAACTGCAATACAGATCTTTCTTGTGCACTCTCGAAGAATATAAAGGGAAGAGCCACCATGTCTGAGTTCTTTATCACCTGCAGAGTATGTCAGAGTAAGCCTCTTCTGATTTCCTTCTGGTTAGTCAATGTAGTCAGCTAGGTGCAAACACATGCCATATGTCAAGGAACCATTCTCTGTAGCCAAGTATGGCAAGTCCCTGGGCTTCAAAAATCACCCATTCTGCAAAGCAGTTATGTCTGTGGATGACAGACACAAGAATATCTGTTTTACCTTGGCAAGGAGCATGCCCAGAAGCACTGTGAATTCTGGCTGTCCCACTCCAAGTGGACTCAATAGCCAAGAGAGCCACTCCTATGTGCTCTTCTCTTGGAGCAGGCAACTAGGTGAGACTCTAAGCATTTAAACTCCAGGGGACTGATGATAGTTGAAATGAGCCCCAGCATAACGTTCAAAGCTATCTGAAGCCTCCTCCTCTAGAAGGCATACATAGAATCATAGAATGCTAGGACTGGAAGGGACCTTGAGAGGTCATCATGTCCAGCCCCCTGCCCTCATGGCAGGACCAAGTACTGTTTAGACCATCCCTGATAGACACTAACCTGTTCTTAAATATCTCCAGAGATGGCGATTCCACAACCTCCCTAGGCAATTTGTTCTAGTGTTTGACCACCCTGACAGTTAGCAACTTTTTCCTAATGTCCAACCTAAACCTCCCTTGCTGCAGTTTAAGCCCATTGCTTCTTGTTTTATCCTCAGAGGCCAAGAAGAACAAGTTTTCTCCCTCCTCGTTATGACACTCTTTTAGATACCTGAAAACTGCTATCATGTCCCCACATATTCTTCTTTTTTCCAAACTAAACAAGCCCAATTCTTTCAGCCTTTCTTCATAAGTCATGTTCTCTAGACCTTTGATCATCTTTGTTGCTCTTTTCTGGACCCCTTCCAATTTCTCCACATCTTTCTTGAAATGTGACACCCAGAACTGGACACAATACTCCACCTGGGGCCTAACCAGCGCAGAGTAGAGCAGAAGAATGACTTCTAATGTCTTGTTCACAACACACCTGTTAACGCATCGCAGAGTCATGTTCAATTTTTTTTTTTTTTTTTGCAACAGCATCACACTGTAGACTCATATTTAACTTGTGGTCCACTATAACGCCTAGATCCCTTTCTGCCGCACTACTTCTTAGACAGTCGTTTCCCATCCTGTATGTGTGAAACTGATTGTTCCTTCCTAAGTGGAGCACTTTGCATTTGGTGACTTTTACATATAAGTCAAATTTGGACTGTGTGGCTTCAAAAGAAAAGAGGTAAAGGTAGCCCTCCCTTGGTCTGGTTTCAAAACTACCAGCAGCACAAAACTACCAGATGCTGTCAGATGCTGAGGGTGAATCAAAACTTAGGGCTAATCTACAATAGAAGTGCTACAGTGCTGATGGGAAAAAAATCTGCAGAAGATGCTCTAAGCCAATGGGAGAGAGCTCTCCCATCAGCATATCAACTCCCCTTGCGAGAGAGGCAGTTGCTATGTTGGCAGAAGAAACTCTCATGACAACATAGTGCTGTCTATCCTGCAGCTTAGGTTGGTGTAACTTATATTGGTAAGGCATGTGGATTATTGATACCCCTGAGTAATATAAGTTATGCTGAGGTGTTAGTGTAAACAAATCCTTACAAAAAGTTTCCTGAGCACTAGTGCCAAACAGATCTGACTGTCAAAGAGGCACCTTCTCTCTCCACTCCTCCGCTCCAATCCTCTCTGAGGATTTCTTACTAAAAAAGTCTCTTTTGTGTGCACAGTTGAAGTGCACTCACCAGCTGCCAGAATACATATGCAGACTGCATTAGAAGACAACCACATCATTACCAGCATTTGTGAACATTTTGATTTAAGTGACTTGCCTAGCATACATATGAACATTGTGACAGAAGCAAGAATATAGTCCAATTCTCCAAAATAGCATTGAATTTCCTTACTCCTGGCACTGTCCCTCCTTTTCTTGCACACCACTGTCCCATTCACTACACATATTCCAATTTCTACAACAAAGAGATCCTGTAAACAGCCTCATTCTAATGTACTGTAGTGGTAAGCAGCCATACCGTCTCTACTGATTATCATATTCAACTATCTGCTAAGCAAGGAGAGGCACAGGCGCAACATCTGGATAAAAAAGCCAGGGTGCTGCTGTTAGCTGTTCACCCTGTCTTGAATTATTTCAAAAAGGAGCTGGGGACATTTCTTTAAAATCAACTTTCTCATATAATTCAAAAACTTCCTCCGAGTCTTGAAAAGAACATTCCCTCTGGGCATAAATCAAGTATGGAAAATTTCAAATTTCTCAAGGTAGTTCTTTTGGAAGTTGAGTATATGAAAATTGGGAATTATAACAGAAGTCACCTTTCACCCTTCACCAGAACAGGGACTTCTAGAACCCCACTGTAACAGAATTTATATACACATTATGTATTATATATTTGTTTAGCATAGATGAAGGTGCAGAAAATCTTACCTCACTACACTTTTGCTGCATGCTAACTCATTAATGAGGAAAGCAAGAACTGATGCTTTCTGAGCTGGAGTGTGTGCTTGGAAAGCTTTGGTCTTTAGACTTTCTGTAAGTTCAGTTTGCCCACAGTGAGCTTCCATAAAAATCTGCAGGATCTCAGAAACATTGTCACGGTTGACACCAACGTTCAACAAATGTTCCCCAAGAATAGTTTTGGCCTAAAATATAAAGGTTTTTTTCAGTCAATCACGTAAGAATAATAAAATATTATAACAGACTGAATAATGTTGAGTCCAGACTGACAGTGTAACAAAACACTGTCTCTAATTTAGGTTTCTAAAAACTAATGTATATTAAGTAAGTTAACTAAATGCAGACCCATATGCCAAGTGGTAATTGTCAGAAAACACTAGATACTGGCTAGGACAATTCAGAATGTTTACAAAGAGCTGGAGTAAAAAGGACATGTTAATTCAAGCAAAAAAACCAAAAGAGAGTGAGAGACAGAGATAGAGAGATGGACTCATGATGTCAATCAGTATTTTGACACTGGCGTTAGAAAGAAAGAAGCAGCATGTGAAGAAGAAGCAGCAAGATTTGCTAAGAACCTGGCTATGAGGGTAGAAAGAACAGGAAGAATCAAAGATGTGCCCTTAAAGGCGATGGTACAGCATGTGAGAAGAGGAGGGAAATAAAAAAAATCAAAGAGAGATCTCTGGGGAGCACTGGAAAACTATGAGGAAGAGGAGAAAGAAGAAGAATGAGGGTAACACTGAAAGAATGGTCATCAGGATGGAGAACCAACATGAAAATATATTTACATGAAGAAGAGACTATAAGGAGAAGTAGGTGATTTTAGTTGGTGATTTTAATCATTACTATTTACTAATATTTGATTACCGCTGTAAGCTATTTAGGATTTTTTTTTTTACCTTATATCCTGTGATTAGTCCTGGATCACAAACAGCTGCTGAGAGGAGTCTTACAAGTAAGTCTTGTACTTCTCCCATGCTGTCCCCTATGTTTAACAAGCCCTCTTGAAGAATACTTAGATTAGGGACATCCATATTCACATCAAAACCAAGAACTTTACCAAAGTTGCGCAAGAACTGCACCACCATAAGACAGTCTGAAAATGTGCTTCCAGAAAGAATAAGGCCAGGAATGCGAGGCAACTCTGGTAAAGGCTGAAAATCAAAGAGAAAAAACAATGAACAATTCGGTAGTATCTTCCAAGATCACTGTATCTTGCAAGACTTAATGTTAATATAGGTTACAAAAGCTTGGAGTCTGGAGGGTGCCTCTGTTTTCATGATTGTAGGACATTATTTACCACTGCCCTGTTGGAGCAGATGGAGCATTCAGACTCTTGTCTGAACATCAGCACTATAAACGTATTGAAAAAAAATTTATAAAATGAGGAAGTACGCAGTGTTGTTGTCACTTTATCGGCTAAAAATATTAGACGGACAAGATAGGTGAGGTAATATCTTTTGTTGGACCAACTCCTGTTGGTGTAAGCTGGAAAGCAAATCTCTCACTAACAGAAGTTGGTTCAACAAAAGATAATATCTCATCCACCTTATCTCACCAAAGCAGTTCTCTGGTAGACTGAGTTGGAAGCTGAGATAGACAGGTCCTGAGGGAACCACAGGAACATTCAAGCTTGGAGAAGGTTTACGTCGGGGAAAGGCATCCCTGGAAAATCCATGCCTATGGAGAAGGCTGTAATCTGTGTTCATAGGGTGACAGAAGCTGCAATGCTTTTACAGTAACAATCTTGACAGTTACTTTAATATTTTAAAGCAGAAAATCATGTGAATTTTTAGCAACCTCCAAAGTAGGTGCGCCTCAAAAATAATTTCTTAAGATAACTAAAACAACATTTTCTCAGTATTTGTTGTAACCCGTAGTTAATGTTTACATTCAGTATATAGGTAATACCACAAATACAATTATCTAAAGCAAAATTCGAATGTTTTTAGGGGCAGGTGCAGTAAGAAGAATTAATTGTCACAATGGCATGAGTCAGAGATGAGACAAACCAGATAAAGAGGGACAAGAAAATAAAAAGTAAATTTACATTAAGAAGATTACCTTCTGGTCTGCTAAACACATGTCTTCATTAGGCTTCTTTAGCTCCTTAGCCATTTCTAATTCCAATCTTCGCTGTTCCAGTTTACGCTCTTTATTTAATCTTTTTTCATCGCGTTTCTCTTGCTTTAAACGCTCTTTCTCCTTAAATAGAACAAAAGGGAAATGAAATTAAACCCATGCATTATACTTACAATGGAACAATTTAGGAATATGAAAGTACTAGTTACATAATCTTGCTAATCACCACCACAATTAAAGCACTTGGATTAAAAGATGACAAGGGAAGAAGCTGCCCTCCTCATCACTATAAACATATCCTGTTGATGAACAGATCCAAGATTTGTGACAGAAATAATTTCTTATGCTGCTTTCCATGTGGCAGCAATGGACAAATAACAGAGATGGCCATGCTGCTAACTGGTCTCTAAAGCAGACTGTGTACCACATCACTGCAAACTTTCTGAAAGAGTGAGAACAGCACAGCCAAAATGGAATATTTTTGCCTCTGTGCATCAGTAAAAGAATCTCTTGAGTACTAATGACTGACAGGCAACTGTTCCAAATGTGAAGCTGTCAAGTCAGAAGAGGGAAAATGTGTACATATCCAAACATACTTCTGCAAAGAAAGTATCTCTGCAGACTGCAGAAATCTAGAACACAATGCTGTTATTGAATCTTCCCTGAAGTTGTACTTTCCACCTCCCACAGCAGAAGCTGTATGAGGATATAAATCTGACACTGTGCAGCCACTCAGTATTAGCCTTTAAAAAACATAAATGTTGCAGTTCATCTGTAGTTTTTTGTACTATAAGATACACAGCAAAATGTGCATACTGTGTCAGAAGGGCAAGGACAACTGAACCACCTTACTCTTGTCTGCTCCCAGAACAGTGCAGTACTAATGTTCTTGGTAACACAGGCAGCCATTTCCTTACATTATACTTATCCATAAATGCTTTCTCCAGGCATCTACCCCTTGGGGAATTTAGAGAAACTGACACCTGCCAAGCTCAGCCATGTCCATCACGTGTAGCCATTCAAAAAAAGTGTAGACCGAACTGTGATAGGTTGCTGGTAGAAAGTTGGAACTGTTCTGTGCAGGACTCCACCATGTGGAAGTCTGGGTAGTTATAGTAAGGGCAGTTAATATGAAAATAACTATGGAAGTGTACCTCTACAGAACAGGCAAAATGGCAGCCTCTATACGAGCCAGCCTGTACTCTTCTACACAAAGGCTGAATATTTTGCTGAGTTTGGCAATGTTTGGTTTTCCACATGATTTTTCCGTGCCTCAATATATCAAATTTAATTGAAACTAATGAAAAACACTTATATGGAGCTCACAATAATTGTCTAACATCAAAACCAACTCTTCTGCGTTATGCAAAATCAAGTCTATAAACCCCCTGGAACCTAATGCCATGAGGGTTAAGATGGCACAGAAGAGGAGTGCTTTTTTTACGCCAGTACGGGCCAGTACGCCATACCAGCCCCTCAGCAGCCCCAGCTGGTATCCCTGGCTGGGTGGTGAGTGACCCCACCAGCCCCATGGCTAGAAGCTGGCTGGGGCATGGAGCCCTGCTGGCAGAGCCAGCTCCAGGGACCTGGCCAAGGAGTAGGGGTCCCCAGCAGCCCTGGGGCTGGGAGCTGGTTAGGGAGCAGAGCCCCACCAGCAGATGCAGCCCCAGGGACTTTGGGAACACAGCAGCCGGGAACCCTGGGGGAAGGAGCGGCTGGGAGAGCCAGCTGAGTACTGGCTCCTTTTTTTCTTTAACCAAAAAAGCACTGGCACAGAGTGTATACTGGTGGTGACCAACGGCCAAAAAATGGAATGAAACCGATTCACACACGCTATGGAACTCTTCCTATGTCTCAAAATAATTTGGTGGTTTTAGTTTAGTTTCCTTTGTCTGTATTACAAAATCACTTCAGAATTTTCCATAAGCGTCTTTTGATGAAAGGACATAAGACTGGAACAAGAGACACGCTCAAGAGCAGAGCTGAGGTGCATTCACAAAGCTACATAGGGTAATCTACAATTTGTCTTCAGTTCTAGGAACGCAGACTGGACTACTGAAAAGCGAGTCAAACAATTCTGGGTACTGTATAGGGCATATAATCCTGCGGTGCTATTTATGGGTACATAACGTTCAAACTATGGGGAATAAGACATACTCCTTATATGGGGGTCAAAGCAAAGAAGACCAGAGCTTGGTGACGATCTCTAATGCTTGCTGTGTGTAAGAGTGGACTGTTACAGGGAGCACTTACTGGTTCATAATCTCATGTGGAAAGATGAAGTATCCATATCCAAAACTCTCTACAGATCCTGTAATAGCTGCTGTTAATGCTAGGACAGCACTCTGACCAGGTGAGGATATACTATTTTTAGTTATAGGTTATTATTACTTACAAATTTTTTACAATTAGCAAAATGCTATGGACAGTTATGAAGGGCATGGGAAGGGTAAACAAATTTATTTTAAGTAACACTTTATGTACAATTGTGGTAAAAAAGGCATTGTTCTAAAAACAGTACTTTGTTGTCCAACAGAAAAATAAACATTTATTACCATTTACTTTCATTAATACCACTGCAGAACTAATTTAACTGCAGGAATGAATAAAATTCTTTTGCATCAGAAGATTTTGGTGAGGTCGATATGGAGAATCTTGATTATTGGTAACAAGGCACAGCAGAGAAAGAACACAGCTCCACCCTTGGTTCTCAGGTTAAATCTACAGGGCGTGCAGATAGAACAGCTTTTTAAAAATTCTTGTAAATGGACCAAATTTGATATGGAAACCACTGAGACACATTCTGAACCCATAACCCTGTTTGATATGTCACATTTTAGAAAACCGCATATTTAAAAAAATAATTTTGCATGAAAAATCCAAATTCAAATGGACAGAAAAATCCATCTTGCTATGATTTGAATCACAAACACACACACACAATCCTACCCCACCTTCTTAGTCCCTGACTTTTTCCAACATTTGCATTAAGTATCACTGAGTTAAAATATTTAACCTTATTCTTAGACATGTTAAGATAAAGGCAGTGTCCTATGGTCTGATCAACACTGCTCTAATCCTGGATCAGACAGTGACTCCCTCTTACTTAACCTTTCCATATGAGCTAATAATGCTTATTGTAGCAACACTTCACAGGGTATTGTGAGGTTTACTCAGTTAATGTTTGCAAAGTGCTTTGAAGATGAATCTTGTTATTTAGAATGTTAAAGCATTATTTAGATCAAACTCAGACTTTTAATAAAACTAGTTCATGGGAGGGAGAAACTATTCAGATTAAAGATTCAAAGTTTTCCTGCCAGTTGAAAATATTTGGATAGAAAATAGAAAAATTTTACATTGTCACTTGAAAAGGACAGTATGCAGGAAAAAGGTTAATATCTTATTTTTTAGAAGGTTAGGATTTACAGTGAAGAATAAAGGATATGATATTTGCTTTTAGGCCAACAATACCGTGAAAAAAATAAATTTAGTATAGAAGAATGTAAGATGGCTTTGATCAATTGTTATAAAACTATAATTTATGGTACTGTAAAGCCTTGCTATAGAACCATTTGCCATATAATCCATGTAAATGGTCTGTGCCTTAGCATTTTATGATTCTTGTGGGTCCTTTACATTTTTGTTCTGGGCATAATTAAAAGAGAAAATAAGATTCTTTTGACATCAACTTGTACTCAAATTTAAAAGGCATAAATAAAATTTAACGTGCAAGGGAATACTATAGGTTACATGGAGAATAAAAATGAGTTTAATAAAACTGAGGTCATAGGAGACAGCTATAAAAACAAACACTAGAAATATTGTTGCTGGGATGTGCATTAGGCATAAGATAAAAATGTAAGTTTGTCTATGACAATTAATGTTATAAAATCTAAAGGAGTATGTCAATGTAAGCACTTTTATTTAATAGGTAGTAATAAACATTCACCCCTTCAGCAAAATTTTAGATTTACAATGTATTATTTAGAGTGCTTTTAGGGACAATAATATATACGAAATATGGAACCAGTCATATTGGGGAGTATTTCTGTAGCAACAGTTTATTATGTTTTAATTAAAATTTTACCCCCCTCTCCTGCCCCAAAGGGTACAGACAGATGTGCTAGTTATAAAAGAGTCAGTATTACATCATATGCATTATTCATTCCCTGTTGCTATAGAAAAATAACCATCATGATCTTTATTCCTTTGTAACTTTACTTCCAAAACATCGAATTAATCAGATATTCTTTGCTGTCACACTTAGTTTATAGATAACTGTCCTGTTTTAAACGGTCAACTTATGTATGAGACTTCTAAAACTGAAAGGGTGGGTTAGTTAAGAAAAACTGACAATTCCACATGACATTTTCACTACAAATATATTCATGGCACAAATCCTCAATGATGCAATATGTGCATCACATTTAGAATCACGAGGGTGCTGTGAGTTCCATTCTATTTTCAAACTGCTTATTAGACAACTTCTGAAACCTGCAGTACTTCCATATTATGGTGATGTCCACAAAACTGCTGACAAGAGCCTGTGAGCAGTAAATGCATGTTTAACATCCTTTTGTTTACTGATCCTTGAGGAATTATAGCGAAAAAACCCTCTAGTCCAATTATGGCAGTTTGTTACCCAGTTTAAATCAGTAAAATGATTACCAATTTGTGTGTGTGCTATTGTTTGAAACATAATTGCTAAAATGAAGGAAATCACGAGAGATCTGAAACTACAATCTATATGATATTATGCTGTGTTTTACACCACCTGATCTTCTTGTGCTTTTTAATGATGGAAATAGAGCTTACTGTGAGGCCAAATCGTGAACTCAATCAAAACTTGCATTACAGTTTATGGAAAATGGGAGATTTGCTTGAGTATGACATGTAGATTTTGGCCCTATATTAGCACGTAATACTGAGGCTAACTCATTTGCCTAAATATAGGATGCTACTGTACTAAGCTGACAAGAGAGTTACACAAGAAGTTTAAGGAAAAAAATCAGTATGTTGAGCTGTTCCTTAATTTCTGCAAATGACAACAAAACGTTTTTCAACTACTGGTATTGAGAAATTATTTTAACCGCCCCCCCCCCCCCCAAATTATAAAAATTTAATTTCTACCATAGCCGTTTTCACTGGTTACCCAAACTTCAATGATTCAGAGACCATTCTGGTTTCATGACAGTTTTTTCTGCCAGAATTTTCAATGAGATTTTTTCTGTTTAGTTTTTTCAAACAAAATTCTCATAAGGAAGAACATAACAAACTCCCAGCTAACTTGTGGGCAGGACAAAATAATTCTATTTTATTGGACATAGCAGGTGCTTACAAATTGCTAGACAAGAACACTCTCCAACTTTTGGATACAGACTACTAAGAGCAACTATGTACCCTTCTACTTTCCAGTTTCTAGGCCTTATTTGATTTTAAACACACAGTTAAACAGCTGGAATTAAATTTTGTTTAAATTTAAAAGTAGTTCACTGAGCCAAAGCTGCTTAAAAACATGTTCAATGGAAGTCTATTCTTGTTACCTCTCATGATATTTATATTCCTTTTAGCTTTAAGTCTTTTAGTTGTCTGTGATTTGTATTTATTTCTTTAACTCCGAAGATAACATCAGGGTTTAATCTGAATATATCATCAGAGTGAAATAAGAGATGTAAATTAGTTCATCACGGCCTAACAAAAGTTTAATAAATAATTCTGTACATTGCCTCTGGTTTTACTATTTATGCTATTCCAGCATGTAATTTTTTTTTAAATAGAGATACACATCTCCTAGGACTGGAAGGGACCTTTGGAGGTCATCTAGTCCAATCCCCTGCCCTTCTTGGCAAGACGAAGCACCATCCCTGACTTCTATTTGCTCCAACCCCTGAACGGCCTCCTCAAGGATTGAGCTCACAACCCTGGGTTTAGCAGGCTAATGTTCAAATCACTGAGCTATCCCTCCCCTTATTTTATTAACTTATTTTTATTTTTCCCATGTACTCCACTGCAATATAAATTATTGTACAATCAGACATTTTAACCACTGGAGATGCAAATGTTGACTGAAGCGTTTTATCTAATACATGTCTAATTATTGCAGGCTAAGAGGAATAAGATGAATGAAGTACTCCTGAAAAAGCAGCTCTTTCCTGAGTTAAAGTCAGTGAACATAAACCATTTTATTTAATGTTGTTCAATCTCAAGTCAATTCTGAGGACTTTTTTCAATTTCTTTCTCTGACTTTCCTAGCCAGAATAATTTATGTTATTTGCAAGTTCTATGTACGTAAATGCTTTATTCCCTCACATAAGGCTCATATTTTGTTCTGAAATGGTAAGGGATTTTAAAAATAAATACTTGTAATTACCCCAAAAATACTTGGATATAGCATGAGTTACATGTGAATGAATGAAAATACTATTGTTAGTTAAATGCGTGTGAATACAAGTGTCTACCCTGTATTTTGAACATCTTTATACTTTGCTTTTCCATGAAATTTTTTGACCATGGATTTTTTATTGCACAGAATACGAAAATGCAAAAACTTCATGGAGTACTGTGGCTACAAAATTTAATGCAGAAGCAGGAGAGAGACAATGAGGGTGAGGTACACTGTGACAGAAGTATATTATTTCTCTATATTACTGCAACAGGCACATTTTTTTTCAGCTTCTCAGTACCCTTACTTGACCACAAAGGGATGCAAGAAGGAGTAAGACCTAAACAGCTATGATGGGGAGAGCAAGATCTACTTTGCTAAATACACCTTACGGAGAAAAAGGGAATGAGGAGAGGACAAAGAAAAAACACAGGGGCCGTGTCTACACTTATAAAAAACTTAGAAATGGCCACGCTAATGGTTAAATCAAAGAATACTAATGAATACTCAGCACCTCATTAGCATGCCGCTGGCCACAGCACTTCAAAAGTGTTGTGGTTCGCTCGTCCGCGGTTCATCCACATAGGGGTCTTTTTCAAAAGGACTCTGCAAACATCGAAATCCCCTTAATCCTTCTCAAGAAATATATAGTCTTTTACTGTGCGTTTCATGTACAGCTATTGTAAACATCCATGCTTCTGTAACTCCACTATGAAGCCTCTATGGGCTCCATGCCAGTCCCAAGCCTGGATGAAGGAGGGGGGTTGATCAGATGAGTGTTGATGTGCTGACCGTGAAACAACAATACGAATGAAATCCGATGCCAGTACAACTAAATGATAAAAGATGCTGGCTTGGACGCCACCCAGATAAACAAGGTCTGCAACACCAATCGAGTGACTGGGATTGGGTTGATAACTTGGCTACCAAAAGAAAGTTACAACTAACACATATGCTATTGGTTGGAACATGGAACGTCCGAACACTGTGGGCAAGTGGAAAATTAGAAATGCTTCGGAAGGAGATGCAGAGATACCAATGCGATATACTTGGACTGGCAGAGATGCACCGGACAGCATCAGGAGAGATGTGCAGTTGCAAAGTCATTTGGTCAGGGAACAAAACAAAGCACGAAGCAGGAGCTGGACTCCTTCTTAGTCAAGAAGCTAGAGGACCATTATTAGGATACAAACCGGTGAGTGTAAGAATGATGGTAGCAAGATTCAAAGCAAAATCGTTCGACATCTCAGTCATTCAGGTATATGCACCCATGTCAGACAGTACAGAGGAAGAGATTGGGCTATTCTATAAAGACTTGACAAAGATGGTGGAGGAGATACCGAAGAAAGATGTGTTGATCATCGGAGGAGATTGGAATGTGAAAGTTGGAACAGATAGCGAAGGTTGGGAGAGAGTCATGGGAAGGTTTGGAAATGGAGAGAGAAACGAATGAGGAGAGAACCTACTAGAGTTTGCTACGGAGTACAAGATGGTGATCTGCAACACGAGAGTCCAACAAAAGGACTGTAGGAAGTGGACATGGCAATTAAATGACGGGAAGTCCAAGAACATGATAGATATGATTTTGATAAGCAGCAGAAGGGTAACATCAATAAAAAGTGCCAAACTTTCCAAGGAGCGGATATAGACTCAGAACACAGTCTAGTGACAGCAAACATCAAGATAAAACTCAAAAGAAAGTGTATGACACAGTTTAAGAAAAGAAGAGATATGCACACTTAAGTTGCACAAATCTCGGGTTAACATGACTCTGAGTGGCGGGCAACTAGCACCTGGCTCCGGGCTGCCCACCACTCAGGGGAGCAGGAAAACTAATGAGTGCAGCAGTTCTGGTCAGCTTCCTGCCTCCTGTGAATGGTGGGCAGCCCAGAGCCAGGCACCAGTTGCCTCCCACTCAGAGTTGCATTAACCTGAGATTTGTGCAACTTAAGTGCGCATATCTCAGGGATCTGCTGTATTTAAAAAAACAAAAATGTTTAACTCTTATGGCCAAGCCAAACCGAAGCTCACATAACACCATTTTTTCTACCAAATTTTCCCATTCAGTTCAGTTACAGAAAGTATTGTTTCCTCTGCAAAACATTTATGTAGAATTTGTATTGTTAAATGTTTGCCAAATCCCACTTTACATATGGCTGCAGAATGTAAGTCTATTCCCTATGGCCCAACAGGAAATACATTAAATTATTCAAAACAAAAGTATTTATCATAATGGCATAAAATCTTTAAAAGCTGCAGGAATACAGATCTTTCCTTGTACCACAAATTTCAGCTATTCTTAGATGCAGACACTAAAAGTGCCTATAGTGTGAACTGCTCCATATTCTTCAGCTTTCAGCAGCAACTGTGCTATAAAATCAGATCAAGTGAGAGATGTACCAATTCTGTGCCTTTGCTGTCATTCAGAAAATAACACTCAGGACAATGTTTTCGCTACACAGAGCATGTTTTCCACTGCATGCCAGATGGTGTTTCTGATAACTGGACATGCAGAGGGTGCCTAATTAAAACCCACTGAAATTGGAAATAAAAATGGCAGTTGGATAACTCCCTACAAGTCTTGGACAGGGGGCCATTAATAAACCTCCAGCTCTACTTTTGAACAGTAAGCCACGCTTCTTCCCTTGAAATTTACTTTCTATTTCCCTTATCTGTAAAACAAATGAGTCTCTTCTAAGGGACTTTTATGTGACTGATGAACAGGGTGTGCATGAAGGAGTGTTGCAGTTGTAGTATAACAGAGTTCATAGAAGAATAACCCAACTATGATTTTGATGATTTCAAAGAGGGGCTACAGGGAGAGTCTGGGGAGACAGACAGGGGAGGAGTAAAGGACCCTGAGCAGTGAGCTCAGCAGCAGCTGGACTGGGAAAACTAAAAATAAACTTCCCACCACTCCTCATATTAGCAAGCAAGGTGTGTGTGTGAGAAGGGGTGTTAAGCAAAGAAGAGTCTGAGCAAGGAGAAGTCCAGGGGAGCATTCAGCAGCATCTGGGCAATGAAGGAAGGAAACTCTACACTGATGAAACAAGTGAGGCTGAGCAAAGCAGGGAAAATAACTCTCCATGGCCAGCTAAAAAGGGAGAGGGCAAAGGGGATAGGGCAACAAGGAAGAAGTTCACTTTGCCTACCTGGGCTAAGGTGCAAGGAGGGGGACTAGCTGGGGTAAGGTGCCAGGCAGGGAGGAGAGGGAGAAACTGGCAAGCAGCAGAACAGCAAGCTGAGTGGGGTGGTCTCTGTAGAAGGTGTTTTGAAGAAAAACTGCAGGCTGTGCATGTGGGGCAGGGAGAAAAGCCTATGGGACTGTAATTCAAACCTTGCATATGTTTCAGGAAGACTGGGGGGCAAGCAGATGAGGAGGATATCTGCTGCTTTGCCTTCCCAGCTGCCCCAGAACTTGCCTGAAGTATACTAAACATATTCCACAGCAACAACACATGGAAAGCCAGAGAGGGGAGGGTGAGGGTGGGGCCAGCACAGGCCCGGCATTCCCCTGCACTCCTGTGGCTTCTGTCTGGGAAAGCAGAGCCTTCCTTTGCTTTAGTGACAAGCCAGCCATGCCAGTAACTGAATACAAGCACACTCAGTGATTTTCAATTTGTAACCCTCAAAATGAACACCAACAAAAAGATTCTTGAAGTGAACAGAATGTTTAACATGAAATGGGAAGAAGAAAGAGAAGTTACTCACCTGTAGTAACGATGGTTCTTCGAGATGTGTCCCCATGGGTGCTTCACAGTAGGTGTCGGGCTCGCCCGGTGCCGCAGATCGGAATTCTTCTAGCAGTTTCCTCTGGATCGCGCATGCGCCGATGAGCGCCGCTCCCTTGCGCACCCTCGGTCCCCACCAGTTCCTTGACCAACCGCCTCGGATGCTCCTGAAAAACACCAGACAGAGATCCAAAGCGGGGAGGATGGGCAGGTGGTGGAGCACCCACGGGGACACATCTCGAAGAACCATCGTTACTACAGGTGAGTAACTTCTCTTTCTTCTTCGAGTGGTCCCCGTGGGTGCTCCACAGTAGGCGACTACCCAGCAGTAACCCAAGTAAGGAGGTGGGAAATCGATTCATGTGCAGCTTGCCCCCGAGAGGACTGCTGTCGACAGATGCGTATCCTCATCCAACACCCAATGCAGGGCGTAATGCTTGGTGAAGGTGTTGTAGGATGACCAGGTCGCCGCTCTACAGACGTCTTTCAACGCGACTCCCTTGAAGAAGGCTGTTGATGCCGCCACCACCCTGGTGGAGTGAGCCCAAGGCGGGGCCAGCAAAGGGGTCTTTCAAAGCTCGTAGCACAGTTTTATACAGGACACAATGTGCTTTGAAATTCTCTGGGAAGAGAGAGGCCTTCCCCTTTTGACCTGGGAGCGAGAGACACCAGAAGCCTCTCTGTTTTCCGGAAGGACTTAGCTCTGTCTATGTAAAAGACCAATGCCCTTCTCACATCTAGGAGATGTGGGCGCTCCTCCTTGCTGGAGCTGTGAGGCTTCGGGTAAAACGAGGGTAATACTATTGGTTCGTTAAGATGGAACTCCGAGGAAACTTTTGGAACGAAGGCTGGGTGTAAACGTAAGATTACCACCTCCTTTCAGAATACTGTGCAGGGCGGCGTTGCCATCACTGCTGCGAGCTCGCTCACCCTGCGGGCTGACGTAATCGCAAGAAGGAAGGTTGTTTTCATGGTAAAGAGTCAGAGGGGTACCGTGGCTAATGGTTTGAAGAGTGGTCCCGATAGCGCGCTGAGCACCAAGTACAAACTCCACGACGGCGGTAGCGGTTTTCGAGGGGGGTACAGGTTTACCAGCCCCTTCAAGAACCTTGTGACGATAGGGTGGGCGAATACGGTGGGCCCTTCCTCTTTGTGTCGAAAAGCTGATATAGCGGAGAGGTGGACCTTTAGCGAGGATAGAGAAAGCCCGTCTCGTTTGAGGTCCAATAGGTATTCTAGTATTACAGTTATAGGAACGTCAAGGGGAGCTAACTGTTTGGCAGAACACCAGGCTGTAAAGCGTGTCCATTTCTGTTCGTAAGTCCTCCTGGTGGAGGTCCTTCGGCTGCACTCCAAGACTTACCATACTCCCTGCGTACATGTGCTCTCTAAGGAGCTGAGCCATGGATTAACCATGCTTGTAGGCGTAGTCCCTGAGGGTGCGGGTACACTATGGAACCCTGAGCCTGCGTGAGTAAGTCCGGTGCCACCGGTAGGGGGAGTGGTGGACAATCCGACATGTGCGGAAGCAAGGGAAACCATTGTTGTCGGTCCCAAGTTGGAGCTATGAGTATCATGCGAGCTCTCTCCCTTCTGGCATTCTGCAGAACCTTGTGGATAAGCGTTGTGGGGGGAAACACGTAGAGTAGAGGGCCCTTCCATGAAATCATGAATGCGCCCCCCAGGGACCCCCGCCCTATTCCTGCTCTGGAGCAGTACTGGGGACACTTCTTGTTGTACTGGGTGGCAAACAAATCGACTTGGGGAAACCCCCATGCACGAAATATGCGCTGTAGCAGGTTGGAGCGGATCTGCCATTCGTGCGTGAGTGTGAAGCGCCTGCTCAGTTGATCTGCCTTCAAGTTGTGGGCGCCCGGCAAGTACGAGGCTTTCAACGTTATGTTGTTGGCGATGCACCAATTCCACAATCGGACTGCTTCCGCGCATAACACACGGGATTGTGCCCCTCCTTGTCGATTGATGTAGAACATAGTGGAGGTATTGTCGGTATTGATCCCGACTACTTTGCCGTGCAGGTATTTCCGAAAATGTCTGCACGCATTGAACACTGCTCTGAGCTCCAGTATGTTTATGAGCAATGTCTGTTCCGCAGGGGACCATAGCCCTTGCGCCACCTTGCTGCCAACATGCGCTCCCCATCCTATGTGGGAGGCGTCGGTTGTAAGAAAAAAAGAAATTTGTGGTTGGTGGAAGGGCACCCCCACTAGCAGGTTCTTGGGATTTTCCCACCATGCTAGCGATCTCTGCACCTCCGTCGTGGGCGACACTACCCTGCGGACAGTATGGGATGCCGGTTTGTAAACACTCGCCAGCCAATGCTGCAGGCTTCGCATGTGTAACCTGGCATTCTGTACCACAAACGTAGCTGCCACCATGTGCCCCAACAGTTGCAGGCATGTTAGGACCAGCACCACAGGGCTGTACGTCATGACTTGCACCAAGGAGTTGATGGTGCGGAAGCGGGTGTCGGGCAGGTATACTCTTGATGCGATAGAGTTTATGCGTGCCCCTATGAACTCTATATCTTGCGTGGGTTCGGTCTTTGACTTTGCGAGGTTGATAACTAGGCCCAGTGAAGTAAACGTGTTCGCGGTGACGCATATCATGCGTAGGACCTCTGCCTTTGAGGCCCCTTTCAGTAGGCAGTCATCCAGATATGGAAAAACAAACACCCCCTGCCTGTGCAGGTAGGCTGATACCACTGCCAGGGTTTTGGTAAAGACTCTGGGTGCCAATGATAGGCCGAACGGAAGAACTCTGTATTGAAAATGTTCCCCGCCGACCGTGAAGCGGAGGAAGTGTGTGTGTGCCAGGTGGATTGTTATATGAAAGTAAGCGTCTTGTAAGTCAAGGGCTGCAAACCAGTCTCCATCGTCCAGTGCCATAAGTATGGAGGCAACTGTAATCATCTGAAAGCGCTGCTTGCACAAGTAACAGTTGAGGCCCCGCAGATCCAAAATCAGCCTCCAGCCTCCTGTTTTCTTCTCTGTTAGGAAGTAGCTGGAGTAAAAACCTTTCCCTTGGAATTGTTTTGGCACTCCTTCCACCACCCCTATGAACATGAGGTGATCTACCTCCTGCTTCAGCCTCACCTCGTGGGCAGCGTCCCTGAGAAGAGGCCGGGTGGGAGATTTTGTCGGTGGAAGTGACTGGAAGAAGATTGTGTAACCCGTGGCTATAATTTCTAGCACCCATTTGTCTGTTGTGATCTTTTGCCATTGGGAGTGGAACGGTTTGAGGCGATGATGGAACATGAGATGAGAATGGCATTGAGCGATGGTGTTGATAGTGCAGTCCTCGACATACCCATCAAACTTGCTGCCTCTGGGCTTGCCCCGAGGGTGTACGGCTTTGTTGAGAACGTCGCCTGGGGGCCCTGTACTGCTGCTGCTGTTGATGATGCCCTTGGTCATAGCCTCGCTGTTATTGTGCGCGCTGTGGTTGGTAAGCGTAGCGTTTTTGCTGAGGATAGAATTTCTTTTTCTTGTATGGGGGAGTATAGATACCCAAGGTCTTAAGTGTGGCCCTCGAGTCTTTGCTAGAGTGGAGGACCGAGTCGGTTGAGTCTGCAAACAGCTTTTGCTTGTCAAAAGGAAGATCCACGATCTTCGCCTATAGATCTCTGGGGATACCGGACATCTGGAGCCAGGATTCCCTACGCATTACCACTGCTGCAGCTGTTGAACATGCCGCTGTGTCTGCCACATCCAGGGCAATCTGAACTCCCGTTCGCGATGCTGCGTAGCCCTCTTGGACAATTGCCTTTAACACTGGCTTCTTGTCCTCCGGAAGTGAATCCATGAGAGGCGTGAGTCTAGAGTAATTGTCAAATTTATGGTTTGATAGGTGTGCCGCGTAGTTTGCCATTCTCAACAATAGGGTAGAGGAGGAGTAGACCTTCCTGCCGAACAGCTCTAATTTCTTAGCATCTTTATCCGACCCCCCTGATTTGTACTGAGACGTCTTCGACCTCTGCTGGGACAATTCGACCACCAAAGAATTGGGTTGTGCGTGGCTAAACAGGAACTCCATGCCCTTGGCTGGGACGAAGTACTTCTTATCTGCTCTTTTGTTCGTAGGCGGGAGAGAGGCCGGAGTCTGCCATATGTTAGTGGCTGACTCCATAATGGCTTCATCCAGCGGGATAGTGATTTTAGATGAAGCCAGGGGTCTCAAATTTTTCAGGAGTTTATGGTGCTTCTCCTGCACCTCTGCTATTTGAATGTCCTGCGTGAATGCTACTCTTTTGAACAGCTCCTGGAATTGTTTAAGGTCATCCGGAGGGGAGACATCCCCAAGTGCAATGGCCTCATCTGGGGAGGATGAGGAGGAACCGCTGGGGTAAGCCTCCCCCAAGTCCTCTGGCTCCCGAGTTCGCTGATATACTTGCTCCCTGGTGGGCTGTGAAGGGAAGTCTCTGGACTCTGGACCTAAGTCCCCCTGGGACAACTGTGTTCCTGTTCCAGAGCGAGAGTGTACACGGGAGTATTGACAAGTAGTGGGAGAAGACCTGCCCCTGGATCTGGACCTGCGGTGCCTGTGTTCAGCATGATGAGGACGACCATAGCAACATGGGCAAGGGCCCAGTGATGGAGACCTGGACCATGATCAGGGAGTGTACCCATGATGTCTGGGAGAGCGGGATCTCCGTGACGACATTGATAGAGGTGAAGCTGGTTTGTGATAGTACTCAAGGGGATCCATGCCCAAAAATGGTGAAGGTGGCCTGAGCCATGGCGAAATTGGTTGGAGGAACGGAGAGGGAGGCCCGAAATAAGCTGGTGGAGTTGCCGCCCGGCAGTGCCGCATGTATATCTCAGGAGGAGGGCTGGGTGATAAGGGCATCACAGCCCTGCCTGGAGATGGACTGAGGTGCTGGGTTTTAGCTCTAGGCTTGCCCCTCCCCTGCAGGGTGGGCACCGCCCCCTCCCATGCCGGGGATCTCGGCCCCGTTGTTGGCGCCGCACTCGGCCCCATCAACAGCGGTGCCGCGCGGGTAGCTTCCTCCGGCGCCGGTAGGCCCTGTGCTGGGTGCCCCTGCGCTGTCGGCGCCGTGGGAGCCGGTGCCACAGTGCTGCCGATTCTGGTGCTTGCCGCGCTGGCGCTTGCGGTGCCTTCCGTGCTGCCTACTGTATAGTCGGAGGCCTGGCCTCGCCCACGTGCGCTACTGCGCTGCCGCTTTCATCAGCTCGCGGCTGGGGGCTCTGCGTTCCACTTGTCCTGCTTGCTGGGACCGCTGGCAAGGATCGAGCTGGGGAGAGTTTCCTCCTCTTCTGCACAGAGGGGGTCAAAGAGGCTGCCTTCCTTTTATGCGACCCCAAGGGCCCTTCTGTGTGAGGCTTCTCCGGCGGCTCAGCCTGGAGGGCCTTATCAAACAGGATCATTTTGAGCCTCATTTCTCTGTCCTTCCTGGCCCTGGCTGTAAGCTTAGTGCAGTGCGAACACTTCTGGGTAACATGAGACTCCCCCAGGCAGCGAATGCATTCACTATGCCCATCGGAGGCAGGCATAGCCTCGCGGCATGACTCACACTTCTTAAACCCCAAGGAAGCCATCGCAGTGAGTCTTTACTGTTAATAGGGTACTTAGCCGCTAATCAGTGCGTTCTACAACCCAAAATAACATTCACGGCTTTCAGGGCAGCGGACGGCTTAACAGCCTTCTTTGTCTGCCCCTCTCACCTTCGTTCCTCTTCTCTCTACTATTTAATATGCTCTTCTCTTTTTTTTTTTTTTTTGTATAATAGTGACAAACAATGAACTAACAAATAAAACAACTATCTTATCTGTCTCAGGCTTTAGCCGGAGCGGATTCCGTCTGCAGCCGATGGCGGCTGAGAAGGAACTGGCGGGGACCGGATTGCGCACATGACCGAGGACGTGCAAGGGAGCGGCGCGCATCAGCGCATGCGCGATCCAATGGAAACTGCCAGAAGAATTCCTATCTGCGGTGCCGGGCGAGCCCGACTCCTACTGCGGAGGACCCACGGGGACCACTCGAAGAAGAATTTCTGTTTCTTGAAAATATTGGGAAGTCGTTATGTCATGAGTGCTTTCAATCCATTGCTCTGATTAAAGAACTGGGAGGTATTATGAGACAAAACACACAAAATATTGGCTGTGGCAACCCTACCCCTTCCTTTTGGAAGGCGCATGTTAATGAAGGAGTTCAGAAGATGCTAATGAAGCACTGACATGAATATGCAACACCTCATTAGCACAATGGCAGCTAAGCATGATTCGAAAGTGCTGCTTTCAGAATGAATGCCACCTGTGTAGCGGGTGGCCTTTCGAAAGGACCCCCTGATTTCGAAAGCCTCTTCTTCCCATTTGGTTTTAGGAAGAAAGGTCTTTCAAAGTCAGGGGGTCCATTTGAAAGGCCTCCGGCTCCAAGCGTGCCATGCATTCCAAAAGCGACACTTTCAAATTGTGCTCAGCTGCCATTATGCTAATGAGGTGCTGCACATTCATGTCAGAGCCTTATCCGCATCTTCCGAACCCCCTCATTAACATGTCCCTTCCAAAAGGGAGAGGTAGCGTGGCTACAGCCATTGTGTGGCAAGCTATTACAAACGAATGATGTCATGCACAATGGTATTAGCATACTGAACTTAATTAGAGTTGGCAACAAATTACAGAGACATAGGAAATTCATGTCTTTCCTGGAAGATCTGAATGCAGAATTTAGTGACCTATCACTGTACCCAAATATCTGTTGGCTGAGTGCTGGGAAGACTCTTCAAAATTAATTTGCTCTTTGAAAAGAAATCCTTTCCTTTCTTCAGAATGAACAACTTGGCAACACACATGAATATCCAAATCAACTGCAGGGTCAGGATTTTCTTCGCTCCCTAGCATTCCTGATAGACACGACCACTCACTTGAATGCACTGAACCTGAGCTTACAAGGTAGGCAACAGAACGCTTCCCAGCTAGCTGGATACATTGGAGCTTTCCACAAGAAGCTGCAACTACAGTAAACTCTTTCTTGTCCGGCAGCTCTGGGACCGGGAGGTTGCTGGATATTCAAATATTCTGCATAATAGAGAGTTATACCTAGCGATGCACAACACGAAAGAAAAACAGGAGTAGCTATTAAGAAATAAACAAAAATGTATGCAGAGTACTTTATTTACCAGCAACAGTAGTATTGTACATTGTAAACTTACACTGTTCTTGCTGTATTTATTTGTATTTACTTTCACTATACTGTACTTACAGAAATATCTAAAATATACTTATGTTTAAAATGCCAGTTATTTGAGAGTTCTGGATAATAGAATGCTGGATATGAAAGAGTTTACTGTATCCAGTATGTGTTCAAGGAAGAATGATCTTGCACACTTTGCTTCTTTTCATGAACTGACAGATGATATCAAGGCTGACTTTTCAAGCTTTCCAGAAAAAAAATAAACTATCTGGCGAGTTTGACAAGAGATTTGCAGACTTTGACAAACTGAAGCCCAGTCTCCACTTATTTAACAATCCAATGGAAGCTACAGTGGAGACACAGTCACCAGTTCTTTATACTGAATTGCGTGAATTATAATCTGACCCACTGCTGCTAACAAAAAAACAAATCAAAAAAGAAAAAAAAAGAAAAAAAGCAAAAAACAAACAAACAAACAAACAATGGTCAGGATAGTTTCTGGAAACTGGTCTGCAAGGAGCATTTCCCCAAGCTCAGAGATTTTGCATTTAAGAGACATTCAATTTTCAGTAGTACTTATATATGTGAATGTACAACTTCTGTGATGAAACAAGTGAAATCCAAGACCCAAAACCAACTGGGAAATGAAACATTGGGTGCACGTCCTTTACTCACTACCACCAACACTGAGACTGATCTGGATATTGTGGTAAAAGAAAAACCTTGCCCCAGACCTCCCATTACTAGTGAGAATAAAACTAGCATTAGGTCAATAGAACTGAATGTCTCCTTTTCATCTTTAACTTTTTCTATTTGTATCCACACTATTTAGCGATCAGATTTTTTTAATTATCAGAGGTTTTTTTAATGAATTTTTCATGGCGCTTTTGAGGAAGTAGGTCTATATATTCCCGCACCCCCATTCCTTACCTTGCCAAAAACAGCATTAATAAAACTTTTCATTGTATAAGAAAGCTGCTCTGTTACACATCTTTTATATCCACAAACGGTATTAGTACCAAAGCTTCTAGGGCTCATAATGTAATCTTTACATACCATTAACCTCATCTAGTCTTACATGGTCTTACAAGACAAAAGTTGCATGTGTGACTCATGAACTTCAGATCTTGTGCTCACATGGCCTATAATGGTGAAGATGTAGGACCACCTCCTCGCAAAGTATAGTGAAGCAAAAAATGCTTTAGATAGATAATAGATACTACTTTACTTTAGGTTGGAAACAATTTTAACAATGATTTTGCAAAGACTTTTAGGCACAACAAATCTTATTAAAAGCAGGGCCTTTGTTTCATAGTAAGCAATAACCGCTGGAAAACTTTATGGAAAACCAAGCTAATACAAATCAGATTATGACATATATCTGATATAATCAAATATGATATAATCATATATAATCATTATATATGCTGAGGAGCTTTCCTCAAATCAATATTGTCAACATCTTGAAAAAGTTTTTGCAATAGAAAAAATGTCTGAAGATTTAAAAGACAAGTGTCTACAAAATGTCACATTATTTTTCTATGTGAAAACAGAACATTTTCATTTTACTTCCACCCCCCTTATCAAAAACGTTTACTAGGCCAGAAGAAAAAACAAATCTGATAGTTTGATTCTAGAGTAAAGTGTGTCAAAATGTTTACACATGGTGCATGGTATAAATTACTCTAAGGTAGGACAAACGTCTGTCAGGGATGGTAGTGGTCCGGACTCGGAACACAGGACCGAAATTGATGGCCTCTTAAGGCCCATTCTGGCCCTGCATTTCTATGGTTCTATGACACCAACACATTTGCGACCTTTTGTCTGTCTTGGGGGTATTGTCAGTACAGAACTTGTATTTCATCTTCACATTTTTTTCACAATTTTTTGAGAATGAAAATGCCTTTTCTAACAGCTAATTATGTTTTCCATTTGCTGAGTAAGTTAAAAGCCTAAAATTCAGTGAGGCTGCAGCATTAATAGATGCTGTGTTTTGGAGCACACAGTTATGTACAAGACTGACTACAGGAGTTGAATCTGTGAGACCTGGCCCTCTTTAAAAACCCAAAATGTAAGGACCTAAAGAATCGTCATAGATATACTTGTTGGGTTTTCTGAAAATCATTACTCGCTACAGAAAGTTAAAAGGGTTGAGTATAGCATAGTTTTCAGCAGGAAGTGTTGTAATTTTTTATTTTTACATTTTCAGATCTCCTCCACCTCACAAAAACAACATATAATTTGGCACAATCAGCAATCTTTGAAGCTTCATTTATTCTGGAAGAGCTGTGTTAGCTAATATGTTTTAATAAACACACTTCTAAACATCACTTAACATCTATGACAACGTGTTAATTAAAACATGTTCGTATACATGTTTTCTAATACAAAACTTTTTCAAAGTATAGCTAAAAGCCTGAAAAACCCATGACTGGAACAACAAGCATATTTTTACAATCGTACAGTCTGGGGAAATCTGTGCAGCATATGTCCAACTTTATGCCTTGCTCTGGACAGTACAAACAGACTTTAAACCATTTAAAGTCATACACACAAACACACAAAAACTGTGAGCTGCGGGTGGGAGTCACATTTGCTAGATAGCTTTGAAGTCTGAAATGACCTACACAAAAATATTTTGTGACGCAAAAGTAATTTATAACTCACAAGTCAGCTACTTTCTTGATGCATTATTTTTTTGCAGCTGTTCTATGAATGCAGGTAGATAACAGTCAAAATATTAAGAAGGAAACTGAACACTTTTTCAGAGCTGAATAATACTTACTTCTGCTTTTTTACGTGCTTCCATGGCTCTCATGAGCATCATATGCTGCCTTCTCCTCTCTCGTTCCTATTAAATCAGATAAAATTAGAACAAGACTCAACCACAGTTACAAATATATATATATTTTTTATTTTAAAAACTCAGAACAAGTTTAGCATTAATAGACAAGTAACAGTACTATATATAGGACAAGAATGGCCAAGTCTGTGCATGTTTTAGTTCAGGTTTAGAAAGCAAATACAAGAACAATCAAAAGCAAAAAGGTAAAGCAATGAACATGGAGACAGTGTAAAACAGAAAGCATACAGCTTTACTTATGGTCAGTTGTGATGCTCCTTCATAAGCTGGCAGAACAAAAAGCATAATGGTTGGCTGGAACAGGTCAGTTACCTTACATCTGCTATTAGGAAGCTTGCAATTACTAAGTGAGTAGCCAATTAATAAGAAGGCTGTATTTCTGATAATTTAAAAAGACAGGAACAGGTTACATTTTGAAATAATTTTTAACTTCATGTTTACTTTAAGTAAAATCTTGCTGGAATCCAATATGCCACCAACAAATAAGTCTCCTGAACTTTTATCTGTTGACCAGTTTTACTTACACTAGCCATTGTTCATACACAAACATGAATAGAATGAGATATTTCTGTTTACTGATGCCTGTACTTCAATGTAAAGCCACAAAAGCTGTGCCCTAATGTTAAAAAAGTTAAATGGAACATGTATGATGGTTCTATAGAAAAAAAAGCAGGTAAGGTACTTCAACTTTTAAGTTCTAAAATAAAATCCAGGCCCCACTGAAATCAATGGGAGCTTGTTATTTACTTCTGTGAAGCCAGGATTTCATCCCTAGTTTCATTTTTAGATTAATATATTTATCGTTTATTGAAAACTAACATGTTTACCAATGTACAAATCTGGTGGACGATGATGGTCCCAGTTTGTACAGTGTTCTAATTCAAAACTATACTAAAAGCTCTATACTAAATCCCAACAAGTAGCATAAGACTTGTAAAAAATTTGCACAGTTATTTCCTATTAAAGGTAAAATACAAATTTTGCATAAACTCATCACTAATGTTACATAATGGTCCAACTCATGTTGTGACATCACTAATGTAGATTTCCAGTCAACAGCCTCATAAATGGATCGCAGACTTCAATTTATAACATGTCCAAGACAAATCACACTTTTTTCTTTAATAGACAAGACAAGCAGATGTATGCAATGCACTGTGCTGTAAAGCCATGCAGCAGTATGTAATATGACAGCAGCCAGTGCTACATTTTATGCATTGCTATGACAACCATATCACAACCAAATCACAATGCGGTGTTAGATGTACAAAAATAAACATACCCATACCATATCTAGTCTATGCCTCTCCAACTCCTGGTAGAAAGAGTTGGCACAACATTATGAAACAGAAATCACAAAGTCACAAACCACTTTATAACCCCCCACAGAGAGACCCCAATACCAAAACAGAGCACTAAACCGTAAGATGAAAGAAAAACTTATGCTGGGATCAAAATCAGAAATTTTTATAAAAAATATTTTGAAGACTTTCCCCCCACAACTAGCTTAAACAGCACTTAAAAGTGAGAATTTGCTACTGTTCTGACAATTGTACGCAAACCCACCTGATGCTTCAGAAGAACAGCCTGTTGCCTTCGCATCTCTTTTTCCTTAAACATAAGAGCAAAAAGCGTCAATTACTTAACAAATATTTAGTCATAAGATGCAATTTTGGGCCATACTAAAAAAGTAAAAATCTGCATTCTTGGGTTCTCTTTACTTCTGTATTTTCAAACACTGCATAATACAGGAACAGTTTATGTTACCATATCTACTGAACTGAGCATCAAGAGATGCCAAAAATATTTGGCTGCACTGAGAGTGAACAATTTCCAAATACAGCAAGGAAGTTTTTCAGCAATGATAGGGATAAATGGGATATCTGATCACAGTGTTACACAAGCAGCAACAGGGTTTTTCATTAGACTCAATATAAAACAGAAGAGACGCTGAATGCGATGTTATTTATCAGGATTTTGTAAGCATGTCTCAAACTGCTAAAGTGAAGCATAAAATACAGATAATCCCTACTGACACTTCTATTTATTTTACAGATAGAGAGATGGGTGCGTGCATGCACGCACATATATATATGTATATGTACACCTGTGTGCATACATGCACAGTTCTTACTCTACATTTCCATTACAAATGTAGTATCTTTTCAAAAAGATCCTGAAATAACTACAGTTCTCATGTTAATTCACAATTAGTATTCACAATCACACAGTTTTTATTTTTGGAAAATAAAAACTCTGATGCTCCTCTAAACTAACCTTTATTCGTTTCTCGGCTTCCAATAATTTGGCATTTGCTGCTTCTTCCTTCTTTTTCTTTTTAGCCTGTGCATGCAAAACAGGTCTCAAGGTCATGCAACAGCACCACTAAACCTTGAAAATAATATCAGACTAGAAATAAAACTACATGCTTCACAAGGTGCAAAACAATACCATATATTATATGCACATTATAACAAATTTCTTCCCCAATACACTTTGCATTATCAGTAAATTCACAATTTTCCTTTTTTTTTTTTTAAATCAAGTCAGACTGATGAAGTCACATTCAAGATTTAGTTTACTTGGATAAGTCATTTTGTACCTAAAGTACATAGTACATGGGAAAATAGTTATTTTAAAAGTATTATTAGAAAGATTAAAATTCTAATAATTATGTACAAGCTATAGTAATCAATGGTTTATTACTTTTTCCATTTTAAAATACATATTTGACATAACTGAAAATGTTCAGTTGAAGCCAATGTAAGGACTCCGCAGCAACATATTTTAGGAATAGTACTCCCTTCCGTTTACTTTATAACAACATCAGTTCTAGTATAAAACAATGGACACCAAAAAGAAAACTTTTGTCAGACAGATCATCAATGGAGATCTGAAACAGAAATCTTAAATATAAATTCCTTTAATTTAGTTGTATGTGACATGGATACTTTATATGAAGCAACCATTTACAATATGGAAGCTTATGCCTGTTAAAAATAGATCATGCACATTTTTGAAGATCGGAATCATGCTGTTCAAACATCAACTTTGAGGCCAAATGTTAAGTCTTTTTCTTCTTTGATAATGCTATTTAACTTTTAAAACAAAGTTTTAAATCCATTCCACAGTAAAGAACTAAATTCCATATAAAGTAGATTGTAATGCTATTTTACTACCCAATTCTGCAAATACCTAATTGCTTAATGTTAAGCATGAACATTTCTTTTGTAGTCAATGAGACAGTTGTGTTTAAGTTAAGCGTATGTGTAAGCAGTTGCAGGACTGGGACCATAGTCTAAACTATGGATCAGTATTCTTAGAATTGCTGAAATAGGGACACAGTTAATTTGAATCAATACTCTGGAATCCCTTAAGCAGACTTTACGCATGCATCTAGACTAGGAACTAATTTCGAAGCAGGCACTACTTTGAAGTAGCCAGCAGAGAGTCTACACACTTTTTCCCTTACTTTGAAGTTAACATTGAAGTAGGGAGCCCAACTTCAAAGTCCTTACCCCATTCCCAGGAATGGAGTCGTGCCCTACTTCGAAGTTTAACTTCGAAGTAGGGTGTGTGTAGACACTCAACTTCCAAGTAGGTTACTTTGAAGTTGTATTTCGAAGTAAGCAACTTTTAAGTTATTTTTGTAGTGTAGACACAGCCTACTTTACCCAGTTGCAACAAACTTGAAGATAAGACTGTTTCCTTAATTACAATGTTCTTGAAACATATAAACACATTAAAAAAATCAACCTAGTTTATTGTTCTACCTCTAAAATTTGCTGAGCCCGAAGTTCTTTTTCCATTCTGATTTGTTGAATTCTCTTAATTTTTTCCTGCAAGGGGAGGAAAAACATCTGTAAACCATTTTAAACAACAGGCATGTAAAAGATTTTTATAAGAATGAAAAAGATGAGAAAAAAGCCAAACTATTGTTAAAGAAATAAGCAAATACATATGTAAACTTCTGTTGAATCTTTCATGCATTCCCGTTGATTATTTTGATTTATAATAGTTTGTGTTTGTTGTTCTGTATTAAGATTAGAAAGTACTCTGATACACATCTAAAAGCACTGAAAATGAAAGCTGTGCCAGGGGTTTATGATCAGGCAGCCACAATAATTTTTTTTTTTAAACTTAGACAAAAGAAGCACCCTGGTAATAGTGCAAAATATGCAGTGCAGATTAAATCCTTGCTTGTAATGGTGATGTGTAAGCATAGACAGAAATAGGGGCTGTGGTGCTCTGACATATTGTGCTTACTGGTGAAACTAACTTAAATTTCTCAGAAGTACTGTCATATCATGACCACCCTCTTGCAGACATGAGGCAGCTGGCGACATAGTCAATCTTGAACCACCACTGATCTTGCTACCTGGGACCACACAGTACCTCTGGAGATACTGCATGGCCCAAATTACTGACCTAGGATAAGCCAATATTTAACATAGCCATATCTGATCTGGATGAAATATGCACACTTCAGTGCTGTACCTTTTTTATTTCCCCTGGAAACTAATATATCAAGATGGATAATCTGAGCTTTGACACCCTTACATGTATTTCTTGGAGGAGTATGTGGAATTATGCATTATAGAGTAAAAAGAAATACATACATTTGCAAACCAGTGGCCACACCACTTTCATTCAAGGTCATTCTCAGAGACATCAATGCGCCTGTGAATGCCTGAGGCATGTGGGGAGCCCAGGAACTTTGCAAGTGGCTCTTTGAATTATTAAGTTTATATTTTATTGTTCACTGCAATGAGCTCCCAAAATCAGAAAAAAATTTGATTAGACAGATATAGTAATGCACTCACCATAGTTTTATTTTACATTTCCTGTATTTTACGCTTTGTGCCTTGTAAACAGAGATAGCATGTATTTCAACTGAAAAACTTATAGCATTCTGTTTAAGGGTTTATTGTCTCAAAATAGCTACATGAGGCACATGAACTAAAAAGGCAGAGCATGTGCATGGACCGAGGTGTATCCATTCTGTAATCTGGACAAACAAGAGAATATCTGAACCACAGAACATGGGGCATAGCAAATCCCTTATCTTACTCCAAGGGATGTCAAAGAAGCTTGCATCAGGCTGTGTCATATATGCATTTGAATCAAGGCACCTGGGAGAGAAAAGTCTGACTATGGTATGAACCATGAAGTCTCTATTCTGTTTGTTGGAAATTACTTCACTATTATAGTTTTCTGACTCTTCAGAGATTAAGCATGTCATGAAGAGAAATCACTTCATCTCCTCTCAGGGGCCTGGTGATGGTTCCCACACAGTACTAGAGCCAAGCCTCCTATGGTTGGAAGAGTTTACTAAAAACAATATTCTCCTATCTCTACGTTCTCTATTACAAACTTCTTGAATTTTGAACTGTTTAAAATATGTTAAAAGGCACTACATTTTCTGTGTTGGAGGTTGAACACATGTCAAGAAAAGCCTAATGTGGGGGCTGGGGTAGGGCCCACGCCTTTACCACCAAGGAAAGAGAAGTGTGAAAAGCATCAAATTAACTACAATCACACATAGTTTTCTTAACATAAGTATATTTATTTCAAAATGTGTCTATCCAAAGCTCAAACATCTCAACTACCTGCAAATGTCTCTATACTGACCAGGAAAAGAGGTAGTGAGAGCAGGTCACAGAGCTTAGTTGCAGTGTGCCCTGTACATGAAACTCTGTTCTATGGGCAGGCAGTTCCATTCTGCCCTACCTGCAGTTTCCAAAAATTACGAAAGGAGTTGCCTTAATGTCAAGTGCAAAATGGTAATACAATCTCTCTCAGCTTGCACCATCTCAACTGAAAAGTTATACCACCAATTCACCAATCTCCCTAAAAGGCCTCTTACCTTCTGCATGCCATAGTTACACATATAACGTCTATATCCCCTCATTTTAATCTAACTTCAAGGAGATCAAGTATGATAAAATACACTCTAATCTGGGACAACAGCACTTTAAATCTTAAAAGTTACCATTGTATTGCTCTCATCACATGCAAGCCCTCTTTAATTTCACTTACCAGCTTGATACTCTACCCTGATTCTCTTTCCATTTTAACAATTTTTCTGCATATAAAGAGACCTACAATACATATTTCACAAATATGGTAACAATATACTCATTGTTTTATAGGCTAGCAGGCATAATATCTTCTTGATACAAGCCAACATCTTCTTACCCTTTAGTGTGCTGAAGAGTGAACTAAAATTCAAATCCATTTCCTCTTCTTTATTTACTAATTCAATTCTATTTTAACTATATACTTAGCCTGTCATTACACACAAAAACACTATGTTTTACATGCGAGATTAAACAGTCCTTTATCATATAAAATTTCTAAATGTAATTATCTGAATAAAATGATTACGCTAACCCATACTGAAGAGGTTTACTCTCATGCACACAACTGCCAGTATCTTACAATGCTATTTTTAATAGGTAATCTCTCAATTTTTTTTTTGTATTCATCATGTTTACTACGATATTAAGGCCAATATTCTGAAACTATTTTTCATAATGGCTGAATAGTATCTTACTCCGTAAGTGGTCCCAATTGAATCCATGGATTACATGCAGAATAAAGTACTACTCAGCATAAAACAGTGTGTCCAGTTCTGGACACCACAATCCAAGAAAGGTGGAGAAATTGGAGAAGGGCCAGAGAAGAGAAACAAAATGGTTTACAGGTCTAGAAAACATGGACAATGAGAGCAAACTGAAAGAATTAGGGTTGTTTAGTTTGTAAAACAAAAGACTGAGAAGGGACTTGGCTTAAAATGAAGCAAGGCAGTTTTAGGTTGGACGTTAGGAAAAACTTCCTATCAGGATGTTTGAGCACTGGAATAAATGGCCTTCGGGGGGTTGTGAAATCTCTGTCACTGGAGCTATTTAGAGCAGGTTAGATAAATATCTGTCAGCGATAATCTAGATGGTGCTTGGTCCTGCTGTGAGGGCAAGGATAGGATAGGAACATTTTGGGGGCAGTAACATAGTGGTTTTTAGAAGTTCAGGCTTCAAAACCATTCATTAAATACTCCATTTATTGGGATATTTAGTCAAATGATGAAAAACTTGCTACCACAAGCAGCTTAATATATCAATGGCTAAGTATGAAAAATCTTCCAGCTGTTATATGGTTAAGAGCCTTTGCTACAACAACATTTAACAGTCACTTTTAATTTAAAAAGCAAGCAATGTATTGTTCAATTCATCGCTATGCTTAGATATAATTGTTCTTAAGCAATCCAAAATTACTGGCAGACAGTTTCCTCTCTAGCAGTTTTGGCTGAGCTCTTTCCATGTTTACATAAGCAACTATATTACTATTACTATTATTTTTTATAGACCCATAGAGTATTTAAGCATGTAACTAACTGTGTAGCACAACTGAAGTCACCACGATCATTTAAGGTACATTTTCACCAACATAAGTAAGGGCTACACAATTTAGGCTAAAATACTGTGTGTGTTCTTTAAAATCAGATAACTAACAAATTCAAATTTTTTAACAAGTACACTGGGGAACTTTCCAAATATACTGAAAGCATGAGTTTAAAAAATAAATAAAACACAGATCTTATTTAATGAACACACAAAATTTACCTGCTGTTTCATTATCTTTATCTGTTCCTTTTGCTTCCGCTTTTCTTCAGCAGCCATAATAGCTACAAATAAACAAAAAAGCGTAACATCAGCAGAAGATAACTGAAGAACAGTAACCTAATATTGACAGTCCTAAAGCTCATCTCCTAGTATGCAAAATCTCTTAGAGATTTACCACTTACCTTGCTGTTTTTTTGCTTCTTTGGCAGCTCGAGCCTGTTCCTGCTTCTGAAGTTTTCTTAAAAGCTTTATTTGAGCTGCTTGCCTAGCTATTTCTGTAACACAAAGAGGAAATATAATCATCATAGAATCATGTTACATAAAAGAATCTAACTTATGTGTTCAGACATTTTCACTTAAAATAAGAGGAGACAAAGAAAACAATGAGTTTGTCTTGCACATAGTTATGCTGAGGATGTTTAAATACAGAATTCTTATAACAGAATCTCTTTTACAAACAAATACTTATAACAGCTTCTCGAATGAACTTGGATGGTTTCTGCTACCAACACAAAAATTATGAATAATTTTGAAAAAAAAAAAAGAAAATGATTTGCTTTCAATCAAATGGTAACATTGTAATAAAAATACTGATCCACCTCTTCACTATGCGATAGAAACATCTAACCCTTTCTGAACAATCCCTGGGTACAGCTAGCATATGCCACATAGTACACTGTCATAACGCCAGATTTTGCCACTCCTCATGTTGATTAGTATTTTTTACTCATTGAATAGTTCCACCGATTTTAGTGAGATTATTTGTGAAGTAAGATAGTACTGAAGTGAGTTAAATTATTAGCCTGGGTCACAGAGACATCACTTTTACTCATTCTTCTTATTTTCCCTTAATCTTAAAGATAAGGAGTTTAGATTAGAAGTATATGGCTGCTCTCTGTACACGAAGAAAACGTAGGAAATTTACAGGGTACACCACTAGGATATAAACCAACAGAGCTCACAAGTTGGTTGCATCTACATTACAGCTCAATTTTGAAAGGTGAATTTCAAAAGCCACCTTTTGAAAGATCAGCTTTTCAAAGCATGTGTCCACATCCCAAAAGCAGATCAAGATTGCAATTTGCCCTTTCGAAAGGCCAGTCCTCTCAAAAGGGAGCGTCCACATGTTCCAGGGCGTGCTTTCGAAAGGAAGGGCCAGAAAGTGTCGCAGAAGGTGTCCCATGACCAACAAGCCCTTCCGGGGGCTGGAGCCCAGTGCTCCTTTAAAGGGCCCCTCCCTGACACCCTTGTTCTACACATGCCAAGGCTGGCTTGACGCCCAGAGCACCACAGACCCTCACCACACAGAGGACCCACTTCAGTGCACACTATGGACCCCCAGCAGCTCCCCAATGCCCTACCCCTCAAGGCTGTGGTCAGCCTGTTGGCCATGCTGCTAGCTGCCATCCAGAAGCAGCTCCAGGGAGTTACCTTGATGGCCACCCCGGTACAGGATGCCCTTGTGGGGTGTCACCTGTGCCCCCTCCCACGGGTCATCTGGCACCTGTGGAGCTACCCCACCAGCAGTGAGTGGTTGGACCAGCTGCTGCTGGGCGACTAGGATGACAACTGCAGGCTCCAGAACTTCTGCATGACCAGGTGGAAGTTTCTGGAGCTACATCACTGGCTCGCCCCAGCTCTCCAGCATCATGACACCCGGATGTGGCCTGCGCTCCCACTGCAGAAGAGGGTAGCCATTGCAATATGGAAGCTGGCCACCCCGGACAGCCACCAGGCAGTCAGCCACCAGTTTGGGGTGGGCAGGACTATTGTCAGGGCCATCCTCCTGGGGGAAGCCATGCTCAGGGCACCCACCCACCATGGGGAGAGGGGGCTCCCAGTCAAGGGGGACTATTGGAGACTGGGGGTGAGGGAGGGGAAGAGGAGAGGAACAAGGGTATGGGGACACATGAAGCACCCCACCACATACTCACGGGCATGTTGTCCCCTCACCCCATGCAGGTCACCCAGACAATCAATGAAGTCCTACTTAGCCGGATTATCCACACTGGGGACCTCGATATTGCCCTCACGGGGTTTGAGGAGCTGGGCTTCCCCAGCTGCTTGAGGCTCTGGATGGGACCCACATAACCATCTGGGCCCCAGCGCACAGCACAGGCACCTTCATAAATCCCAAGGGGTACCACTCTGCTACTCCAGGCCCTCACGGATGCCATGGGGCAGTTTATGGATATTTGTGTGGGGTGGCCTGAGTGAGCCCACAACTCCCACATCTTCCACAACTCATGGCTCAGCCACAGTATGCAGGAGGGGACATACATCTCCCCCGTGGGAGCTCCCGATTGGGGACACCACCATGCCCCCCAGCATTTTGGCTCATGCCACATACCCATGCCCCCGTGGCTGATGCTGCCCTACACAGGACAGACCAGGCCCAGCCAGGACCTTTTTAATGAATGCCAAAACGGGAACTCACAGCACCGTCAAGAGGGTGTTCAGGTAGCTGAAGGGGCGCTTGTGCTGCCTCCTCACGAGGCTGGAGGTCAGCCTCCTCAGTGTACTGGATGTGATGGGTGCATGCTGTGTCCTCCACAATACTGTGGAGGTGAAGCACGAGCCCTTTGTGCAGGTGTGGGCTGCAGAAACCAACCATGATTATGAGCAGCCAGCTGCTGTGCCATGCTCCCAGGCACAGCAGGACAGAGTGTGGGTCTGTGAGGCCCTCTGGAAGGCCTTCACCTGGGGGCCCCTGTGACATCCCCCCCCACACACACACGCAGCTGCCACCTAATCTCCCCTCTGCACACCCACCCCTCACCACTCCCCCCCATAACCCCCCCCCACACCCCACACACCAACATACACCAGGGACATGGGAGTGGTGACAAAAACTATTTACTAGAATGATACCAAAAGAATCCAAACTGTTTAAACTGAATAATAAACTATATACACAGGAAGTGGTGGGGGGGGGGGCAACTACACACAATCGGGTCCTGGAGAGGGGGTCAGTGCCACACAACTCGGAAGGGGTCCTGAGGAGGAGGTGGGAGGCCTTATTCCTCCACTGGGGTGCAGAGCGAGAACTTGCAACAGGCATGGGAGCCCCTACTGCCCTGGGGTCCCCGTTGGGACGGGAACGGGAGTACGGGGAGTAGGGGTGTGAGAGGGGTCCCAAGGGCTCAGGCTCACCAGGGGCCACAGGGACGACATGAGCAGTGGGGGGAAGAAGGAAGGGGCCAGCTAGTCCTGGTCAGCGCTGGCCAGCGGCCACTGGGCCAGCGCAAGTCAAGAGGTGGGAGGGGTTGGGCAGGAGCAGGGCAGCAAGGTGAAGGACCACGATGGGAACTGCAGGGGTTGGGGGTGGCTGCAGAAGTGGCTAGAGAAAGAGTGGGAGGCTGGGCCAAGCAGATGTTCACAGCCTGGGTGAGGGTGTCCAGGCTGCTCACCACCCGATCCCAGGCCTCTCACTCCATTTCCAGCCAGTCCCACATAATGGCAGTCACATCCTGCAGGGCAGTAGTCTGGGCGGCGGCAGCCTCCTCCTCTCCACTGTGGCGCCAGTGCATCCCCTAGCAGTGGCTCTTCATGGGCACTGGTAGGGGTGCAGCCCCTTCGGTGCAGGACTCCCCAGCCTATGTACAGGGCTCAGCCAGCCCTGGAACGGTGGAATTGTGGACACAGAAGAGGACAGAGGACGTGTCATCAGTACCGCAACCTGGCCCCAGGGGGGCATGCCTATCATCCCCTATGTCCTCCGGGTGGCTGGGGTTCCCCGGATAGGTGGGGCACACACAGGCATTGGTCAGCCCCACACATAGTGCTGCCCATAGGGGCAGGTGCTGAGTGCTGTATGCAGCGTCTGTCGAGGACGAGGGAGTGGGGCTGTCTATGACATATCCAGATGGGAGCTGGCGGACATGTGAGTGGCCTGCTGCCAGCTATGGCAGAGGCAGGTGCCCTCTCCCCATGTTCCAGGGCATTCGAGGCGCACAAGATCTATCTGGGTGCCCCCTAGGAACTCAAGGGAGGAACTCCAGGAACCCCCATCATTGCTCTGGGCTTCTGTCTCAGTGCCCATTGGACAGGGTCTGCTGACTGCCACTGTTTCCAGCATCTCCTTGGGTCCACTGTTAGGCTCCAGCTCAGGGCTGGTAGTGTCTAGAATGTGGGTCGCCAGTGCCACCTCCTTGGGCCTCAGGAGGTGGTTGAGCTGCTGGAAGTGGGGGCAGGTGGGGGGCGACTGCTTCTGAGTGCCTGGCTGCATCATGGGCCCATCTGTAGCCCTGCTGCAGTTCCTTCACCTTACTCCACACTTGTTCTGCTGGGCAGGTGGGGTGGCCCCAGGAGCTCAGGCTGGTCAGCAGGCAGCTGAAGGCTGTTGCATTCTGGTGCCAGCTGGTTGTGTGCAGCAGCAGCTCTTTATACCCCTAAAGTGACAGCATGTCCTTGACCTCTGCCTCGCTCCAGGAAGGGGACCTCTTCTTTGGTCCCTGGCTGGTGCCCTGGGAGCCTTTGGATGCCTTGGAGGAGGGCTCCTGAATGCTGGACATGCTGCTGCAGGATTTGCTCAGGGAGTTCTGGTGTCTGCTGGAGGGCATGCCGGTGGGAGCTCATGCCGTCTCTGCTGCCAGCACACTCTCAGCTTCCTGCCACAGGGTATCCGGGTTGCTGCATCTTCAAACATGGTTGCACACACTGACCATAGAGGTCTGCTTGTGCTGGCAGGGAAGTCTCTGCATGCCAGGGAGCCAACACCATTAGGACCCCCTATTTTGAAAGAGCAACACGCAGACCATCTACACAAGTTTTCTTTCTAACAAGCCCTTTGGAAGAAGGCACTCTTCCTGAAATGGGAAGGGAGGAGCCATTTCGAAAGAACCACCATGTTCTTTCAAAATTCCTTTTGAAAGAGCACATTTAGTTTGTGCATGCTTCATGGGATCTTTTGAAAGAGCCCCTCCTTTCAAAAACTATTTTGGAAGTACTTGCTAGTGTAGATGCAGCCAAAGGGACGTAACAGTGAGGAGGTCTATTGATTAAAAAAAATATAAGCAGCAGAAAAAGCTGAAACAAAAAATACTACCTACAATGGGTATCTGTAAAAAGGCGTCCTCTCCGTTCAGGCAGAATATTTCAGTCATGTCCAATGACTGGCTCTTTGTTTTGTAGTACTCTTTGTAGGCACGGGGGAAAAAAGGCACAATGAACCTCACAATGAGACAGGAAAGTATGACTCTTGTGCAACAGCAAAAGACAGCACATGTCCACACTCAGCACACAGGCCTGATCAATCATAAAATTCAAGGGGAAAAATAATTCTGAGCCATATACTATTAACTTTTTTTTGGAAAATATGATGCAATTTTGAAGCACAGAAGGCACTCTTCTGTGGAAAGTTACATTCCTGATGCTCATTTTTAGGATAAGATGCTTATAGCCTTATTTATATCAGTTAGTACTTTATATCACAAATAGTCCCACTGAATGTGACATAGGGGTCTAGTGAACTAAAAGGTAGAAGGAATCTTTACATTTATGCAGCTGACTTAATTCTTGTTTGCAGTGGGCAACCATCAGACATACAAAAATTTTCAGTTCAATGGTTTCCAGTTCAAAAGACAGCAGACATAATTTCTTGTTATCTCACTACACAAACACATTTGAATATTCCAGAAGAGATCACAGCTTTTCATATAGCAACAGAAGTATGTTTTCCATGCTTTCTATGCTCAAAAATGCTAATCCATTTTTAGTCAAATTTCTAGATATAAACAATTTGCACAATGAGAACAAGTGTTTTAAAAACATATCCACTTAAAGGTCAGAATTGAAAAAATGGATAAGAGTGCTGTGCATGACGTCTATTAGTTTTAGTTTATACTTACGCTGCTATGAGTATTCGAGTTGAATATAAGACTATTTATCTTCATGTATTATAAAAAATTGTTAAGAGGTACCCAGATGTCTGCTCTTATTACAGTGTATAAGCCTAAATAAAGTTAATATTGCCCAGGCTTATTCATTTATTACACAAACACACACACACACTCTCAACACCTCCTTTTTGAAGCACATTTAAATCTACTTGGTTTTAAACTTGAGGTCCAGGTCACACTTCTGACAATATTTCAAAAAGCAACTTGAAAGGATATACAATGACAGAAATACATGGTAATACTTTCTTTGAGGAAAACTCAACATTATTACATTCAGGCTGTGAAAAAGATAACAGATTTCTTACCCTGAGCTTGCAACTTCCTTAACAGCTTTGCATCAGTGTTGTCTAAAAATTCAGTGCTCCCAACATTTGGAGGTCGGCCTTTGCGACGCCTCATTCTTGATTCCTCTCTTGCACGTTGTCTATCTGGATTTGGTGGTCGTCCTCTACGACCTTCCATAGCTCTGATGCGAGGAATGACTTCTTCTTCTTTCAGAAGACACCACTGCATGCCCTTTTAATTAACATATTTCATATCCATTATAAACAAAAAGTGAACAGAAAACAAAAACACACATCCACAGATCTGCTCATACATGCAACAATGTGTATGTCTATATATGTAAATATATTTACACAAAAACATGGAGGTATTTGAATGACATTTGAGATACAGAATAATTGCATGGGTATCATGGGATTAGCAAAACCAGTTCTACAGTTTACTGCTTAACACTTACAAGATCTCAAAGCTCAATTTACTCAGCAAAACACCACTGCATTACATATACTCCACTAATGGATTGCTTCTAGTTCTCTTGCCTAAATAACCCATTCCTCTACTAAGTAGATTAGGCAGAAGAACAGATTTTCCTTTAGCCTATGAACTTTAGATTTAACTACTGGACCTGCATTTATCCATTAGTAAATATGAAGTATACATATAGCCTGCCAAATTTTAATGAACACAGTTTTCCTGAAATTTTTATAGTATACGGAAAACAGTAAAAGCAGAAGCACTAATTATAATTTTTTACTTTTGGAGGGATAGATATCTCAATTTTATAATAAACAAATTGAAAAGGTATGAACTATTTTCTACCTTATGGTTTTAGTTGATACAATTTAGTTTTCATCTACTGTGAAAATTAACTTGTCAGCCAACTAAACTTAAAAAACTAATCAAGAGTTTTCAAATAGTTATAATCTGTTCTATCACCTTAATTCAAATTGCTGGAAATTGCACAGTATCCCAAACAAATAAAAGCAATGAATTCAACTCTTTTTAATTTCTCGTGTCACCTATCATCATCCTGCATTCCTGTTGTTATAATATCAAGAGGTTAGATTTTAGATAGCTTTCACTTAATTGACAGAAGGGGAACCTCACATTGTGCCTATTAATTAAAAAAGCTGCTTGATCTATTTTATCTTCCTTGATTGATCTATTTGGAATTGTGGCATCTCTCACTGCTTTTCCAATCTTTTTGGACTGATAGGAAGAAATGATAGGTAAGAATACTTCTGGGAGCACGTCATTATTTACTTAATGAAAGCTTGTCAAGGACTCTGAAAATGTCTGCCAAAGCAACTATGAAGTCAGTCACATCTACTTTTTGAAAAAATATAGTTGAACCACATTAATTCACAGTACTGAATTTGTGAATTAATAGGCGCACAAACAATGAAATCAGGGATGATTAACCACACAATGTGCTTTGTTCATTTGTTTTGTCAACTGTTTTAATTATTTATGCTAATCTTTCATAATATGCTAAGAAATGTTTCATACAACATTCTGTAAAAGGAATATTTTAATGACATGAGAACTTCACATTGAAATACAGCTGCTAATGGAAGTTGCATTGATATTTTTCAATTCTCAATCCAATATGAAATAAGATATCATGAGAATCCACACTGTATTTGCAATGAAGGGTCCTGTGGCACCTTATAGACTAACAGAAAAGTTTTGAGCATGAGCTTTCGTGAGCACAGACTCACTTCATCAGTGTATTTAGCATGCAGATCTTCCAAAAGTCACGCATTAACTGAAATTCAACACCAAGTGAAAAATCTATCCTATTAAAACCTGGTCAAACACTCCTCAATCCAAATAAGTATCTGTGCCACTTGAGCCAAAGTAGAATCATTTATAATACGTATACACAATAGTCTTTCTTAGGTGTCTAATATCTTTCCCCTGCACACATTGTTTATCACAGATTAGTTGTGGTTTTGAACCATGTAAACAAGAATCAATATAGTTTCTCTGTTGTCCATACCCAGCTTCAACCTAGCTTGAGTTTGTATATGTTTATTCATAATAACCAAGGGAAAAATGCAGAACATGATTCAGAAACAAAATAAAAAAATATTAATCATGGTTCAAGGGTACTTGAGACTTGGCTGAACTGTTTGCTCTCCTTTTGTACTTGTTTCCAACAAAAGACACAACAAATTGAGGGACACTACATTCAAATACATTCATCTTTTAAAAATCTTTCATAATCAAAACCAAGACAAGACATGGATTCCTCCTTTCCTTGTAACATTTATTTCTATACGCAGGTTTTTTACATTAATATAAGACATGTTGATTTACACCAGGTGATGCTTTGTTCCTGTATCTATTGTATGCAGTTTTTTAGAATATGGAACATGAGAGGTTTGCAGGACATGACTTTGTTTTAGAACAAGAATCTAAATGAAGCATCTCTTTCTGATCTTATTGAAGTATTGTAGAATGTTGGATGAGTAAGCACAGACTGGGAAAAACCTGGCAAAAATCACAGTGTAAACTTCTGTAATTTTGAAGTTGTTGAATTCTGGAACCCTGGCTTATTCAAAAACAGTAAACTGGTTATTCCATTTAGGCTGTGGCCACACTTAGCCAAACCTTTGAAATGGCCATGCAAATGGCCAAATCAAAGAATACTAATGAGGCATTGAACTGAATATTCAGCACCTCATTAGCATGGTGCTGGACGCGGCACTTCGAAAGCACTGCTCTCAAACGCATGCGGCTCGATGCAGCTTCACAGAAGTCCTTTTCAAAAGGACCCTGCACATTTCAAAATCCCCTTATTCCTCTCAGCTGATTTCAAAATGTGTGGGGTCCTTTCAAAAAGGACCCCAATGTAGCCGCAGCCGCACGTGTTCAAAACCGGTGCTTTCGAAGCGCAATGGCTGGCCGCGTGCTAATGCTAATGAGGAGCTGAATATTCAATTCAGTGCCTCTTTAGTACTTTTTATTTGGCCATTAGTATGGCCATTTCGAAGATTTGGCCAAGTGTGGCCACAGCGTTAGACTGTTACATAGTTTAGTACCAGCTTTCAGTTTATCTTCAAAATTAGATGCCTTATTTCCACTAAAATTTTACATGAAGATAGTTAAATCAATGTAAAAAACATACTATTTTGCAGTGGAGACTTAGCATTAGCCATGTTAAAACAGCCTCATGGCATTATTTTAGTTAGTAATGGACTTTTAGGGCTGTTACACAGCTAAGATTGCTGAAATGCGTATCATTCCTAAAAGTCTTGACATAACTGTGAACCAGAGTTCCTGGCTCCCCAAGTCTTCAATTCAGATCACTAGCCAGCACATGTGTGTGTTAACATACATCAGTTTTTTTCTTTTTAAACAGACACAGCAAAAGACATATTCCTATAAGCATATGAAAGTAATCTTAAAGATAATTACCAAAGTACCATTTCATTGTCATAACAAGAATTACTAATATTTACAGCAACAGCTCTTCAAGATGTTTCATATGTATGTGTATTCCACGGTTAGTGAGTACACATACAGTGTGCACATGGTGGAGAATTTTCTTTTCAGCAGTACCCCTATAAGTAGCTCATGAGCTTTCCACAAGGGCATAAATGGTGAGAATTTGTGATCTCAGGTTTCTGAAGTACCAGGGATACCAGGCAGATAGTGGAAAAGGTATACAGACAACAACTCTCATAGGCTACGTCTACACGAGCCCCAAACTTCGAAATGGCCACGCAAATGGCCATTTCGAAGTTTACTAATGAAGTGCTGAAATGCATATTCAGCTGATCAGCTGATGGGAATAAGGGGACTTCGAAGTAGGCAGGGTCCTTTCGAAAAGGAGCCCTGTCAGGATGAGACGCGCGGCAGCGAGGCACGTCAATTTCGAAGTGCTGAGGCCGCCCGCATGCTAATGAAGCGCTGAATATGCATTTCAGCACTTCATTAGTAAACTTCAAAATGGCCATTTGCATGGCCATTTCGAAGTTTGGGGCTCGTGTAGACACAGCCATAAGAATGTAAGAACGGCTATACTGGGTTAGACCAATGGTCGTTAGCTCAGTATTTGGTCTTCTAGAAATGTCTGGTCCCAGATACTTGAAAAGAAATGAAAAAGCCCGGGCAATTTATCAAGTGATAATGAGTCATCCAGTTCCAGCTTCTGGAAAATCATCTTCTTTGTCACCAACACCCATCTACCTGGCTCGTAGAAGAACATCAGTTGAAGGTGTGTAGCCTCTTTTTCTTAGAATGCTATCACTAACTGTATTTGGCTACGTCTACACGTGAAGCCAACATCGAAATAGCTTATTTCGATGAATAACGTCTACACGTCCTCCAGGGCTGGCAACGTCGATGTTCAACTTCGACGTTGCGCGGCACCACATCGAAATAGGCGCTGCGAGGGTACGTCTACACGCCAAAGTAGCACACATCGAAATAAGGGTGCCAGGCACAGCTGCAGACAGGGTCACAGGGCGGACTCAACAGCAAGCCGCTCCCTTAAAGGGCCCCTCCCAGACACAGTTGCACTAAACAACACAAGATACACAGAGCTGACAACTGGTTGCAGACCCTGTGCCTGCAGCATAGATCCCCAGCTGCCGCAGAAGCAGCCAGAAGCCCTGGGCTAAGGGCTGCTGCACACGGTGACCATAGAGCCCCGCAGGGGCTGGAGAGAGAGCATCTCTCAACCCCCCAGCTGATGGCCGCCATGGAGGACCCAGCAATTTCGACGTTGCGGGACGCGGATCGTCTACACAGTCCCTACTTCGACGTTGAACGTCGAAGTAGGGCGCTATTCCGATCCCCTCATGAGGTTTGCGACTTCGACGTCTCGCCGCCTAACGTCGAAGTTGGTGCCACTACTTCGAAGTAGCATGCACGTGTAGACACAGCTTTTGTGACTCACAAGCAGTTTCCCTCCTTCAGGCTGATAAGAGGTGCCAGAGCACGGACTGTAACACAGATCCTATGAATCTTTCATTCCCCTAGCAGCTTTGCACCAATATACGGAGTTTTGTGAACAAGTGAACAGATGACCAAGTTGCTGCCTTGCAGACAGGGAGGTTCCAAAGGGAGGCCACTGAGGTGACTGAGCCCTGGTGGAGTAGGTTTATGATCTGTCAGGTAGCTACTGTTTGTCCTGATGCACTGGGCAAACCAGTTTGATATCAAAACAAAAAGCAGCCAAGTAGCACTTTAAAGACTAGCAAAATAGTTTATTAGGTGAGCTTTCGTGGGACAGACCCACTTCTTCAGACCATAGCCAGACCAGAATAGGTATGTGTAAAGGTATGTGTGTTAGTGAAAAGGAATTATCACACCGTTCTGGAAAGGGAAACAGCCAAGCTGGCTTTTATATTCAAATTCGGCACATTAACACATGGTTTAAATCGTGATGGGAACTTTCTGAGTCACTATGGCTACGTCTACACGTGAAGCCTACTTTGAAGTAGCCTATTTCGATGTGGAGACATCGAAATAGGCTATTTCGATGAATAATGTCTACACATCCTCCAGGGCTGGCAACGTTGATGTTCAACATCGACGTTGCGCAGCAACACATCAAAATAGGCGCAGCGAGGGAACGTCTACACGCCAAAGTAGCACACATCGAAATAGGGGTGCCACGCACAGCTGCAGACAGGGTCACAAGGCGGACTCAACAGCCAGCCGCTCCCTTAAAGGGCCCCTCCCAGACACAGTTGCACTAAACAGCACAAGATACACAGAGCCCACAACGAGTTGCAGACCCTGTGCATGCAGCATGAATCCCCCGCTGCAGCAGCAGCAGCCAGAAGCCCTGGGCTAAGGGCTGCTGCACACGGTGACCATAGAGCCCCGCACGGGCTGGAGAGACAGCGTCTCTCAACCCCCCAGCTGATGGCCGCCATGGAGGACCCCACAATTTCGATGTTGCGGGACGCGCAACGACTACACGGTCCCTACTTCGACGTTGAAGTAGGGCACTATTCCCATCCCCTCATGGGGTTAGCAGCTTCGACGTCTCGCCGCCTAACATCGATGTTAACATCGAAATAGCGCCCAACACGTGTAGCCGTGACGGGCGCTATTTCAAAGTTAGTGCCGCTACTTCGAAGTAGCGTGCACGTGTAGACACAGCTTATAGGGGCTCATCTGCATACTTAGCTCAATCTAATTCTTGACTTCCCCCCCACCCCTCCACTCTCTGATTTGTTCACCTTGATTATCTTTTTCTGATTTGTCCTCCTTGCTTACTGTTTTTGGTTCTCTGTGCCTTAAATATTGAGTCTGTTCTGGTCTGGCTATGGTCTGAAGAAGTGGGTCTGTCCCACGAAAGCTCACCTAATAAACTATTTTGCTAGTCTTTAAAGTGCTACTTGACTGCTTTTTGTTTTGATAGTGTATAGACTAGCATGGCTTCCTCTCTGTTACTATTCAGTTTAATATCCTACAAGTAGACACGACCTATCCTTTGATTTTCTTCACTAAGCCAGGAGCAGCCGGAGAGGCTTCTGGAATAATTCTCTCCTAATTACAACAATATGGTTTTGCATATATCCAACCTGTGCAATCTCTGTTCAGTTCTACCGGAGTGAGGCTTCAGGCAAGATGAAGGTGAATGACTTATGCTGTGACATTCTAAAACCACCAGTGAAAAAAGTCTTGGATACAGGCTCAGAAATTATTTGTTCATACAGATGGCTATATAGGGCGATTCTGCCACCAGGGCCTTTAGCTTCCTGACTTTCCTGGCAGAACTCATTGCTATAATGGAACTCTATTTTCATAGAAAGATAACGCAAGAGCACACCACCATGAGTTCAAAGGAATCATCCATCTGTTTTGTGAGGAGCAGGGTCTGGGTCTCTGATTGGCAGATGTATCCCTGATACGACCCTCTGAAAGCTTTTCATCCCAGGTTGGGAGAAGAGTGAGAATTAGTCAGCTGAGGATTGTCAAAATATCTGTCACGTGAAAACACAGTGACTTCGGCAAGATCCTGAAGTGCTTTAGGTGGAACAGGTACTTCAAGACTTCTTAGATCAATGAATGCACAGGAAACAGCTGGTGGCACAGTTTGAAGATAACTGGACCTAATGGAAACTTTTGTATTACTCATGAGAACCGATGAGGACATGCTAAAAGCAGGATCTCTCCACTAGCGTCAAAAGCAAGCTTTTACACCATCAAGTAGAGAGCGCTCAGACACAGGTGCAAAATCATGTCCCTATTTCTAGAAGGTCAGGAATCAAGAGAAGACTGCTCGGCAGGGCTATGAAAGGAACATGGAAGTCTCAGAACAATGTCAGTCTCAGCCAGCCTGGAGCTATATAGATTACCTTAGCCTTAGCCTTCCTCCAGGCAGAAGTTCTGAAATACTCCGAAGAGGAGGGGAAAGGAAAGGAATCCATAAAACAGTCCCTGTCTCAATGGGAGAAGAAAGGCATCTTTCAAGAAAGCCAAAAACCTGGATTCCAGCCCTCCCAACAAGTGGAAAGGCGACAACTATTCTCTCTTGTTGCAAAAACATCCCTGTGCCAGACCCCACCACCAGTGCTGAAAGATACTGCTGGGGACCCTCTGACACAGCAATCTCTTGTGATCTGTGCAGAAATGCCTAGTAACATCATCCTTCTGAGGTAGACAGCCACCAACACTAGATACTTCAGAAACATGCTGGATGCAATGGAAAGCCCAAAATGATAGTTACTGAATTCAAACATCAGGAACCTTGAGGTTGAGAGCAAAGTATCACTCTTTCCATCCTAAACAGGGAATGGCTGATATGAGAACCAAACACCTTAAACAAGAGTTTCTTCATTACTAGATATTCATACCTCTCTAGCCTAATACCAGCCAAAGTCTTACGGGGTATCAGAAGTATCTCAAGTAGAAACTTCTTCCTTCTACCAAGGGAAGACCAGTTCTATCTCATCCAAAGGAAAATAAAACTGCACCACCTGCCAGAGGCAGCTGTTGTGGGAAGGGGCTCTGATGAAGACCAGGCAGGGAAAATCACTGGTAGCAGAGTGAGAAACTGAACAGCAGCATAGCTCTCTGGATCTATGAACATTTTCATGAAGCAGCTTGGCTCATGTTCCTTTTAATCTTAAACTAAAAAGCTAGGCATTGTTTGTCCCCTTTTAAAAAAAAATTGGTACCAGTCTAAAAATGTACTGTGAATGACACTATAGCAGTTCCTTTCATGACAGAGAAATCCTTTATCATGAACCCCAAATAATCCCTGAGCTACTAAACTTTAAGATGATTGCCATGATTTCAAATTCTCTCAAGTTAATTTACTGTAAAGAATTAAGAAATCCCACAGTTGGTACAGTAAGAAAATTTCAACCTGGAAGATTGGAACGTTCTACTGTGTACAAATCATCAAACCATGATCCAAATTTTACAGTATAGCTACCTGCAGTCATCATTTATTACAAGTGCACTTTTGATATGGTGCTTCTGGCTTTTCTTAAAAAATGACGGAGCCTAAAATTATCTCCAAATCACCCTGTAAAACTAAAAACTATTTATATCAAGAAAACTTCAGAAAATATATCACACTGATGTCACTGGCAAGAATTCTGCTCATGTCAGTGGATGCAGGATCAAAAGCATAAAGAGTTTGCCATGCATCTTTTTCCATCTTTCATTCTGAATTTTGCAATTCTTACAATCAATCAGATGAGACTGGTATAATATCCTGGGTTATGGTATGCCACAGAACTCAATGAAAGGCAGGGAGAAGAAAGGGAAAAGTATCAGTAAAAGGCCAAGAATCACAGAAAGTAGAGGAGGTGGAGTCATCAGGAAATTTCTGGAATAAAAGCCCTGATAATATTTGATACCAATAATGATACAGATAAAATATTGGTACTTTCAGAATTACAACAAGACACTTGTACATACCGATGCCATTTTATTAAGTACTAGTTTTATTTTTTGTTTGACTTACTGTAAATGGTATGTTATCTGTAAATCAGATTAGTTCAAATATTTCTATGATAACTGAATGAATAAAAATCTGTGACATGAAATATAAATATAATTTTAGAGATAAGTTCTTAAGCAATAAGGTCCATTTTATTCTGTATTTTAAAATACATTGATTAGAATAGAAAAACAAAAATATACATACAAAAAATTACCTGATTCAAAAGCAAGACTGATGGCACATATAATAAAAATGCCAATGAGGAATGGTAAAGTCTATTTTTGTCACTAAAAAAAATTCTGATGCAAAAACAAATCTTCTAAATCTAGTGGGTTGGTTTTAAAAGATGAAATATGTAATTAAAAAAACGCCTAGACTTACTAGTTAAAATGTCTGCAATTTTAATGGTATTTCAAGTTCAATTAAAAAAAAAACAAATCTAAGATCCACCTGCCATTTAAGTCTGGAAAATGCAAATGCTCATAACCTTGATTTGAAAACGGATCAGATTAGTATGCAATATCCAATGCTGACTGGCATACTTTAAAATTAGATAACATAGCACTTACAACACAGATAAATTATAAGAAAAATGGTAGTCACAGAACAGACATTCCATAATCACATTACACACTGAATTTATTAGGATCATGTTTTTCAAGTACCAATTGGCATAGAATAAAATTATAAGTAGGATCCAGGCTTGTAAGTATAAACATATATAGACACATATAAGAGCACATTCATACAGTGTACACACACAGAGTGTAAGATTTGAAAATATCCTACAGTAACTTCTATGAAGATATATGACTATGTAGCCACTGTGAACAAACAACATTACTCTCAGTAAAGATGATGTTACTCAAAATATACCTACTTTTCAATGAAGAAGTGTTTTCTTAGAGACTGGAGGATAAAGGTACTTACCTATAATTGTTGTTTTCCAAAGACAAACCTCCAGTACAGATCCAATCTAAGGCTAATATCTCCAGAAGGCTGATATTCCTAGGGCTTTCCAAGATTCTGAAATGGTCTCTCCTGCACCCAAGCTGATGGTAGCAGTTCTGAGTTTCAATCTGAAGAATCTGAAAATTCTTCCTGTTTGTTTGTCAGGATTTGGTCTTTGACTAAGTCAATGTGTATTATCTAGTTATATATTGAGCATCACAGTTTAGCTTCTACAATGGAAGCAAGGAGGTTTGCGGGGATGGGAGTGTGAGCAATGCTTAGTGGTACACTGAAATCTGGATGAACTGGCCACAGCTTCAAGCTGACATTCCCGAGGCACGCACACTCTAGACCTCTTCTGCTGCCCTCCCACAATAGTAGTGCAGAGGCCATCTAGATCCCCATCTCTCCCAGAGTAGTACTTGCTAGTAACAACTTGCTCTGCTTTAACCTCCACTTTAATGACATCTCTCTCTCTTAGTAAACTGTTTTGACCTGAGCGGAATGTAGCAGGAGCAATAAAAACTGGAATAGTTGCATGATATTTAAAAGAGGTTTGGGATAACTCATTCCTCAGCTTCGTGACTGAACTGTGGCCCTTCCTCAGTTCCTCCTTTCTGAAACTTGTAGTCCCAAAGGAAGGCAGCAAGTGCAGTCCAGACCACTAGAAATAAGGCAAGCAGGGTGAAAAGTAGTAACTAACAGTGGGGACATGAGTAAAGGGGAAAATATGACAGAAAGACAGGAAAAAGAGGGACTGATCTGATGTCCTGAATACTAGCAGCTACCTTAATCAAAGTACTGGTGTTCAATAGCGAAGTACAATAGCTATGTCATTTATTGATCTTGATTTAAGACTCAACCCTGGGTTTACGGTGACTGGCGTACCAGGGGTCTAAAAATTAGCTTCTTCAATGAGCCAGAAGTCAGCCAATGCCATCCCAAAGTGAGCTGTTTGGCAAGACTTCAGTTTTATTACAAACTGTTATGCATGTTATCTAGATAACACATACTCTTACAGAGACTCAACTGCATTAGGCCAAGTGTTTTGAAATTCCAGAACTATGGAGAGCAATTTCCTGATCTCTGTCGACATTCATGTGGTGACATAAAGGGCACCATTATCTTTAACAATAAGTAAATATATTCACTGTCATAAGATCACAAGAAAAAGTGAAAGTCCCTAATAGATGGTGGTGTCCTACATTTCAATCATAATTTATTCTCCTTTGAAGTCGTTGCTTTAGCCACATAAGGCAAAGCAGAGTTTCCACACACTCAAGTAAAACGTTCATTCATACAACCTGGAACTTTCAGAAAAGCTAGCACTGTATTTTCTATATAGTAAATATCTGTGTTTTATGTATGTATTTCAGATATATTAGATGGATGAAAATACAAAGAGAGACATGATGCACACATACACAGAACTTCTACAGATATGGAGTTCATATAACATAATAAATTTTTTTTCTCTAAAAAATAGCTGAACATCTTTGCTTATAAAATACTTAGCTCAAAATCCTTCTTACTAGACAACTATTGTTTCAGGGTTGATCTTGGGACATGCTGAGCATCTGCAATCTCCTACTGAACTCAGCAAGAGATGGAGATTTTCAGCACTGCTCAGGATCAGACTTCAACTCTCAACAAAAGCTACTCTAAAATATTATGTATGATTATAAGAATGAATTAGCTAACAGGCAATGCTCCAGAGTGTAGTAAAATTATTCACCTAAATTTATGTTACTACTCCTTGGATCAAAGACTTTACTTTTTAAAAAGTGGATACCTGCGGTCCATCTCTGGCTTCATAGAAGTCACCCACTCCTATTTTTGCACTGAAGCTGAAATTGTCCCTTGAGATATCCATTATTCCATTTCTGCTGAGATACTGAAAAAATCACATATTTTTCCACTTCAGGTTTTAAATAATTACAACCCAGCTTTGATGTACAGCTAATGTCAGGAGTCAAATAATTTGCATATTGTATCAAGGGGATATGTAGGAGATCAGTTTAGAAAAAGATCAAGGCATATTAGCCTCACATCACACAAAATTTTGTATCAAGAAACTTTGAGCAAGTGAATTTTTCATTGTACACATGCTTAATGGTACCAAAAGGCATACAAATTGAAGAAAAAATATGTACCTTTACTACTTCAGGATACTGCCTCAGCTTCTTTCCACATGGTGCATAATATGCTACTTCTCCTTGAAGGCGACCACCAAAATTCCTTATCCGTGTTTCTCTTTGCCAGCTATAGTAATAGTAAATTTAGGTGTATATTAATTTTTATGACCATTAATTTATTAATTTTACATTACAGTCAAGAGTCACACATTTGAAGCGAGTATGGTGGAAATGTGAATAGATAAAAATGGCAATCAGCATTTTTTTTAAATACATTTTAGCATGGTAGTGCACACACAGTTCTGGGAAAGGGAATAGTTTTTATTCTGGCTCATGACAAAACACCACAAATTTTTAATTAAAAAATTGAGCACCAAATCCTTAACATTTGCAATTAAGCAAATGTGAAAAATTGAGAGACTGTACACATGAAAGTTGGATTTTTCAAAAGGAATAGAAAGTGTTACTGACAGTTAAAGGAGTGCTTGTCCCTGAGTCCCTTTGAGAACTCAATATCAAACTCAACAGTGGCAGTTTTTTAAAACAAGTGACTTTATGAAACACTACATGCAATCACCTTCCAAATGCTGTTCAAATAAATATAAAACATACCCAAACTCTAAAGGAATACGCAACTCTCGTTCGTCTGTTATTCTTCGCCTTTTTGAAGTACCTTAAATAGAGTTTAACTGATTAACATTGCAAAGCAGTGAGATGACAGAGAATCAGTTTACTGAAAAGTGTTTTCCATTACTCAGACCCCAAACAAGAGCAAACACATTTTATCCATCATGCATATGACAGTACCTAACTGAATAAAAATTATTTCTACCCATTACTTTTTTTGGAGGTCCTTTTTCCACTAGATTCTTTTCAGTGGAAGTCTTCTGAGATGTGCTTACGTTAGAACCTCAGAGTTCTGAATACCAGAGTTAGAAACTGACCACACAGTCAACCACACAGACCTCATTTGGAATTTAAAGTACATAGTCTAGCAGCAGTAAAGACCAAAAAAAGAGCATATGCAGTACAGTGTCAAATGTGAACTACTAAAAAATAAAGAGAAAATAGCATTTTTCTGCTGCATCGTGAAGTTTCATAGCTGCGTTAAGTCAATATTCACATGTAAACTTTTGAAGGACAACCATCATGTTTTGTTCAGAATTACAAATAATCTCCATTCCCAAGGTGTTCCTAGCTCTGAGCTTCTACTATACATCCTGCTCTGCAATATGCAATGACAACTGAACATCCTTGAAATGATGAGAAGTCAAATTTATCAGAAGTTAAGTACTTACAGACTTATTTACATTTATTTCTCATGTCCTTTCTCAGTGAGTACCAACCTTGGGGAAAAAATAAATAAATGGACACTGCTTTCTAAATTTGTGCACTTTTGCTGCATGTAAAATGAAGACAGAGAAGCAGTGGAGACTGGGTACAGTTAAAAATAGTTAAGAAAGCTGATGCAAATCTTTTTAGATGATTGATTAATGCTATGGTATACAAAAAATAAACCTTTGTTTCCAGACTGGTGGATCTGAGTAAGCAGAAAGTGTTATAGAAAACCTCAAAGCTGCATCTACATGGCCCCTGCCTTTTGGAAAGACCATATAAATTAGCGAGATTGGAAATGTAAATAAGGTGCAGATTTAAATATTTTATGCTCATTTGCATATTCCCACATGATCTGGCTTCTGGAAGAGCCATTTCTGGAAGTCAAAGCAGCCATGTGGATGGGGTTACTTTGAAAGGAAACCCACGTTTCAAAAGCACCCTTCTTCCTATTTTGCCTCATTCATATTTCTGATCTTGTTCATTTGCGTGCCCCCTTCCAAAAGGGAGAGGCTATGTAGACACAGCTTTCATATAAAATGAGTATCAGCTTCTGATACAAACAAAATATAGAAAAACACGGAGATGCCAACTTTTTGCACAATGTGTAAACTTATGTTATTAAATAAAACAAGTGCCAGCCAATTTGACTTCTGTAGAGAAATATAAACTTCAGGGGCTCAGGATTCAGGTCATTCATAATATACAGTAAATCTTTATAAACTGTAAAACGAATAAGCTTGAATGTAACTGAAAGAGGAAAACTAAAAATAGGTTATTTCAAAGCCAGTCTACATAACAGCAGAAAACTTTTCATTAATGATTACGAAAGCAACTATTTTACCGCACTCTAAATTGGTTTCTGATTCAATCCCTCTATTTGAAAAACAAAATAAAATCATTTATGTTCATCAGGAGTAAGCAGCACTTCACTAACAGCCAAGGCACTCATTTTGATAATTACTGAATATTATGAACTAGCAAATAACTGAATGACCATTCACACACACAAAAAAGTTAAAGGCAATATATCATAAAGACAATATGACTGTACTTTAAAATTTACTTATTTAAAATGTGTCATAAATGTATTATTAATTATCTATTGTGAATACTGCAGAAATAGTGAAACTTTTGTAATATTACATCTCACTGCAGTCAATATTCTTGTTGAGAAAGAGTGGTGGGATGGGCAGGTTTTGGTGCAGCTTGGATTGGCAAATTCTTTTTTAACAGAAATAGAAAACTACTACTGGCCTACGCCTTATACCATAACCCTACAAGTAGTTTAGAAAGGACACCAGCATCATTATTTCTGTTTTATAGATGGAGAACATGAGGCACAGAAAGATGAAGTGTTTTGTCTGAAGTTCAGAACAGAACCCAGACTCCCTGAGCCACAGGCTGGTGCTCAATCCACCAGCCACACTGCCTTGCAGAATGCTTACAGACAGTAATGATCATCCTGAACTGACTTTAGCATTCAGGTGCTCGTCCTGAAAGGTGCTGACTACCCATAACTCTGACTTCAGTAGAAGTTAAAGGTGGTCAGTAGCTCTAGAGTGCAGACAAAGGAGAGGAAGGCCTGTATGCAGTTGCAACACTGTGCACTATGGACACATACTGACAGTGCTTCTTAAAATACATTTATGAGACATGTTTCTTGGACATTACACTTGATTATATAAAAGATGTTAAGATAGCGCAATGTATACTTGGGGTAAGTGTAGAAGGCGGTGTCCCAAGAAAAACTGGTGACTGGGATTCAGAACATAAGGCAGCAGGAGCAGAGCTTGGAGTTTTTACGACTTGGAGATTAAGTGGTGTGGAGAGAGTTGACAGACCAATGGAAGAGCTTTTCGTAGAGGAAGTTGTTTTATTCATTTTCAGTGGCGTTTTCTCTCCCTCAGTATCAGTATCAGATTCATCTTGATCTTTTTCATCCTCATCATCTTCGGACCCTTCTGTATCAGATTCTGAGTTACTGTCAGATTCTGTGGGAAGAGTAAAAAGGACAAACTACAGCTGGACAACCAGCAGCAAACAGAGAATTATCCATTGTAACTTTTTCTCATTCTAGCATTCCTTAGGATTGGACATATCAAGAAGCATGTCAAAAGGATGCCTCTTAGTATCATTACAAGATCACTGTGAATTTAGTCAGACTTTAACATGAGTTGAACAAATGTACAGAACAAAGTAACTCAAAAAGTTGGGGAATGTGTTTTTCATACAAAATATAGAATAAAATCTTGAATTTTTACATAGGAAAGTTAAATAATAACCTGACTGACTATCATCAGAATCCTCATCTTCATCTTCATCATCGTCTTCATCATCATCGTCATCATCATCCTCTTCATTTGAGTCATCAGAGTCTTTACTACTAGGAATGTCCGAATCTGTTCCTCTAAATTGCTCCACTAAAGATTTTGAAGAATGAAGGTGGTGCTGTGTTTTTACTGCTGTTGTTGCATTATTGCTGACTGATTTTTCCTTTCCCAGACCAGGTAAAACAGGAGAGGCAGAGGGCATAACAGATGTCCGGTTACCAGCTGTTTTTTTCCCACATGTACTTACATTTCCTGGTGAAGAAAAGGGGGCACTGCTAGAAGTAGCTACGTTTTCATTTATCTTGGGCTGGGATTTAGATTTGGTTGTAAGTGCTAGAGGTGCTTCCTGGATGACACTCTGAATAACTCCATTGGGTTGTTGATTATTTAAAAGTGCATTTGTCAAGAATGGATTAGAATGGTTGTTTTCTAGAGGTGTGTGTTTTTGATGAGCTGGTAAACTAGAGGTTGGTTTTGGACTCGGCAAAGCTGTGATAACTTTCTTCAGGTTCTTAGATGATTCTTGTTGTTTCTTTAACGGTGCTGGGAATGTCGGTTTACATTGTTCCTGTAGAGACAGAGAGATGACAAAATAATAAAACCCTGCATCATTTCACAAGGAAAATTATATATCCCCTCACCATCTGCATCCACAAAAAGTGGTTTTAGTAGGTCGCAGAGTGGGTAGCTCTCAAGCTGGGTAGATGACCAGGCATCAGGACATTTAGATTCTCCCTATTTTTTTTTAAATGATAAATCAAGTAAAGAAAGATGGGTGTTCCAGGGATTCAAGGTACAGTATTAAGCTCAGGGAATAAGGATGTATGCCTTAGAAGCTTCTGCTTCAGTGTGGAGACTCTTACCACCTGTTACAATTATATCTGGAAACTGAGAGTTCACCTCTTGTGAAAACAAGCCCATATGAAAAATGACATGAAAGAGGACATGCCCAGTGTAATGTTTATCAGACTTCCATAGCAATAGAAATTTTTAAAAAATTGTTTTTCTTATTGACACACAGTAAAACAAGCTGATGAAAACCTAACAGACAATTTACAAATCTTGGACAATAAATGTAACACTGAATGCAACATAACAGTGGCTTCTAAAAATAACAGAAGATTGGAAGATGATGTCTGGAATAAAAAAAAATTAAAACTGGAATCAAGGAAAATATGTGAACCACTGGGATCATTCCAGAAAGTATTATGCTAGAACAGAGATTGTTGGCTATCTAGACCAGCAGTGGTTGAAAATGCCCAAAGGCAGAATAATTGTTCCTTAATTAACTAAGCAAAGAAGCTTTGAGGTCACTCTACAACTCTTTTGGAGCAGTACTCACAGGCCACAACGAGATTCCTGTTCTATCCCTCTTACCCAGTTTTAAGTCCTTATCAGGGCATCTCAGAGGCTCACTATAGACTTTATACTATATTTATTTTCAAGGCTCTGTTTAGAGCAATAAGAATACCTCACCTTCCATAGGGAAAAATAATAAATGAAAGTACTTAAGCAATATTCATACACTAATAAAATCTATGATTATACACGACACATGTTAAAGTGTTAAAACTAAATCAACAATCTAACTGATATCATGAGAAGCAAAGGGAAAAAATACTCAAGGTGATCTGTCCCATAGGAGTAAATTTTCAACCTGGTGCCCAGATTTTTTAGCCACTCTACTCCTTAATAGGAACTGCATGACAAAAATATTTTTCTTTTTGTTTTTGTTGCATGTAATACAACAAATATGGAAGTTTATAACCTTCATAATCCAGCAAGCTGAAGCCCTTCCGGCTGTACTTACACTGTCTTTAGCTTCTATTTTTCCTAGTTATTGTAAGATATTATAGTACTTCAGATCCTTCAGAGTTCTGAGATGCCATGACAGACGAAAATAATATAGGATGAACCTGTCTAATTCAGCACCCTGGGGACCTGACCTGTGCTGAACTAGAGAATCTGCTGGACCATGGGAGGTCAATATTGTCTAGCAGCATTAGCAACACTTCAACTGCTCACTGGGCCTTATTTAGGGGTAAATTAGAGCTAAATAACAGCACAGAACACTGACAGCCAGGACTGGCTGTAAAAAACTTTATGGAACCACAGGAAACTTAGTCACACCCATGATAAACGGTTCTCCAGCTAACTCAACTCATGCTGGATTACAGATGTTGGATGAGAGAGTGCCAGACTAGAGAGCTTCAACCCGTTCTGCCCTATTTTTTTTTAGGTATGATCTACACTTAAGACCTATCCTGGCATAACTATGTTGCTCCAGGGCATCAAAAATCTACACTCCTGATGGATGCAGTTTGTGGTAAACCCGGTGGTAGACCCTTACCTGGAAGCTTCCGGAGCCTTCTAGAAGGACAGTATACTGGATCTATTTGGAGACCAGGGAGTGGGCAGGCACAGCCCGCCCACGACTAAAAGGCCCCTCTTAATAGAAGAGGGATCCCTTTAAAAAAAAACCATGGCCCCAACAGAGTGCGGGGGACAACTGAAGAAAAAACAGGGACGGGAGTGGAGGTCAAAGGTTTAAAATGAGGGAACCAGAAGGGGACACCGAGCAGAGAACCCCGGACACCGCCCACTGCCCCTCAAACATGTCGAGAGAGCCAGTGGATGCCGCCCAAAGGAACTCTGCCCGGATTCGTGAGCAGAGAGCGGAGCGGAAATAGGCCCCACAGTCACAGGCTTCCCCCCCTGCCAGCCTCCTCCCCCGAGTGTTATAAATGGCTACCTTGGCCATAGCCAGGAGGAGGCTGACGAGGAGGTCCCGCGACTTAGTGGGGCCACGGATGGGGTGTGCTAGAATGAGAAGGTGTGGGGAGAAGTGCAGCCAGAACCTCAGCAGGAGGTTCTGGAGGAGCCGGAAGAGGGGCTGCAACCTGACGCACTCGATGTAAATGTGCGCCAGGGTCTCCCTTGTGCCACAAAAGAAACAGGTATCCGGGAGCGGGGTGAACCATGCCAGGTACACACCCGTGCTCACTGCCCCATGCAGGATTCTCCAGCTGATGTCCCCGGCGGGCCACGGGACCAGGGAAGAATAAAGGCTGGCCCACCGGGGCTCCTCACCCTCCGAAGATGGTAGAAGGTCCCGCCATTTGTGGTCTGGGCGGGACATGAGGGTGGGATAGTGGAGCGTGTGAAGCACGAGAGTGTACAGATGATGTCTGGGAATGGTTCAAAAGGGGACCGGCTGCAAGGCGTGCAGCCGGCTGGGATGATGCAGAGGAGCGGGGCGGGAAGGCTCACGGAGCCGGGGGCCCACAGAGAGATCCGGAGGGCCAGGAGTGAGAGGGGGGCGGGGTGCACCCTCTTGCAAGATCCGGCGCAGGTAGATGTGAGCAGCGGGCGGCAAGGCAGCCTTCACCTCCTTGAGTACGCGCCGGGGAGAATGTAGGGTGGAGAGCCCCATGCGCCGGGCGAGCGCTGGGGCCTCCATCTAGTTTCCCCAGCCGTAGTCCAGGAGGTCTCCAACCCTGGTGATTCCACCGAGGACCAGCCTCTGGCACACCGCGGGGGACTCTGCCGCCTGCACACAGAGGTAAGGGTTGTGTAGCAGGGGCTCCGCGAGGAGGTCTTTCCCTGTGGCGGCTCCTAAAGACCTGGAGACTGAGAGCAGCCGCCAGGTGCGGAGGAGATCCTGGTGGAAGGCCGGCAGCTCCGAGAGATCTTGCGGATGGCCTCTCAAAGGCAAATAACGGAGCTGCCGGTCGTATCGGAGCCCTCAGAAGCGACGGAGGAAAGCGTGAGCCAGCGTGCTCCATGCTGGAGTATCTGCACTATTGCTGTTAAGGAGTCCCTGCAGGGCCCAGAGGCAGAAGACATGGACCTGAGTGCGTAGGCAGGTCAGACCCTACCCTCCCTCTTCTGGAGGGAGAGGAAGAACCCCTGCAGGGACCCAGTGCAGTCCTGGCCAAAAGAACTCCAGAACTACCTTCTGGAGGGCGGCCAGGAAACCGGGGGGTGGGACAAGGGTGTTGAGATGGTGCCAGAGCATGGACAGGACTAGTTGGTTAAGCACCAGTGCCCTCCCCTGTAGGGAGAGGCACTGGAGCAGCCCCGCCCACCTCCGCAACCGCTCAGTCACCCTGCCCTCTAAACCCTGCCAGTTTTCCGGCAGAGAGGGATGCATGGCAGATAGAAAGACGCCTAGATAGGATAGCGGACCCGCGCTCCACCGTATGGCCTGAGGTGCAGGTGGGAGGTGGCCCGCCTGCCACCCAGCCCCAACCACCAGGCCAGAGCTCTTGACCCAGTTGACCCGGGCAGAGGAGGCTGCCGAGTAAACGGCTTGGGAGGCCTCCAACCGCACCAGATCTCCCGGGTCCTGGACCACAAGGAGTACGTCATCGGCGTACACTGACAGAACCAGCCGCAGCTCTGGCTCACGGAGCACCAACCCCATCAACCTTCGTCAAAGGAGATGGAGGAAGGGCTCGATGGCCAGAGCGTAGAGCTGGCCCAACAATGGGCACCCTTGACGCACCCCTCGCCCAAAGCTGACCGGAGCCGTCAGGATCCAGTTGAGCTTGACCAAACACTCTGAGGCAGTGTACAGCACCCGGAGAAACCCAATGAAACAGGGTCCAAAGCCGAAAGCCCGCAGAGTGCCCAGGAGATACCCGTGGTCCACCCTGTTGAACGCCTTCTCCTGATCCAGGAACAGGAGGGCGAACAACAGACCATCCCTACACCCGAGCTCCAAGAGATCCCGGACCAGACAGAGGTCGTCAAAGATGGTGTGGCCTGGGACAGTGTAGGTCTGGTCGGGGTGGACCACGTCCTGCAGCACGGACCCCAAGCGACAGGAGATGGCTTTAGCGATAATCTTGTAGTCCGTGCTGAGGAGCAAGATGGGACACCAGTTCTGAAGGTCGCGGGGGTCCCCCTTTTTGGGCAGCAGGGTGAGGATGGCCTGCCTGCACGACAGGGGAAGGACCCCGCTTTGCAAGGACTCAGCCCAGACGCTGAGCAGGTCTGGACCGAGGACGTCCCAAAACACGAGGTAGAACTCCACGGTCAGCCCGTCCATGCCCGGGGACTTGTTGGTGGGCATGACACGGAGTGCTTCCGAGAGCTCAGCCAGAGTGAGAGGGAGCTCTAGCCGGTCCTGGACGCCCATGCTGACCAAAGGGAGTTGGTCCCAAAGCACTCTGCAGCTGTCGGTCGGATCCAGGGAGAAAAGGGTGATGAAGAAGGCGCGAGCCCTCTCGCGCATCTCCACCGGATCCGTAAGAGGGGCACCATCCTACACAAGGAGACAGAGGGTATGTTTCTTGGCACCCCTCTTTTTCTGCAGGGCATAGAAGAAGCAGGAGCTATGGTCCATCTCCCGAAGGAGCTGGATCCACAACCTCACAAAGGCCCCCTGTGCCCAAAGGGCATTGAGGCCCCTGAGCTCGTCCCGCTTATCCTGGTACATGCTGCAGAGGGATGGATCTCCGGGGCTGGTGGACAGGCGCCTCTCCAGCTCAAGAACCTCCCGCTCCAGCTGTCCTATCAACGCATCCCGCTGCCGGCTGGCCCCCCGGATATAGTCACAGCAGAAGAGCCATGCGCGCACCTTTCCCAGATCTCACAACCGCCGCGCCGAGGTAAAGGCACACTGTTGCCCATGCCAGGCCAGCCAGAACTCCCGGAAGGACACCACAAAGCCCACATCCTCCAGCAGCTTGTTATTAAAATGCCAGTAGGCCGACCCCCACTTCCCCGGCAAGAGGGAAGCCTTCACGGCCACTAAGTGGTGGTCCGAGAAGTGGGCTGGCCGCACGCTGGAGGAGTGGGCCCGCGAGAGATATAGATGTGGTCCAACTGGGAGTGCATGGATTTGTGGCCCATCACCCGGACGCAGGTAAAGACGGTGTCCTCATCCGGGTGGTGGCTGCGCCAGACGTCCACCAAGGAGCGATGATTGATAAGCTCCCTGAGGACGTCCGCAGAGGCCGGGCACTACTCCGTCCCCGTACGGTCCCGTTCCTCGAGGGTGCAGCTGAAATCCCCACCAAGGACCAGGCACTTGTGAGGATCGATGGAGTCAAGGAAGGCCGCCGCCTGCAAGAAAAAGGATGTTCTCTCCGGGCCGGATGTTGGGGCGTAGACATTGACAAGGTGGAGGGACAGCGCCTCCACCCACACCCGGAGATACAGCAGGCGGCCTGGCATGACCTCGACACTCCCCAGCACCTTCGGCTGCAGGTCTGGGGAGAACAGGGTCACCACCCCGGCCCGATGGGCCGAGAGGTGACTAAGGTGGACCCCGTCTTCCCACTCCAGCTGCCAGCTGGCTTCAGCGGCTGGAGTAGTGTGGGTCTCCTGGAGGAAGGTGACCAAGTACCCCCCACTCTCGGAGGAAGGAGAGCACCCAGCACCTGCGGAGACCCGACCCACAGCCCCTGGTGTTCAAGGTGGCAAAGATGATCGGTGGCATTTAGAGGGCTGGGGAGGATCCTCGCTGGAAGGAACGCCAGCGGTCCCCGTGGGGCTGCGCAGCAAGCCGTGGCCGACGCCATAGGTGATTAGGGCATCACAGAAGCCGCGGGCCCATTGGTAGGCCGTGGCGTCCCTCCTCCCAGTCCCCTTGCCCTCCTTCAGAAGGGCCCTCACGGACTCAAGGATGAGATGGAAGTCACCCCAGCGCTGGAGGGCGAGAGCTACTTTGTTCTTGGAGCCGCGAACGTCCCCCAAGAACTCGCGCATCTCATCCGCCAGCACATGGGGTGCCGAGGCCTTGGGGTCCTGAGTGCCCCTTGGCCTCGTATCCTTTCGGGCTCCGCGGCTGGCAGGGAAGGTCATGCAGTGGCTGGAGCTTGGTTTTGGGAGGACTAGGGGTGGCAGAGGGAGAGCAGCCCCAGAAGTGCTGGGAGAGGGCAAGACAAAGGGGGCCTCCCAAGGGATTGCAGCCTCGGGAGCAGTTATGAGCAGACGAGGGTTGAGGGGAGGTGCAGGAAGAATGGGGATGGGGGCAAAGGTGATGAATGTATTGCGGGGAGGGTGAGTGTTGTGGAGAGAGGGGGAAGGTGGAGGGAGAGAGGGCGGGGGAGAGAGAGGAGGAGGAGGAGGAGAGTCTGGAGGGGGTTGGGGCGCAGTTTCTGGGACGGGACTTTGACTGGAAGAGGGGGTGGAAGTGGGGGTATGAGAAAGAGGGGTGTGGGGAGGGGGGGCTTTTCCAGGCGGCAAGAGGGGAAGGGGGGATAAGGGCAAGGTGCCATTGCATCTAACAGCAGGCACCAGTGAGGTGGAGGGGTCGGCGTTGGAGTTTTTGATACCGGGGGGGGGCAGGGTACGAGGGGAACACAAATCCCTCCGGGATATCCGGGGGCAAGACAGCTACAGCTGGGAGGTGATCCTCAGCTGGGGGGGCGGTCGCACCCTGTGACGTCCGAGAACAAGGGAGGTTAATGGCTGGGGGATCGCTGGCAGGTGGGGAGAGAGAAGGTGAGGGGGGCGGCTGGGTGTGGGTGGCTGGCCCATAGGCCTCTAGCAGCAGACCCCCGACGTCCAGAGCAGACGGCGTAAGGCTTAGGGCCTTGACCTCCTGCGAGAGGAGGGCGAGGCCGAGGCTCATCTCCTCTGGGCACCCCACGACAGTGGTCTGGGCAACGGCCGGAGGGGTGTCGGAGGAGGGCACAGGCTCAGGACAAGCCCCCTCTGCCCCTTTGGGCTCGGGCTCCGGGACAGGAGGGGCGATATTCTCCATTGCCACCGCCGCGGCCTCAGTCACCCCCGGCAGATGGTCAGTAGCCAGGGGTTTAGCAGATGGATCAGGGCTGGCGGCTTTTTTTAATGCTTTGCGTGGCACATTCACCCCGTCCTCCGACAGGGTGGAGTGCCGGGCACGTGCACTTCTTTTCTTGCGCTTCCCCCTTACCAATACCCAGTCCTCCAGAGAGGTGGGCTCAGTGGTAGAGGAAGGACAGACCAGGGGATGGAGGCAACGAGGAGGGAGGGAAGGAGAAAGAGGACGGGACAATGAGGGAGAGGGACGGCCCGCCCTGGGGTGGGCCCTGTCCAGGTCCTGCCACCGGCCCTGCCTCCCTGTCCTCCACAGACCTGGCTTGAATGCCCGCTCGGGTGCCGGCGCCTGCTACTTCTTGCCCTTCACCATGTGCCTGGGCATCCTCCGACACCCGAGCGGCGATGGTTCCGTCCGGGGCAGGAAGAGGAGCAGTGGTCCCAGGGCCTGTTGCAGTCAGGGTGTCGCCGGTCGTGTGGCTGGCACCCCCCAGGTCGGAGCAGGTCCCGGGCTCTTCTCTCTCGTGCCGGGCCAGGGGGCAATCCCTCCGGATATGCCCCGCCGCCCGACACACAAAGCACCGGGCCTCCCCCAAGGTGTAAAAGACCCGGTACTGGCCCTCTTGATGAGGCACCAGTATAGTCCCCTCCTGGGCCACCCCGTCCTGTGCTGCCGGCGGCAGCAGTTGGATTCGTGCCTGCCGGCAGAAGGAGAACACATGCCCTAGGGCAGGGTCTTTGCAGCCAAGAGGGAGGGGACTCCGGACCGACAAGGGTCGGCTCAGGGAGGTGAGGAAAGGCAGAAGGGCGGAATTGGGAAGGAAGGGAGGAACAGAGGAGAAAACCACCCGCACACCCAGGTCCTCAAGTGGCTCCAGGGGCACATAGATGCCCCCGACCACCAAGCCCCTCTCCACCGCCTCCTGCGCGGCGGCCTCTGACGCCAGGAAGAAGACGATCTTCCCGAACATTCGAGAGGCTGACACCACGGCTGCGGGCCCCACCACCCGCGCCAACACCCGCCCATAGGTCTCCACGTGGGGCGAGGCCGACACCATGAGGCAGCGGACTCCGTGCCTCCTGGTGAGGGCGGGGAAGGGGCCACGACCGTTGGGGATGGTATTCCGAGCGGAGGCGGAAGGAGCAGAGTGCAAGGCAGCTGCCGCCACCTGGGCGTATGACCTGGGGGCCGGGGGATCTGAGCCCTCAGGATCAGTGGTGGGAGCAGGGGGGAGGGAAAGAGAGGCTGCAGCAGGTGCATCAGCAGTTGGGGTGGAGGGCCTAGCTACGGGAAGTTTGGCCTTCTGGGCAGGGCTCTTGCCCTTTTTGGTCCCCTGGCCCTTCCTGCCCTTTTGGGGGGGGCGGATTGGGGCGGGTCACCAGAGGAGGATGCCGTGGCGGGGGCAGCAGGAGCCCCAGAGCCCATGCCCGCGCCCTCAACCATAATAGAGTTCCCAGCAGCCCTGGACGAGTCGGCCACTGCTGCAGAGGTGGAAGGAGTGACAGTGGAGGGGAAGGGGGAGGAGGGGGGCATCTATGGACAACCCCCCACTGGGTGGGGAGGCCATTTTATCAGGTATGAGGATTCATGAAAAAATGGGAGTGGGCCTTTCACTCTTGGGGGAGAGGAGAGGGGAAAAAGAAAGAGAAAATGAAAATGGCTGCCCCTCCCCTACCAGCCAGGCTGAGGACCTGGACAGGCAGGGGTGGGGCAGGAGGGTAAAATAAAAAAAAACAAAGGAAAGGGAACACAAAAAGGCGACAACTCCCAACACAAGATGATAAGATGGCTCCTGCTTCTGCACTGGGATGTGGGGGGAATTCAAGATGTGTGTGTGGGGAGGTGAGTGCAAGGAAGGGGAAGGGGCTCAGGCACCTAACAAAAGAAGGGGGGGATTCACGGGAACAAACGGAAAGGAGAAGAGGGGGAAGAAAGGGAGTGGCAGAGCAGCCAAAAAGAGGGGGGCAGGGGTATAAAGGGAGGGATGTGCCCATGGGTGCCTGAGGGGTGGGCCCACAGCGGCTGCTGCAGAGCCTCACAGAAACAGAGGAAGGGGTAGATGGTGAGGGTGGGGCCCAGATGGAGAGGGCCCCAGTGGCAGCTGGGTGGAGTGGGGGGCGGCAAAGGAGGCAGTGGCTGCAGGGGTGGGGCAGGGACCACACCCTAACACCCCACCCCCAACTACGCAGCCACCCCTGTGGAGCCCTGATGGAGAGGGACCCCACCTAAACTCACCCCCCCCAGCCACTCCACAGCAAGCTGTGGAGGGAAAGCCCGGCCACCGCCCAAGAAATTCCCTTACCTCCTCCAAAGCAGCGAGGATGCAGCAGCCAGTAGATGGAAAGAGTGGGCCCAAAGGGAGGGCCAGAAAATTCCCCCCGAGAAGATGGAAAAAAGGGGGGGGGTCCCCTTCCCTGCCAAGAGGCAGGGCAGCAAGAGTCCCCCCACACACCACCCACCCAGTAGCTCCAGAGGAAACTAGCCAGGAAGGGTGGCATGGGGGGAGGAAAGAAGCAACCTGCCCAAGGCAGGGAAACGGAAGCTGGCCCAAGAAAGGGGCCAAAAGACAGTCCCAGATGGGGTCGAAGCAGCCAAAGGCTGCCTGTCCCCCAATACTCATGTCCCAACTGTGGGGCTCCCCAGGTGGGATCCCCGCAGCCTGGAGGACAGAGCGTTTCTGTTCCCTGCCTAGGCCCAGACCTTCATTGGTCAGATAGGCCCTGTGCTCCCTATAAAAGGCTCCCCATCTGGTAGCAGGGGGGAAGGTTTTGGGAGGTGCACCAGAGGAGGAGGAGCACAGTGAAAAGGTACCACAGGGAAGTGGTGGGCAAAGTGGCCCAGAGTGAGGCTACTACTTTGGGACAGGGGTAAAGGTCCTGCCAGTTGCCTCTTGTTCTCATAGGGATCCTGGGCCGGAGTCCAGGGTAGAGGGTGGGTCTGGACTCCCCCCACCCTTCCTCCGAGGGATCACTTTACTAGAGCAGGTGCAGACCTGCAAGGGGACTGGTATTATTCTCCCTGTACTGGTCCTGCCTATGATGAGGATGGCTCGCTAAGTGGAGCCCCCTGCCTTTGGAAGGGCCTGGGCAAAAGGGGGGCCTCCATGAGTCTCTGAGGCAGCACAGATCCGCCAAGAAGCACAGGGACCCACAGAGGCTGACAAGGGACTTTGTCACAAGTTGTATATTAACCAAACCTGCTGTGTTGACAGCCTCATGCCAGAGGGAGAGCATCTCCCACCAATATAAGTACTACTTCTTGGGGAGGAGGATTAACAATACCAACAGGAGAGCTCTCTCCTTTCAGAACAGAATATCTTCATTAAAGCACTGCAGCTGTGCCAGTGCAGCATTTTCAGTGTAGACTTGCCATTAGTGTGCGCTGAGCTTTAAACATTGCTTTAAATCATGAGTTTTAACAGTTTTATGCAGTGTGGTGGTTCCCTTCCCACTGCACATAGATCATTATTCTAAAGCCTTACTCCAGCTTGAAGAATCTCCCAAGTTTTTGCCTTTACTAGTTTTTCAAGGGTTCTCCAATGCAAAAATCCAACCCAATAATTAAAGACTGGAGAATGCTCCCAAGAGCCAAACATTTCATATGCTGCCTTCAGAAAATATTCATGACATAGCCCACATTCACTTAGGACAATGATTGCAGGTGAGATTCACACTCTTAATGCTGACATGCTGCATTATCCTTGCATTACTGTCCTAGTGCTAAGTTATGACTCCCCTCTATTACATTGGTGACCATTCACATTAACAGTGTCACTGGAAAGAGAAGTTACTCACCGTGGTAACGATGGTTCTTCGAGATGTGTCCCCATGGGTGCTCCACGATAGGTGTCGGGCTCGCCCCGGCGCCGCAGGTTGGATCTTTTCAGCAGTTTCTGCCGGACAGCGCATGTGCCAGCGCGCGCTGCTCCCTTGTGCGCTCCCGGCCACGTGTGCGATCCGGTCTCCACCAGTTCCTTGACCAACCGCCTCGGATGCTCCTGAAAAATACTAAACAGAAATCCGAAGCGGGGAGGATGGGCGGGTGGTGAAGCACCCTCGGGGACACATCTCGAAGAACCATCGTTACCACGGTGAGTAACTTCTCTTTCTTCCTCGAGTGTCGCCGTGGGTGCTCCACGATAGGTGACTACCCAGCAGTAACCCAAGATAGGAGGTGGGTAATCGGTTTATGTGCAGCTTGTCCCCGAGTGGACCGCTATTGAGAGATGGGTATCCTCTTGGAATACCCTGTGAAGGGCGTAATGTTTGGCGAAGGTGTCACAGGATGACCAGGTCGCCGCTCTGCAGATGTCTTTTAGCGCAATGCCCTTGAAAAAGGCTGTTGATGCCGCTACCGCCCTAGTAGAGTGAGCCCTGGGCGGGGCCAGTAAAGGAGTCTTTCTCAGTTCGTAGCACATTTTTATGCAGGATACGATGTGCTTCGAGATTCTCTGCGAAGAGAGACCTTCTCCTTTTGATTTGGGAGCGTGAGAGACTAGGAGTCTATCCGTTTTCCAGAAGGACTTAGTCCTGTCTATATAGAAAGCCAGCGCCCTCCTCACGTCCAGGAGGTGTAGGCGCGCCTCTTTGTTGGAGTTATGAGGCTTTGGATAAAACGAGGGTAAAACAATAGGTTCATTAATATGAAACTCTGAGGAAACTTTGGGAACAAAGGCTGGATGCAGCCGTAAGGTTACTGCCTCCTTGAAAAATACTGTGCAGGGTGGCGTAGCAATAACTGCCGCAAGCTCGCTCACCCTGCGAGCTGACGTGATTGCAAGAAGGAAGGTCGTCTTTACCGTAAGGAGACGGAGGGAAACCGTGGCTAAGGGTTCAAACGGTGGTCCCGTTAGCGCATTAAGCACCAGGTCCAAGCTCCACGAAGGTGGAAGCGGTTTCCAAGGGGGGTATAGGTTTACCAGCCCTTTGAGGAACCTGGTAACCATGGGATGGGCAAAACACCGTGTGCCCTTCCTCTTCATGTCTGAAAGCCGATATAGCAGCAAGGTGGACCTTCAACGAGGATAGGGAGAGTCCGACTCTCTTGAGGTCCAGTAAATACTCTAGTATTACAGGTATAGGTGCAGCAAGGGGGGCTGACTGCTTGGTAGAACACCATGCAGTGAATCGAGTCCATTTTTGCTTATAGGTCTTCCTGGTGGAAGTCCTCCTGCTACTTTCTAGGACTTCTTGCACTCCCTCCGTACACATGCTCTCTAGGGAGCTGAGCCATGGATTAACCATGCTTGCAGTCGCAGGCCTCAGGGGTGTGGATGCACTATGGACCCCTGGGCTTGCGTGAGCAGATCTGGCGCCACCAGGAGGGGCATCGGTGGACGGTCCGACATGCGCAGGAGTAAGGGGAACCATTGCTGTCGATCCCACATTGGGACTACTATCAGGATCATTCGGGCTCTCTCTCTCCTGGCTTTCTGCAAGACTTTGTGGATAAGCACTGTGGGAGTAAATGAGTAGAGCAGGTGGCCTCTCCACGAGATCGCGAATGCGTCCCCCAGGGACCCCCGTCCCAGTCCTGCCCTGGAGCAGTATTGTGGGCACTTCTTGTTGTGTTGAGTGGCAAACAGGTCTATCTGGGGAAAGCCCCATGCGTGAAAAATCGGTCGCAGCAGATTGGAACGGATCTGCCACTTGTGTGTGAGTGCGAAGCGCCTGCTCAGCTGGTCTGCCTTCACATTGTGAGCGCCTGGTAAGTACGAGGCTTTCAAGGTTATATTGTTGGCGATGCACCAGTTCCACAACCGGACTGCTTCCGCACATAAGGCACGGGACCGAGCTCCTCCTTGCCGATTTATATAAAACATGGTGGAGGTATTGTCTGTACTGATCCTGACTACTTTGTCTTGTATATGGTCTCGAAAGTGTTTGCAGGTGTTGAACACTGCTCTGAGCTCCAGTATATTTATGTGCAGTGACTGTTCCGTGGAGGACCACGGTCCTTGTGTCACCTTTTCACCCATGTGTGCTCTCCACCCTATGTGGGAGGTGTCGGTAGTGAGAAAAACAGATATTTGTGGTTGGTGAAAGGGCACCCCTGTTAGCATGTTCTTGGGGTTCACCCACCATTGCAGGGATCTGCGCACCTCTGTCATGGGTGACACCACCCTGTCGACCGTGTGTGCTGCCGGTTTGTAGACGCTCGCCAGCCAGTGCTGCATGCTGCGCATATGCAATCGGGCATTCTGTACCACAAACGTTGCTGCTGCCATGTGGCCCAGCAGCTGTAAGCACGTCAGAACCGGCACCGTAGGGCTGAAGGTGATGACTTGCACGAGGGAACCAATGGCGCGAAAGCAGGCATCTGGTAGATAAACCCTTGCGGTGATGGAATTTATACGTGCCCCTATGAACTCTATGTCCTGTGCAGGGTATATCTTTGATTTTGCCAGATTGATGACCAGGCCCAGCGAAGAGAACGTGTCTGTTGTGACGTGTATCATGCGAAGTACCTCCTCCTTCGAGGCCCCTTTCAGTAGGCAGTTGTCCAGATATGGGAATATAAACACCCCGTCTGTGCAGGTAGGCTGACACCACTGCCAAGGTCTTGGTGAAGACTCTGGGGGCTGAGGAGACACCGAACGGCAGAACCTTGTGCTGAAAATGTTCTTTGCCTACCATAAACCGGAGAAAACGCCTGTGAGCTGGGTGAATAGTTATGTGGAAATACGCGTCTTGTAAGTCGAGGGCTGCGAACCAATCTCCATCGTCCAGTGCCGTAAGTACAGAGGCGACTGTGATCATCCAAAAGCGTTGCTTGCGCAAGTACCGGTTGAGGCCTCAAAGATCTAGGATGGGCCTCCAGCCTGCTGTCTTTTTCTCTGTGAGGAAGTATCTTGAGTAAAACCCTTTCCCTCGGAGTTGCTCCGGCACTCTTTCCACTGCCCCTATAAGCATAAGATGGTCTACCTCCTGCTTGAGTCTCGCTTCGTGGGAGGCGCCCTTTGGGTGGGGTCTGGGTGGAGGTCGTGGCAGTGGGAGCGACTGGAAGGGAATCGCGTAACCCGTGGCTATGATCTCCAGTACCCATTTGTCTGTGGTGATCTTTTGCCACTGGTCGTAGAATGGTCGGAGGCGATGGTGGAATAGTAGTGATAGTGCAGCCCTCAATGTGTGTGTCAAACTTGTGGCCTTTGGCTCTGCCCCGAGGATGCAGGGCTCTGTTGAGAAACGTCACCTGGGAGTTCTGTACTGTTGGTGCTGTAGATGTCGCCCTTGCTTGCAGACCCTGTGGTACTGGGGACACTGTGGTTGATACTGCAAACAGCTTCTGCGTGTCAAAGGGGAGATCAACGATCTTCGCCTGCAGATCCCTCGGGATACCCGATGTCTGGAGCCAGGACTCCCTGCGCATGACCACTGCCGTAGCTGTTGAGTGTGCTGCCGTATCCGCTACGTCTAGGGCGATCTGAACTCCTGTCCTCGAGGCTGCGTAGCCTTCCTGCAAGATGGCCTTGAGCACCGGCTTCGTGTCCTCTGGAAGCGAGTCCATGGGGGAAGTCAGCCTGGAGTAGTTGTCGAAATTATGGTTCGCTAGATGTGCTGCGTAATTCGCCGTTCTCAACAGTAGGGTAGAGGAGGAGTAGACCTTTCTGCCGAACAACTCTAGTTTCTTGGCATCTTGTCCGTTCCCCCTGTCTTGTACTGAGAAGTTTTCGACTTCTGTTGAGACGATTCCACCACCAGAGAATTTGGTTGTGGGTGGCTGAATAGGAACTCCATGCCCTTCATTGGGACGAAGTACTTCTAATCCGCTCTCTTGTTTATAGGTGGAGTGGACGCAGGGGTCTGCCATATTGTGGTGGCGGACTCCATGATCGCTTCATCAGTGGAATAGCTATTTTGCAAGAGGCCGGAGGTCTCAGGTTTTTAAGGAGCTTATGGTGTTTCTCCTGCACCTCTGCTGTTTGGATGCCTTGCGTGAAGGCCACCCTTTTAAACAGCTCTTGGAACTGTTTGAGATCGTCCGGAGGATGGACGTCCCCTGGGGCCGTGGCCTCGTCAGGGGAAGATAGCGAGGAACCGCTAGGGTAAGCCTCTCTGGACCCCTCTGGGTCCTGTTGACGGTGATACATCCTCTCGCTAGATACTTGCGGGGGAAAATCGCGGGGTTCCAGAATCAACTCCCCCTGTGATATCTACGTTTCCGTCCCCGTCCGCGATTGCCCTCGGGGATATTGAACCATCTGGGAGGATCTGTCCCTGGGAGTATGCCTAAGGTGTCTATGCCCCACGTGATAGGGGCGACCATAGCAACACGGGCACTGTTCCGGAGATGGAGACCTGGACCACTCTGGAGGCGCATACCCCCTTGCGTCTGGGGGAGCGAGATTGTCTGGGTGATTGAGATAATGGAGAGACTGATTTGTGGCAGTACTCCAGGGGTTCAAAGCCCAGGAAGGGCGATGGTGGTCCGAGCCATGGTGATGCTGGCTGTAGGAACGGGGATGGGGGCTCAGGGTATACTGAAGGTGACCCCTGCCGCCTCGTTGGAGTCCGCAGCATAAGTGGAGGGCTTAGAGTGAGTAGCCCTGCAGCCCTGTCTGGAGAAGGGCTGTGGTGCCGGGTTTTCTGTGCTGCCTTCCCCTCCCGTGGGGCTGGCTCCGCCCCTTTCCGCATCGGGGATCTCGGCCCTGCTGTCTGTGCTGCGCTCGGCACGCTCCGCTGCGGTGCTGCGCGGGTGGTCTCCCCCGGTGCCTGCAGGCCGCGTGCCTGCGAGCTCTGCACCGCCGGTTCCCCAGGGGTCAGTGCCGCTAGCTGCGGTGCCACCGGTTCCGGCGCTTGCCTGGCTGCCGCCCTGCCCGCAGTGCAGGGCGGCTGTTTGATTATCGGAGGCTCAGCCTCTACCACGTGTCTCCACGCCGCCGCCGCTCAGCTGTGACTGCGGCTGCGGGCTATGCGCTCCACCCGTCCCACTCGTGGTGGCTGCCGGCAGGGATTGGGTTGGTGAAAGCTTCCTCCATTTTTGCGCTGATGGGGTTAGGGAAGCAGCTTTCCTTTTCTGGGCCCCTGCGCGTCCCTCCTGTTGAGGCCGCTCCGGCGCGTCTGGCTGGAGGGCCTCGTCAAAGAGCAGCATTTTCAGCCGCATCTCTCTGTCCTTCCTTGCTCTGGCTGTGAGCTTTGCGCAGAAGGAGCATTTCTGGGTGACATGAGATTCCCTGAGGCACCTAATGCACTGACTGTGCCCACAGGAGGCCGGCATCGCTTCGCGGCATGACTCACACTTTTGGAATCCTGAAGAGGACATTATGGTGAGTCTTTGAGTTGTTAATAGGGTACTTAGCACCTTCTCTGTGCCTGTTCCCCTCTCGGACTCAGCCTGCCGCAGCAGGAGGCCTAATGGCCTTATGTCCCCAGGCCTCCGCTGCTCCGCTTGCTACTAAGGCTGTAAAACTTTACTTTTTACTCTCTTTTCTATTTTTTTTTTTGAAAACAATAACAAGCTAACTTAAGCTAAAAGACTGAAAAAGAAACTCTAAACACTTTAAAAACATTAAATACGCTAACTCTGGCCGTAGCCTGAGCGGATTCCGTCTGCAGCCGTTGGCGGTTAAAGAGGAACTGGCGGGGACCGGATCATGCACGTGGCCGGGAGCGGCGCGTGCTGGCGCATGCGCGGTCCGGCAGAAACTGCTGAAAAGATCCGACCTGCGGCGCCGGGGCGAGCCCGACACCTATCGTGGAGCACCCACGGGGACACTCGAGGAAGAATCAACGGTTACTTAGGGAAAGAAGGGTCAGATTTTTAAAGGTATTCAGAGCCTAAAAACACAGGTAAGTAAACGGGTATTTCAAAAGTGCCTTAGCCGCTAACTCCTACTGATATCTATGGGCGTTGACATTTTTTAAAACTATTAGACATCTAAACCCCACTGGTATCAATAGAAGTTAATGGTCTATATGCTTTGAAAAGCCCACTCAGCACTTATCTACATGTATAGGCACCTGAATATCTTTAAAAACATGGCCCTAAGACAGTAGTGGGCAACCTGCAGCAGATTGGGGTTCCTTGTGCGGCCTGCATAACCCCTTCTCAACCTCCTTCCACTACACTTCTTGTGCAGTGTGGGGGAGGGGTGTCTTGCACTTACCTACTTCTCCTTCCTCCCAGCACTTCCAGAGCACCATGAACTGGCAGATTCGTGCCCCATCCCCATTCTTCCCCTTCCCTCCGAGAGCTTGAACACCACAAATCAAGTGCTTTGGAAAATTGATGAAGAAGAGGCCTCGCAGGGTTTTGATACTGTTCTATCTTGCAGCCCGGTGAGACAAAGAAGGTCCACTCTTGCAACACGCTCGCTAATTTTAATTGACCATTGCTGTCCTAAGTGTTTACCAACAAGAGAACTGGTTCCATTGGGGCATAGTGACTTACTGTAAACATTGTGTGGCACTTTCACTGGCATTCTACTGACACTCAGTGGACTAGTAAGAGACAGTATCTGCAGTGTATGAAAATAAATGTACTTGAAACCAAATATGTTCTGAGAAGCAACTACTGTGGATATTTCATGAATGTGTTGTGAGGATAGGAGTCGATTTTTCCAAGATTTTGTTTCAGAATACTAAAATGCACTGCTAATTTACACAACACACTCAATACCATAAAACCTTTAACATAAGGCTTAAGATCATATGTTGTAAAGGCAACCAGATAGCTTTAAAAGTGATTTTAGTACTTTGCACATAACTGTCACTAATTAACACCATTCAAATTTCTTTTAAATATGCCAAGATTAAGTCCTATGTAATTTAAAGCAACAATTACAACTCTCCCCCAAACTGCAGACTTTATAAGGGGCTTAAGAAACATAATGGTACAATTTTTTAAGAAGGATAGTCATATAGGCATAATAGTTGTAGCACCAAGTATTGCTAAGCTAATAATTTCTGCTCACCCGTTTTGATCTTGCATCACTGGCCAAAGGGCTAGATTCTTCAGAGGTATTTTTATTCCCTGCTTTCAGTAGATCAGGAGAAGGAACTATAAGTTTTAAATAAGTTTCCTTTTTGGCTTGATTTACCAAAGACAAAGGTTTCACACTGGGCACCAATCCAGTAGACTGTATTACACTTGTGTGTTTGTTCACAGATTCCTCCTTTGCCTGAGAGCTTTGGAAAATAAAGGGAAGCTGCTGTGACAAAACCTGAGGCTGCTTCTGCTGGGACTGGAATGATGAGTGAGTCTGGGGATCAGACACAAGAGGTATCTGCTGGTGTGATCTCTTTTCCTGGGAATTTTCATGTGTTTTTTGTCCATCTGCTTTCATGTCTGTTACACCACTATGCATTAGCACCTGTAAAACATATTTTACACAGTTTGCATAGCTTACACAAACTCATTAAACATTTAAGGTGACAAACAAAATTTTAATATCATTAATCCCCATAAAGCAACTATAATTTCCCCAAAATAAAGTAATTTATTTTAAAATAATCTTACAATATATTTGTTTGTTCTTCTCCCCATAGGAAATCACTTTTTTAACATAAAAACAATGCCAAAAAAAATTGCTCTGAAATATACTTTTGATTATAAAAACATAATGTAATTGTATTCCTATCAACATACCAACATCCCCTAAAATTCTGATATGCACAGGCTATTCCTCTTCTAGCTGCAGTTTCCTCAGGCAGGTCAATACTGTCTCCCTTCTCCAACCTTCTACCAGATAATTCATTCAAAAAATGAGTAAAAACTTCAGAATAAGATTCATAAGAATAACTTCAAAGCCAACCAGTAAACTATGTACAGTAGGCTATGGCCTACAGGCATAAAAATCAAAATTAAATGCTGTCCCTTGGCTTGGAAGCCAGTTGGGAAGGGTAAAACTGTAGGAGACACTGAGAAAGGAAATAATCAGGTAAGAAATTTACCACCCCACAAGCCCAGTGTGTTCCATATTTCTGATGTTGACAGGATGCAGTGAACACCAAACAGATGTAGAAAGTAATAGGAAATACAAACTGAAATATGGAAAAGCCCCTAGAATTAACTGGCAATACTATTACTGAAGTACCTTGCTCCCAAGGGAGGCTTCTGCGGAAGACATGAAGGCTACATCTACACTATGAGTTAAATTCTAATTTAAGGCAGTTAGCTCTATCGTATCAATTGACTGTCTTCACTGTAAATACCATTAGCTCGATTTAAGGAATACTAATATCGGTAACTGGCTGTGTGTGGTGTCACGTTCAAATTTAACAGTTTGAATGAACGCTAGTGTGGAAGTGCCACATCTTTGAATCAAATTCATTAGCTTTCAGAGGCTGACTGGCACTGCTACACCTGTCTCCCAGTTCTCCACCACTTGCAGGAGCTAGGAAACTGACCAGCACAGCACCTCGCTCCCTGCTGCACTTGGCTTCCAGCTCCCGCGAACCAGACATAGCAGCACTGGTCAATTTCCCAGCTCTCCCAAGCTGCAGGGACATGGGAACCAGGCAGCAGGGTGAGTGCTGCCAGTGGTGAGGGAGCAGCAGGGCTCGGGGGATAGAGTGGAATACGGGGCCGAGGGAACTGTGGAGATAGGTTCCCACAATGAACTGCTGCAACAGTTGATGTTTGGCCAGACAACACTAGTGTGGCAGGACTAATTCGACTTCGTGGGAAGTGAGAATACTCAAAATTGAATTTATAAAACCCACACTTATAAAATCGAATTTATCTGGTAATGTAGACGTAGCCAAAGTCCATTTTGTAGTGTCTAATAAAGATGCTAACCAGCAAAGACGATTTTTACTCCCTTGCAGATCTCTTGTAGTAGAAACACATGCTCTTTCTGCACACAAAAAGTCACCAAAGATTTTGTGGAGTGTGCTTTAATTGAGTTTGGAACAGGAGCATTTGATGTATTGTATGCCCGTTAAGCACAGCTTGTTCTGCCTAGCCAACAGTAGCTGGGATACTTGAGTCTTTAGCACTTCCGATGAAAAGTACTACACTGGCCAAATAGACATGGTTTTCTAACATGCCAGAACTAAAACTGATACCCTTACTGCAGCTACTAGTGAGCCCAGGCATATTTTAACCAAGCCCATTTTTGTACCCAGACCACCTACAACTCACAGGTGATCATCCAAAGAGATTGGAACTTTTTTATCTTCCTGTCAAGCTTTGTCACTTAAGACCTACTCCTGTATCTAGACTAGGTTTGGCTCATGGCGAACAGAATACAACAAAAATCCCAAGGATGCTGGTACCCCAGTTATCCTGAGCTTACTTTAGGAAGATGCAGGTAACGGATCTCAGGCCACTACAACAGTGCCAAGAATCAATGTAGTGTCATATTCACAAGATCCTCTAGTTTCTTGTCAGGGACGCTTCACATAACTAAATTTCTCAGAGCAGCCAGTCTTAGGTGAACTGATCTTTCCCAATGGGAACCTAACAATGGTATTAAAACCCCAACACACATTTTGTGAAATTGACATTTTACCTAACCATCATAAAGGCTGTGTCTATGTTAGCCCCCTTCTTTGAAGGGAGCATGGTAATCAGCCCAAGCAGGAAATAGCAATGAGGTGCTGCAATGAATATGCACCACCTCATTAGATAATGCTCACAGTGGCAGCTTTGAAATAGCAAACTTTGAAGCGCCAGCATGCTGCATAGCCTCGAGCACTTAGACGTACCCATGCAACTTCAAAGTGCCCTTACTGCCATGGCATGCCAGCACTTCAAAATTTGCAACTTCAAAGTTGCCATGGCAAGAATTAGCCTAATAAGATGCTGCATATTCATCACAGCATCTCATTGCTATTTCCTGCTCAGGCTGTTTAACATGCCCTCTTCAAAGAAGAGCGCTAGCATAGACACAGCCAAACTGTTTTCTGGTCAGCATAATATCTGCTAGGCAAGTTTATGAACCTAGCAGCTTTATTACCACTGTGTGCTCCATGACAACAAACTTGTGCTGAGAATTTCAGAACCATTCTTGCTTAAAGTGAATTCATTTTCCATGTCTTCATTCTGTCCAAAGCCAGAGCATCCAAGAAAAAAGCTGTTGCACACTTTGGGTCAGATTTTCTCACTTTATCTTCTGGATCGTCTTTCTGAGATGTGGGAAGAGTGGGAGTGCACATTTCAGAACTTCTGGGCATGTGTGAAAGAGCATTCATTCTGAGGGCTGTTTTGGGGTTTGCTTCCCTTGTGAAGTACTTTGAATGTTGTATGTTCTTTTGGCTGGTGAACAGATTAACTTCAAGAAAGCTGAACTTCTGCAAAATCAGAGTAAGAATTTTCTGTTAAGGGCACCATTCTGAGTTGCTTATTGTACTTTCACTGTGCTGGATCCTCTCTGCCCATTTCACTATCTCCATCACTTCTGCATGAAGAGTTAACACACCTTCTGCCCTCTAGGTTACTGATATATGCCATCGTGGTCACATTGTCCAACTGCACCAGAACTTGTTTGCCCTGTAGGGAGTTACAGAACCACCACAGCACCAGCCCAACTGATTGATTCTCTTGTACCTTTCTTATAAGTTTCAGGTACCTTGCATGATCCTGTGCCCCAGATGCATTCCTCCTCTCATCAGGTTGATATTGGCTATGTGTCTGGAAGGCACTGGGATTGTCCACCATCTGAGAGTGTTCAAAATCTGGTTTGGTATCTGTACCTGATCTTGCATGCTTTCTGCTGCATAGTTTCATACACTCAGTAGAAAGGCCTGGAGGCACTTGATATGGGACCTTGCCTGTGGGGTGTCACCTGTACAAGAAACCAAGAAGCCCACCAGATGTGGACTCTGAGCCTTTCATACTTTATCAACAGTGCCTATTTTCATTGTCAAGTGAACTCTCTTTGTGAAGGGCATCAAAGAGCTCTGCTTGATTGTTTCAGTTTGTGTGACAGGTTATCAGAGAAGGTGTGGGGCCATTACTGGATGAGGGAGGTAACCTAGTGACAGATGATGCAGGAAAAGCTGAAGTACTCAATGCTTTTTTTGCCTCAGTCTTCACGGACAAAGTCAACTTCCCCATGACGGTCCTAGATGATGCAGTATGGGAAGGTGGAGGGCAGCCATCTGTGGGTAAGGAACAAGTTCTGAGCTATCTAGAAAAACTACATGTGCACAAGTCCATGGGTCTGGATTTAATGCACCCCAGGGTACTGAGGGAATTGGCAGAGGTCATTGTTGAACCTTTGGCCATTATTCTTGAAGACTCTTGGAGATCGGGGCGGATACCGGATGACTGGAAGAAGGCAAACGTAGTGCCCATCTTTAAAAAAGGAAAGGAGGACAATCCAGGGAACTACAGACCCGTCAGCCTTACCTCAATCCCTGGGAAAATAATGGAGGGAATCCTCAAGGAATCCATTTTGAAGCACTTGGAAGAGGGGAAAGTGATCAAAAGTAGCCAACATGGATTCACCAGGGGCAAGTCCCGCCTGACCAATCTGATTAGCTTCTATGACGAGGTAACAAGCTCTGTGGACACGGGGAAGTCAGCAGATGTGATATACCTTGACTTCAGCAAGGCTTTTGATATGGTCTCCCGCAACATTCTTGTCCATAAGTTAAGGAAATACGGATTGGATCCTTGGACTATAAGATGGATAGAAAGCTGGCTTGAGGGTCGGACCCAACGGGTAGCGGTAAATGGCTCAATATCTGGATGGCAGTCTGTTTCAAGTGGAGTGCCGCAAGGCCTGGTTCTGGGGCTGGTGTTATTCAACATCATTATTAATGACCTGGATGAGGGACTGGGTTGCACCCTCAGCAAGTTTGCGGATCACACAAAACTAGGGGGAGAGGTAGATACGTTGGAGGGTAGAGAGAGAATCCAGAGGAACCTGGATAAATTGGAGGACTGGGCCAAAAGAAATTTGATGCGGTTCAATAAGGAGAAGTGTAGCATCCTGCACCTGGGGCAGAAGAATCCCAAACATTTTTATAGGCTGGGGACCGACTGGCTCAGCAGCAGTACAATGGAAAGGGACCTAGGGGTTATGGTGGATGAAAGGCTGGATATGAGTAAACAGTGTGCCCTTGTAGCCAAGAAAGCTAAAGGTATACTGGGGTGCATTAGGAGGAGCATTTCGAGCAGATCTAGAGAAGTAGTTATTCCTCTTTATTTGGCACTGGTGAGGCCACATCTGGAATACTGCGTCTAGTTTTGGGCCCCCCCAGTATGAAAAGGATGTGGATTTGCTGGAGCAGGTTCAGCAGAGGGCAACAAAAATGATTAAGGGTCTGGAGCACAAGACCTATGAGGATAGGCTGAGGGATTTGGGCTTGTTTAGTTTACAGAAGAGAAGACTTAGAGGTGATTTAATAGTAGCCTTCAACTTCCTGAAGGGGCGCTCTAAAAAGGAGGGTGAGAAACTGTTCTTACTGGTGTCATAAGGAGGAGTAATGGTCAGAAGTTGAAGAGGGAAAGGTGTAGGTTAGATATTAGGAAAAACTACTTCACCAGGCGGGTGGTGAAGCATTGGAATGCGTTGCCTAGAGAGGTGGTGGATTCTCCATCCCTTGAGGTTTTTAAGTCCCGGCTGGACAAGGTCCTGGCTGGGATGACTTAGTAGGGGTTGATCCTGCTTGAAGCAGGGGGCTGGACTAGATGACCTCCTGAGGTCCCTTCCAGCCCTGTGATTCTGTGACTAAAGCAATTCCACCATTCAGCCTGCGCCGTTGTGTGCTGCTGCTTGGATCAGATTCCTGATTAACATATCATCTGATTGCCCTGAGACCTGAATCTGGCTATTACGACCTCCAACATCTTGGTAAGACCTTGGGGGATAATAAAAGGTTGAACAGGACATTTGGTACTGGGCAGTGTGCCGTGCAAATCTCAGCAATCTACAGTTGCATGGCTGCATCTGCAAAATCAGGGGTCTCAACTCTCAGCCTGAGGGCCATCCCATGTTGGAGCAGTTGTGTAATGTGACCCAGGAGTACCAGCACGCCAGAGTAGGGGAGCTGTGCATTCCCATGGTTCAAGTCCCACCCATTCTTGCCAGTGCCCCACCTCCTACCTTTCTTGTATCCTATCCCTCCAGAAATGTGACCTTGGGACTAGTGGGCAGGGGGCTCATGCATATGACCATGTGGGGCCTCCTACACTCTCCACGATCACATCCCTGGGAAATGGGGTGCAAAGGGGCTGGAATGGGGGGTAGGGCAGTGGCAGGAAGGAGCTGGGCTTGGGGCAAGGGAATGGACAGGACCACCACCACCTTGGTACTCCTGGGCTGGATTGCACAACTGCTCCATCTGATCAAAGCTCATGGGCAATGTTCCCTCCAATCTTCTCCATCCATGCATGAAATAAACTTTGTTACCTGCACTGAGGTATGTGTGGAAGGGCACCACCCATAAAACCATGCTGCCAACTGTAGGCACTCAGCTCATCAGCTGGGTAGCACTGGATTCTCTCAGCTTACAGGCAACACTGTCTGAGGGCCATGAATTTGAGAACCCTGCGCTAGATCCACAAAAGTAAGACAAGCTAGTGAAGCTAAGGTGAAATTTCATTTTCTTCATCCACCTGGTGAGTGCCTGAAATCCAGAACAACTCCAAATCCTGCTCAAACCCATCTTCCGAAAGCTATTCTGCAAAATGAAGAAAATTAAGTAGTCCGAAGACTCTTTTTTCCAAAGTAACCCTAATGTTCCAATGGCCAGGAGATTTGAGATTTAATATACTACCAGTTTACACTTGACAAAGTTGCTTGAGATACGAATCTGGCAGAAGGAGGAACGGGGTGGGATTAGTAGCTTCAGAGAGTATCTATGATTCAGTAGATCTGTCACCCACTTGTTCATGGTCAATTAAGACTATACTTTTGAGAAGTGAGAAATTCTGCCTTCTAGAAGCAGTTCTGGTGGGTTGCACATTCATTTGTTGTTACAATGGCATGTAAAGGGAGTGGCTCCACCTCTTGATTTTTCACTCAATCCCCAGTTCAAGTAATTTCTCCCAATAGAAATTTTTCCTTTGGTTTTTCCTTTGGCAATTTTTTGTTAGGAGGATGGATGAAAGGTGCTCATGATGAAAAATTTTACCAGGTAAAGTATTTATCATAGGTGATGTGTGGTAAGCTTCACTGTCTGCAGAGAAAGTGAGAAATAATTATCTTGTCTTCGATAATCTCTACCTTCTGCTGAAGGTCTTTAGGGACCCCACACCCCAAGTGTTGGAGCCATGAGGTACATCTCATTACCATGGCCAAGACCATGACTATAGCTGCTATATCTGCCACATCCACTGCAGACAGGAGCACCGTACAGGCGATGATGTGCCCTTGCTGTATGTGTTGCTGCTCCAGCAAGGAGGGGACCAGTTCTTGCAGCCTGGAGTAACTCAGGTGGTCGTACTCGGGCAGCATGGCCATGTAGTTTGCCACCCTCAGCAGCAACATGCCTGATGAATAGACTTTGTGCCCATGATGTCCCATTTCTTGCTCGCTTTGTCCTGAGGGATGAAACGGAAGGACCTGGACTTGTCACAGACCGCATCAACCACAAGTGAATTTTGTTGTGGATGGGTAATTAGGATTTCCACATCTTTGGAGACCACAAAATGCTTTTTGTCTGACCTCTTGTTGGTAGGAGCAATGATGCCAGCACTTGCTAGATGATGGTCATGGGGTCCATCATCGCCTTGTCCATGGGCAGTGCAATTCTGGAGGAAGTGGCAGGGTGCAGAGAAGTCTGTACTGCTTGACCTGCACCACCTGCAAGTCCTTCTCCTAAGTCAGGACTACCCGTCTAAACAGCCCGGCTGCATCTAAACTACATTCCCCTTTCAGAAGGGGAATCCAAATGCAGCCAAATGTAAATGCAAATGAGGCACTGATTTACATAGTGTGCCTGGTTTGCATAACGGCAGCCACTCACTGTTCTGAAGGGCTGTTTCCACGGAAAAAAACAAGCAGTGTAAATGGGGCGTTGCAAGGACTTTTTGACTGGCACAGCCCATGAAGATGGCACCAGAGGCCAGGAATGCACCCAAGAAATGCCCACCTTAGCGGCTGGGGTGTGGACCAATGTAGAGGCACTTGCAGAATCGGTACCCTGGGTCTCCCACACCAGTTTTGCTGTACAGGATTGCTCTGGGTCCGGTGGCTTATGGGAGTTTTTCCACAGAGGTAAGTTTTGAGCATACTGGCTCAGTCCCTCCTGGCTCTTGCCATGAGGCTGGAGTAATGGGTGCAGGATTGAGTTTGACACTCACCCATGCACTTACTGCCCAATGCGTGGCTGTTGAAGGCAGGCATGGCTTCCCTGCACAATGTGCATTGCTTGAAGCCGGGAGGGAGAGCCCAGCATGGCAATGACGCAGTAACTACATCCTAACACTAAACGTAACTTTTTTTTTTTGGTTAAACTTTAACAGGAAACATAACTTGGAAATTTAACTTAAATAAAAATGGCTAGAACTATAATAAATTAAGTTGACTCTTTGTTTCAGTGAGAGAGAGAGGATCAAAACTCCATCTGCTATCGAGGAAGGTAGAGAAGAAACTTGGGTCCTGTGCTGTACATGTGCCCAAGAGAACGAGGAGGCACCACTGTGCATGCACAGGAAACCACAGCAATAGAAGAATCAGGATGCACCAACACCTAGAGTGAAGCACCCATAGGAACACTACTCAAAGAAGAAGCTGACTTGCAAAACACCACTTGATTTTAACTTAGCATTTGCATGACAGCCCTGGGCGGGGGGTGCAGAATTGCCAGCTAAGGATGGTGTGACCCCCTCATGGCTCAATGCTTGATCCAGAACAGAGGAAGAGACAGGCTGCTTACTTACTGTCTGAAAAAAGAGAAAAGCTGGGAGCAAAATGAGCCTCCATTTGCCTGTTGCCACAGAGACAAATGATCTGGCAGCTTGCTGGAGAAGGGGTTCTGGCTAATACAAGCTATGCAATAAGCTCTCAAGTGCCTCTGGAAACTGCAGACAAGAAGGGAATACCCTGTAGGTAGCAGAGTTGTGGGAACAGAATACTGAGATCCCCATCTGGCTTTATGGGGAGTACGTAGGGAAAAGAGTCTACTAAGAAAAGGGCAGCTATTAACAGAATGCAGTATCCATGGTGATATAAAGCTCAACAAAACATTACACCACGAAGAACTTAATTTGTCTTTACATATTTTATATATTTTCTGATTTATAATAAAAATTCTCTCTAAGTCAGGTTTTTCCTAGAAGTCAACAACCAGCTGAGGTAAGGGTGCCTTTTACCCTGAGTAGGCCATTAAATGGTAGGAAATGCCCTTTCCTGCCAGGTATTAGTACTTAAAACAATACCTCAGCTGATACAAATCTGAATTTAACTTTTCAAGGGTAATATTCAGTATCAAACCTACTAGGCCTGACAAACACTGCACACTTATCATACCTTTTTCTTGTTTTTATGTTGTGCTTCATTCTCTGAATCAGAATCATCTTCACTTTCTTCAACGCTTTCCTCCTCCTCCTCCTCCTCCTCTTCCTCTAGATCATCTGAATCACTACTACTAATGCCTTCACTTGAGGTGTCTGAAGAGGAGCCTGAATCACTATCACTATTGCTGGAGCTGTCTACTGCTTTCTTCCTTGGTTTCTAGAGGGAAGATAAAAACTTTTTTAACGATCTACCTTTAATTTGTTACACCATCCATCTCTTCAGGATATAGTTTTGAATAATATTAACAATCTTCCAAAACACTTCACACGTTTGATGTTCTTCAGAAAGAAGAGGAACCAGAAAATGAATAAATTAATGACGTCTATCAAGAACACAGCATTGCCATTTTGGAGACCTGTATCAGACTGAATGCAAGAACACATGATATCATCAATTTTAAGGACATGACAGATTCTTTGTGTAACTGCCAAATTCAGGCCTAGGTGAATTCAGGCCTCAGTCTCTGGATGACCACACAGAGAATGTGTCTTCTAGCAAGCCTGAAAACAATAAAACGTACAAAAAGCTCATTAAAGAATAATATATATTAGATTCATCAAAGTATTTCAATAATTTATTGTGACAACTTGATTAATCCATCGTTGAGCAGCATATTAATTTTGTTTGATATGGCGGTCCATCTATGTCAAATATCAAATTCTATTTTGAACAAGGGACCGGTAGCCTTCTCACTTCCACATTGGACTTAAAGGGCACAGGATGCTGGGAGTGAGAGAGGAAATGGAGCCTACAACTCTGTCTTTGAAAGAGACAACTGGTAAGGGTTACTAACTAATGAAAAGACCTGCTCCACGAAGAACTAAAGGATGGATTAAGTCTGTAAGAAGACATTTTGCACCAACTTCTCTTCAGGGGTTGGAGAGTGGGAAATGTGTGTTGGGGGTAGATTATGTAAATGCTAAGAATTCACAGAGAAGGGACAGAAAGCTTTGTAAAGGACTGAGGGGGCATGGTTTTGAAGCTGGGGTGTCCAGAGTCCATTCAAGGACAACGGAAGAAAACTGATCAGGAACACAGAGGGAAACTCACTCCATGATTTGCTTGAGAAGCCATATGTAGTACTGGGGATCCAGCAATCCTAAGAGTACCCTGACCAAGCCTAAAGAACTGCTTACTGGTGTTATTTCGTCTAGATTCATGGATTTATCATGGTCTTTAAGGGTAACAGTGAAGAACTAAACTCATGCAACTGGAGTCCTTGGAGAAGGTCTAAAGTCTGAGGGGTCAGCACTGATCCCGGGAGTCTAACACAGCTGGAATTTCCACAAAGGGATAACTGCCCAGGAGATCTACCAGAGACACCCAGGACAGAAGGAGTGCTGCAACCTACTGAGAGCTCAAATCCAGCAGACTGGGGATCCTCAGAGCAGGCTAGTGATTGTTCAGTAGCAAGAGCACATGACTCTGAAGTAAATTTATCCTGAGATGCTATGAAATTACGTGTTATCCATCAAAACAGAGGTTCCTGGTTTTGGAAAGAATGCAGTTCAGATTTCAATACTGAAAAAAGGACAAACATGTGGCAACATAAAGACAAATATAGGGGTTCTTTTGCTTAGACTATGAATTTGCATGGCATTTTCAGGAAGAGAGGGCCTCTGTGTTAGAGAGCTAATAGAGTACAAGCTTCATTATTCAGCATTCCTGGGGAACCGGAGATGCCCAATAATAAAATGTGCTGGTTATTAGAGCTGGGTCCAGCTCTGCGCCCTCAAGCCCCCTCCCCCTCCAGCCCAGGCCACACACAGGCAGCCCACTCTACCCGCAAAACCCCAGCCACGCACTGGGCAGCTGGCCCCACAGCAGTGGGAAACTGGCCTGGGGCAGCCAGTCCCAGCTGGGCGTGCCAGCTAACTAAATGTGCTGGTTATCCAAATGCTGGATAACCGGACATTTTCTGTAATAGGAAACACAAGAAACAATATACAAGGCAAAAAGACAGAGGAAGAGGTGAAATATATATCAACACTTCAAAAAGGAGAATTTGAAATGTGATAGATGAAGCTTGGAACCTAAACAAACAAGCTCATTTGCTTTAAAGAGCATCTCTAAAGCATGAGGACTCTCAGAACATTAAAATAGGGATGCCATGTCAGCTGAAAGAGACAATGAGAAGAAAGGTATGAATGCACTACAGGCACAGGCAAAAAAACCGTAAAGGCAAGTATTGGCAGAATGCAGGTTATAAACAAAGAAAGCAGGGAGAAACAGGGTTTAAGATGTAGGAAGAGATATAGGAGTTGAACAGCACCTTGAAAGTGAGGAGGAGATATGTAAACTGTATCGATGAGATGTGTAAACTGTATGAGATGCATGGTGCGTTGAAGAGGTGGGAGGCAGAATGAGGTACAGTCAGACCAGTATGAAAGCAAAATAATTTACACTGCAATATGCAGACAGGTTAAAGAGCAGAGCATCAGAGTGTCTTGAGAGAACAAGGTGACATTACTTTTGGTGTAGAATGCTAATATGAATTTCTAAAACCGCAGGCTTTTTTTTTTTCTTTACTTACTTTTTAAAAGGAATATATGAGAGGTTCTGTATAGTAGAGTAGTTTTTATCATGGCTACTGAACAGTAAACACATTACAGAGACAATAGGAGCCTAAGAAGAATTGAGAATTCTATGCTGACATTCAAAATCTTTTTTTTTTTAAGAGGATTTATTGGAATTAATGATATGGATGCTAATCATATGTGTGATACATCTTGGTTGAATTTAAATGAGGGTGGAGATATTTGCTATGTGCAATATCGTTACTAAACACAGTATTTAGAACAAATGAAGTTTTAATTATTGGTCTATCACAGTGTTCACACTTCTATTATGGGCTTGTTAAGACTGGTCTGACAGCCTCTTTGCTGTAAGTCTTTTTGGTATGTACCTTTTCTTCACCTTATATGTAACACTGACTCATGATATTTATAAGACTATAAAATAGATATTTACATCCTGTGAAGCTGGTTTCAGTCAAGCTACTTCGGCTTACTCAAGATCAGAATCTGGTGCTAAATATTTAGAGATTGATATTCTTTATATCATATTTAAATAGTCTATCTTCTTTCCAAATACTGGGCCCAGAACAGTAGGATGTGTCTTCATGAAGGTTAAGGTCTTAAAATGAAACCGAATACCATGATTCGCAAGCAGTAAAAGCAGCAGAACTGTCTGAGTTCACAGATACAGGACAAGCATTTAAAACAGGCATTTACCACACCATGATATTTATCTCTACTGTGATACTGTGTTCACAAATCTGTGTAAGTAAAATAAGAATCACCCAAAACACTGCAATACATTTAACTGCTACAAATAACAAATGCCCAGGTTTTAAAGACATCTATTGTTCGATAACAGCTTCTTAAGCAACCTGAGAGCCAACATACTGATGCTGACAACCACTTTGAATGTATGTAAAACTGACGCTCTGAGGCTATGCCTACGCTGTGAGAGAAATTCGATTTTATTAAAATCGATTTTGTAACTCTGGGTCTTATAAATTTGAATTTGAGTATCCTCACCTCCCCACAAAGTCCCAACAAAGTGGAGTTAGTGTTGACACACTAAATCACCCAACATACACCTTTGCAGCAGCGCATTGTAGGAACCTATCCCACAGTTCCCCCAGCCCCACAGCTTTCTGGGTTTTTTAATTGACACAGTATGAGAAAAGAATGCCCTTCAAGTGGTTGTAGGTATGTAATGTCATCTTCCCAATGTTGCGCTGCCCTCATTCCCCTCCCATGGAAAGCAAATGGCCATTTTTTCAGGAAGAGACTTCCCCATAGTGACAGCCAGCCCCTGCAATCCTTGCTGTGGGGGGGAAACTTCCCCCCAGCAACAGCCAGCCCCCAAAAATCTTTGCCACAGTTGGGGGGGGGGAAGATCCCCCCCCCAATACCTCTCTCAGAGACAGCCATCCCCTGAAATCTTACATTCAAGGGTTTCCTGTTACCTTACTTCCAATGCACCTGGAAAGCATCAGAGATGCAACCAGCCAGAACACACAACTGTGGGGCATTATGGGATACATGTGGGACTCCTCTGGAAGCCAATAAAACCAGTTTAAACAAAAGCTGTTTACACACCACCATTCATCTGAATGCTTACATTTGCACTGCCTGTTAATCCTACTCGGGTTGTTGGAGTAAGAATATTGGCCATAGAGTCCCCTAAATTTGAAATAATGGTATTTGATACGTAAGCAGTCACAATTTTAAATTGAGCTAAATGCCATAGATTCGAATTTATGCTGTAGTGTAGACATAGCCTAAATTAATCTCAGACCTGAAAAAATGATTGTTCAGTATAAACCCCAAATCTTGTCTTCCACCGACAGAAGTTAGTTCAATAAAAGAAATTTACTCACCCACATTGTCATGCTACAAGAGAGTCATGAGAAAAGAATTTGTGAGTGGGTCCATCTTGATTTCTAGGGTTCCCATTTACCATTAAACATGTAAATACATTAGGATGGTGGATTTAAGCCCTGGCTCTAAAATGTATTAGTTACCTCATTTTAAAAGGCACATTTTTCATGCTGGAGAGAAGGCCATAGAAAAAGTAATCTCACTAAGAAGAGGGATCTTATGGATAATATGACAGCAAGTTCTGACAAAGAAATGATATAGAAGAATGACAAAGGAAGATAATTAAATATGCTCATATTCTTGGCTGAGAGAGTTTGAGTTTGATGAGCACAACAAATGAAAGTAAAGGAGAACATTGAGTAAATTCTACCTGTAACAAACAGATTCTCCAGTAAGAAAGGAGGTAGCTTCTTTTGACACACAACATCATCTTGCTATCAAATGCCTAGGGACAAAATGGAAACCGAACTGCACTGTGAACGACTGTTGAAGTAATGAGAGTCTCAGCTTGTAGGCTACACAAGCCTCATTTGAAATTGGTAAAAGCCAGTGATGGTTGGACTGGTCACATTTCTATACAACGGATACCAATTTAGCAATTAAATGTAGAAACTGCAGTGTGTGTTTGGGGAGGTAGGGTATAAGTGCATTTAGAAGGTCAGAAAAAGGTAAGCTTGACCAAGAAGTTTCTGCAGAAGGCAGCAGCAAACATAAAGCAACTAAAAATATGCAGACAAGTGGACAAGCAAGAAATGAAAAGATATACACAGTTAGCAAGAGAGAGAGAAAACTGTATGAGAAAAATCCTCTGTAAAAGGGAAATTAAAAACATGCACTCATAGGATGTCTCTATTTGCTGACAAGAAAGGAAAGTTAAGACAATATAGAAGAAATACATCCACACAAATGGTGATTTCTGCACTATGGTCTTATCTGAAATATACTAGAGAAGACTACAGAGAGATTTATATTTGCAAAGGGATTGGTCAGAACAGCTACATTTTTAAGGAATATGAAAAAGATTTAGAAGAAGGTAATATAAAAGTTCTTTAAGGGAATGCAGAACAAATAAATCCAATAAGCAGCTTTTCAACACCACAGGATAATGTGTGATGAAATGACGTCGGGAAGTAATTTCAACATCTGCCATAAAGTGGTATTGAAATGAATCAAATACAGCTGAAAAGTCCAAAAGTGAATGTTACAGGTTTCGAGAGTAAGGGGGTATAATGGAAGTGTATTAAGCCGTCTTTGCAAATTCTTTATCCTGTGACCAGCAAGCCACTGCCTGACCTGGCACAAGGCAGTAGAACTCTCTCTCACATCAGCTGCTACTGGACCCAAGGAACTTCATGACCTGAAGATGAAGTACAAATTCCCTGATTCTAACTTCTTTTCCTCAGCCACCCTTCCTAAACCAGGCCTGAGAGAATGTGGTTCATGCCAGTCCTGCCCTGCACAACCCAACTGAGAAATTCCTATATGCCATAGGAACCCTGAAATACACCGTTCTCCAATTCTAAATGTTCTTGTGCTGCTGTAGCAGCACAGCAGGCTGATGAAATCTGGCCCTGAATTTATACTATGCAGACGACTTCTTACACTCAGTTAAAAGGTAGAAGAATCTTTAAGGAAAGAGAATAAAACTACACTGAGCTGTCTTCTTTCAATGCTCTTCTTTGGGACCAGTCAGGGAGGTCCAACCTGTATTTAAAATGACAAACACAAACCTTATTCCTGTAAGTGATGTCATATCTTCATTGAACATGCAGTTTATTAGGCACAAAAGACAGCAAGGTGGAGTCTTATACTGGTGAGTAGTAACACCAGGTTTAAGGAAGCAAGGAGTACAAGATTAGGCCTGTACTGTAAAGAAGTTCTGCAGAATCAGAACCGTAATATATTACATATATTATCTCAGACTGCCAATACTTTGAATACAAAAATAAAACCTACGTCTTCACTTTTCACCTTTATATCTAAAAGTGCTTTACAATAAAGGTCTCATTTTACAGAAAGGGGAACAACTATAGAAAAAGAAGCAAAATGAAGAAACTTGACTAATACCTAGCAAAGTGACACAAATGTCACAATGGCAGCTGGTACAGAAATACATGAGGAAAAGAATATAACAGAAGAGGGGAATGCTGAGCTCTTATTTACACTTCTCAATACGACTTGACACCAGTGGCTTGAAACCCAGCTGAAATCTTCACTTGATAAAGAGCTATCTAGGCCATGGTGCTTGTGATGCAAGCATAGACCTGTGGACAACAGCTCAAAAAGGAAAACCCTAATTCTGCCCAGTTGTGATTTAAAGGAATCATTTACGAAAGAGATCAGGACTAACATTATGAAGGAAATGACAACAGAATATTTTCACACACAAATGCACTGGACACATTCAAACAATATTCTGAGGTAAAATGTATTATATACTTTTGATGAGACAGTTTTTGTAAAAAGACTCCACAAATAAGCTTGGCATCAAGGTAAAAGAGAGCAAGTTATCCAATCCTGAATCTTAAAACACCAAAGAATCTTAGGCTATGTCTACACTACACGATAAATTTGAAGTTAAAGCAGTTAGCTTGATTTTACAATGTCACTGTCTTCACTGTAAATACCATTAGCTCGATTGTAGGGAGTGCCAAGATCGATATCATAACATCATGAAAAGAGGCTGGGTGTAGTGTCAAGTTTGAATTTAAAAGTTCAAATAAAGGCTGCTGTAGAAGCACCATGTCCTAAAATCGAATTTATTAGCTTCCAGAAGTGTCTCGTATGTATCTCACAAAGCTACATGTTTAACCCCTATGTATGGCCACTTCCATCTCTGCTGCTCTCCAGGTGCGCAGGAAAAAGGTCACAGGACGCCCACAAATTAAAATTCATCACCAGCAAGCTCAGGAAATACAAACAGAGCCCAGAAGCTATAAGTTCTTTTACCCATTGCATTGCTAGCCATCTCTTGCAATCATGAGCACTTAGGGTAGTAGTCTGCTTAGTTCTCAGGGCTGCAAGAGACCTCCAGCATGGAGCCAGCAGGAAATTCTGGATCTCCTTGCAGTTTGGGGAGAGGAATCTGTGGTGAGCAGACTTTGAGTGTCCAAGCAAAACGCAAACATATTTGAGATGTCACATGGGATGATCACCAGAGGTTACTCTTGGGACTCAATGCAATACTGGGTGAAGGTGAAAGAACTCTGGCAGGCACATCACAAAGTCCAGGAAACCAAATGGTGGTTCGAGTAATCTCTTAAGACCTGCCGGTATTCTGAACAGCTGCACATGCTTCTTGTGGAGGACCCAACCACTTTGCCCATTCTTAATTTCGACACTTCTAAAAGCCCTTTTCTGGCGTCTGGGGTGAGCCAAGGAGCTGTGGACCCAGGGGGAAGAAACCAATGAAGAGGAGGATGAGGGCAACCAGCAAGGAAGCTATTCCTAACAGTCCAGAGCTCTTCACCATTGACCTGGAGCTGGTTCCCTCTATTCCATTCCCTGAGCCCTCAGGGCCCAGCAGTTCTGGTGAGTATTTTTTATTGAGTGCTACCAGTGGGTTGCGGGTGGGTACAGGTATAGAAACATGTACGGGTATAAGTTTTCTATGGATCTATGTCCCTCAGAACAGTGTGTTAATATTTGTGGGGATGGAATGCTTACACTTTTTGGAGATCTCCAGGAAGACCTCTGCCAAATACTCTTGTATTTTTTGCAGAAGGTTGGCACAAGGCAGGCCTGACTTACTGCATCTTCCATGGCAGCACACCTTGCCATGCCAAGCAACCAGATAGTGATCTGATATGACAGCACCACACAACATTTTGGCAAATATTCCAGGCTTGTGCTCACAAAGGATGAGCATCTCTTCTTTTTCACTATCTATTATTCTTAGGAGAGTGATGCGCTCTTTAGCAACCTAAAGAAGCATGGGAATTTGGATTGGATTTCTTTGCAATGCTCCCTGCCCTTTTACATTTCCCAGGAGTGCATTGCCACACCATATGACTGATGGATGCTCCATCTCCCGCCCGCCCTGTGTGACTGTAGGGCTCTCCGGGCCTTCTCCCCTCCCATTTCCCTTTCCCCCTGCATTTCTTTTTACTTTACAGATATCCCTCCCACCCAGCCATCCATGTGGCTGGAATCAAACCCTTGCCCCTCATCCCAGAGCTGCCAGGTTTTGCAGATCCTAGTCCTACATACCGGCACATCCAGCACTGCTTTACGTGGCCTTTTCCCTGATGAGGGTTGCTCCAGGGAGCACCGAGAAACTTTTTCCCTCAGGCATACAGCTGGAACACTCTCCCCCAGCATTTCTTTTCATTTTACAGGTACCCTCCCCACCCAGCCATCCATGCAACTGGAATTGAACCCTTCTGCGCACGACTGCCGGGTTCTGCGGACCTTGGTCTTAAGCACCAGTTTGTAAAGCACAGGTAGGTTTTCCTTGCGGAGGACTGCTCCAGGGAAAGGCCGAAAAAACTTTTCCCCCTACTCCAGGACACAGGCCTGCTTCCCCTGCTTTGCACTCCCCCAACCCCCACCACTAGTAAAGCAGACAATAGTTTATCATGTCCACAATGAAATGGTTTGGTTAAGTGATGGGTTGGGCAATGCACAGTTTGAATCCTTGTCATTCTTAAGAAGCCTTAAGCTGGTACTTCAAAGTGCCGGGGCAACTTTGAAGTCCCCTTACTCCTCAGGAGTAAGTCCTGAGGAGTAAGGGGACTTCGAAGTTGCCCCGGCACTTCAAAGTACCAGCGGGTAAGCCCCAGCTAGACGCGTGTCAGTACTTCGAAGTTGCTGCGGGGGGCAGGCGGGAGATATTTGCTTAATGAAGTGCTGCCTATGCACTGCACCACTTCATTAGTAAACTCCCACAACCCTAATTACCATCCTTCCTTCGAAGGAAGGTGGTAGTGTAGACAAGCCCTTAGAGTATTTGAAAACCAGGACTATACAGACCAGCATTTCTCAAACTGCACCACGGAACACTGTTGTTCCACACAATGTGAATAGGTGAAAAAATTATGATGTGAGCGATATTTTTTCAATTCATAATAGTATAGGTGTTGTTATGTGACTCTTGCTGAAACAGTTAGTCAATTTGGATGGTTTCGGCACAAGTCCTGTTCAGGGAAATCACATGATGCTGCACCTGATATGAAGATCCAACTCTCCAGCATCTTTCCTAATATTAAGTGGATTTGTGATGCAAAAACACTCTTCCCATTAAAAAAAAGTCATGTCCTTTATTTTTATTTTCCAGTAGTTTTCTGTGAAAGTAACAAATTTATAAAAACTCAAAATTTAAAAAGATTTTTCCATACCTAATTGGTTTTGCATTTCTTTTTCATAAAAGTGTTTTTTAAGTTTTAAGGAAGGACAGTCCTTTTCTTGAACAATATTGTCCTTTCTATTTTTGTACAAAAGAATGCTACTCACTAGCTTCCTTTCAGCTGTTATATTGACATTTTGTTTTGGATTTGTACTTCATTTTTTATTTTTATACTTAAATTATAGAATTGCTAACTATCCCATCAGAAGGACACTAGCTGTTCATTCAGATGACTCTCATTATTTTTTGTTCTGAGTAAAATAAAAGACATCTAAAAAAACCCTAACACTTTTAAATCAACTTTTGATCATTACATGCAGCAATTTTTCAGAATGAAACCCTCCGCCTCCCTGCCTCTGATCAGCATGTGTATGTTCTGTCAATATAATCCAAGCCTAAAAGTGTTTTGTGACCAAATTAGTTTGGGAAAGGCTGGTACAGACCACTGCAATGGAAAGAGGCAAGAAGGCTATTATATATGTATCAAGTGACCCAGACAATAATATCAGAAATTAAAGCACTTCTATTCTTTGACATTTAACCGAGTTATTGGCAGCTGGTACTGTCCAAGTGTCCTTTCTAAATCAACAAGGAGACTGAATTCCAGCCTCCAGTTTTTATTGCTTGGAAGTAAATAACTTGGAACTCAGTGAAGCGAAGTACTTAAACACACATCTAAAAGTATGTGAACAGCTCAATTTCAATGGAACTACTGTTGCTCAACACTATGCATGTGCTTAAGTACTTTGCTGAACTGGGGCCATTAGCAGTAGTTTCATTCCCTCATAGACAGAAAATCCCACATAAGAAGATATGTGAATCTTTTTCAGAGGGCCAGAATGTTCATGTTATCTTACCATAAATGACCAGATATGATTCTAATGCATTCAGGTTAGCAGGACCTCTAATGGTCACAATCAACCAGTGCAAGCTGAGAGATTACACAATAATGAAAAAGGAAATCCCAAGACATTGGTCTAAGGGAGCAAAATACTTTATAACATAATCTTCATCGTGCACAATGAAATTTTTAATGGCTAATAATATAAATGTACACATTTAGCCATGTATCACCAGCTTTTTGAGGTTACTTACCTTATCTTTGATTTTGTCAGCTCTTGTATCCAAAAGCTGGTTTTTGTTTTGTTCCTGGTTACATTTGCGACCTCCCACGCCTGAGGTTATAGCCTTTGCTTGTCCTCCAGAGCTTGAATTGGTGGTGAGCAATACAGATGTGCTGACTGCAGATACTGATGTACTGTTCCCATTTATGGATCCATTCACACCTTCAAAAAAATTAAAACCAAAAAAACTCCAAAAAACTGTGGTTTACAGACATTAAAGCAGGCAATTCTATAGTGGATTATAGTCCTATTAGCTTATTTTAGGGTACTTGTAGCAAGAGGTCAGAACCTTCAGACAAAAACATATTTAAATCCTACAATACACAGGCCTATAAAACATTGCTACCCCAGGATAATTTTGGGGTTAGGTACTTGTTGTTTTTAAGGCAAAACAACAATTCCAATAAGGAAACACAAAAAGTTGACTTGAATAATTTGTTGTTTACTATCAGTAATCAACAATTGTCTATTGTCAACAATATACTCAGAGTTTAGTTGGAAAAGGTATAATTTACTCTATTGAAAAATAAAGAGTTTACAAGCATACGCTATGCTAAGCTACACATACACTAATCTGCTAAAGGAATCCCCCTTTATATCCTAAGGCAGCATTTCCCAAAGTGTGGTCCACAGCCCAGTACTGGTCCTCGGGAAAACAAGAAATACCAGTCCTTAGAAAATATACAAATGATCACTATGTACTGTTACTGTGAATAAATAACAAACAGTGGAAAATTTATTTTTTCATTTTTTAAATATGTGTTTGTATTTTTGGGCCACAAAAAAAGGGACTGAAAAAAAAACAGGTCCCAACTATATGAAGCTTGAGAAACCCTGTCCTAAGGGCAAAGAGAGAAGTGTGAGTACAATGCTACATCCACAGCTTGCTATTGTACAAGGCTTCTTGGGGAGTAGAAAAATATCAATGAAGAAAAAGTGAGGAACTTAGAAGAATTTCCTTTGAAATAATGTAAGTTTTAGTTTTATATAGTTGGTTTCAAAAACTAAGTTTTCAAGAGGTAAACTTTGACACACACATAAGTTTTCCATTTTGGGGTTCTGCAATCTCAAGCACACAGACCTTGGAACATGGAAGAGGAGGCCAAAAATATCATGACAATTGCCCATCCATCAAGAACTCAGTTATAAGACTAGATGGTGCATAAATTATATTTATCCTATACACAGGGAGAGCCTGTGATGGCACAGGATGAATATTTTATTGGTGTGAATTTTGGATGTCTGCAGTAAGAAATCTGAAGGCCATTTCCAAATGATGTGTCATCACCTGTTTTAGAGCTGCCACTCAGAGGCTTGCACAAGTACTGAACTGAGCGCATGACCCAAAAATCTGTGCTTAATGATTCAAAGGGTGTGCCTGTGTGCAGGGGAAGAGGTGCTCTCTCACTTCAATCCACTAAATCTCCTGGGGAACCATGAATGAAAACAGGAACATCCGTAAAATTATCCCCACAGCTCTGCCCCACCCATTTCTCTGCATGCAGTCCAGGAAGAGGGCACATCCCAAACAGTCTCCCACAGCCAGTACTACAACCATGTAGTAGACCTCTATTTACTAGAAGTGACTGGATGTGGACTTGCACATCAACCTCCTCCTTAAAAACAGATCTGCTACACATAATCAGATACGTAATACCAGCAAAACAAGAAATCAAATTATTATTTCTTAGAAGTGGCATTCAGTGATTGAGAGCCTACTTTTGGATGCCTGCTTCCCCTCTGCCTTACTACATTGTGTAGATACGGCAAGGCTGATGATGATGATAATGATGAATTCAAAGTAAAACTCATACATACTACCTGAAAACATGGCATAGGCTCAGGCTTGTTTTATTCACGTTACAACTGTTACCTTTTTCTAAACCACCTCGATTACTTTTTCCCGTAGTTCTCGAATGGAATGAAGTGGAATCATGATTCTGGGCAGGAGGAGCAAATACTGGTGGAATTCCCAGAAGAGGTGGGAAAAAGGCAGCCCCTGTACGAGTGTGCACATCTGTTCGCCACCATTCTGTACCTCAAAGAATAAGAAAGAAAAACCCCAAACATTAGTTATTCCATTCATCTGATTTTTGTAATCTTCATCTAATGAAGCTTCTATGCACAATTTACTGCACACCTCCAAAATAGATTTTGTCCATTTTAACAAGGGAGGAGGATTTATCAGAAGTGCCAAAGTGACACAGAAGCACAAGTGTCACTAACTTTCTCTGTGACTTTCACTCAAGTCATTAAGAACATCTGAAAATTATATCCTAATTGTTTATTTATTCTCATTTTGAAAACAAGCTTCTGGGGAAAAAAAAGAAGCCACCTAAGTTGCAATACTTAGGTGATCACATCAAAATTGCAGTACCATTCTTGAGAATATGATTAGGAAACACAGATTACCTTTGCTTATTTATCACCCGCCATGTGAAGACAGAGTGAGTCAATGCTGTGTGTGCCTCACAAGGGCAGGCCAAAACTCTCAGACCAGGGGACAAGTTGCCTTTATGTCAGGTTTGCACCCTCCCAATTTTGATCTACTTTGGGTTTGTTGTTATAACTTGGACATCCCCAGGGACCTTTCCAAGTTGAGACAGCCTGGGGTTGCCCTGTGATACACTACAGCTCAGTTGTAGACATGACCCTTGTGCACCCAACCCTACCTCCGTCTGCCTCCTAAGCCAACACTTCCTCAAAGGGAAGTATTTTAGCTTTATTTTTCAAAGTGTATATAAGGGGGGACTCCTCCCGCCAGCCAGAAATGGAGCTGCTAGGGGGCTTTTTGCCACTCCTGCACTTCCACATAACATGAAGGGGATGAGAATCTCACTCTGCAAACATTGAATTAAGCTGATAATTTAAAATTGTTTGTTGTTTTATTAACAAAACAGGAAACCATTTTTTAATTTTGAATAATTGACAAACTGTCTGTTTCTCAGGAAGATCAAATCTACAGTCATTTGAAATGTTCCCTTTAAAATTATTACCACAGCATCATCATAGAATTTTATGGTTTCTTTCGCCTGGAAAGTCCTCCCAATACTACATATAAAAGAAAGGCCAGGCAGCTGAAGTAGTCTTTTACTAGACTAAATTTTCTGCTGGAGAGAGACAAGCTTTTGAGCTCACACTGAGCTCAAGCTGGTCTAATAAGAGACATCACCACCTCTCTAATGACCTGAGACCAACAGGGCTACAACAACTCTACAAACATACTACACATATAGCACCTCAGACACACAGTTATCTCCAATGCAGAGATTAGTAGTGATGTAGGCAACCTGCGCATAATACACTATCCAATGATGTTGATGCCTAAGCTCGTCACGGGATTCATGATGGTATATGGATATGCCCAAGGGAACTGTTTTGCAGTATTCGGACCGTAACCTGTAATAGCTACTGTGAAGTAGCAGTGAAGCTAGCTTAAAAATATTTGTTAGAATGCACACAACATCACACAGCATAATTCAAAAAAGAACTTTTACATAATTTCTAATGGAATAATACTTAAAAGAACAAGCTCCTTTATTTAAAAAAGAAAAACAACTGTTTCATGTTATGGCCAGGAAAGACCTTTTAAAAATTTCACTTGAAAAGGATAGTCATGATCTTATAAAAGAGGGTCAGAAATAAGGACTGTAAATGCAGGTAAGACAGAGGTACAAAACAAGTTTAAACTGAATAAAGCAAATCTGTTCAGAATGTATTTATTGCTACATACAATTATGTAACTTACAAAAGGAACAGTGAACTGACAGTTCCCTTCATGCCTTGCCACACTGATTTTTTTTTTTTTAATACGTGATGGTAGCAGCTCTTTTGACTGGAATGACTGACAGAAAGGAAATAAACCATATTACGTGATTTAATTTTTTTTAAAAATAACCTCTCTCAATGATGCTGATCAGGCCAACTGGACCATAAGATTACAGAGAAAGCTTCCAAAGAAATTAATGGAGTCCCTATTACAGGTCTGACTAGAAGTATAGACTGAAAGAGCACTACAAAATTTGCAGTAAGAAATAATCTGCAAAGGTAACAGGATAGAGTAGATGACAAATAGGTCTTTGCTATCTGACTCACGTTATTTTCTTAATTAGTGTCTTCCTACTGAAAATTGTTCCTTTAATTCCTGTGTGCAATTATGCTTTAAAAAAATACAAAATCAAATATAATTTAGAAGAGAGCAGGCATACTTTCAAAGCAACATAAGATTTGAGTAAGTTCCATGTGATTAAGTTGAGAACATGCAGAATGCATTTCTCTGCTCCACAGGAATGCTTTATTTTTAGAAAGAGATGGTACAATTTCTATGAACTTGTACTTGGTATCAAAAGGAAGCAAATTTTGCTGTTATTTCTACTGATGTCAACTTCCCTAGTGAAGTTAATAAATGACATCAGATTTACACCAGTGTAGCTGAGCACAGAAATTAGCCTTTTATATTTAAACAATCATTTAGAATTAATATTCAAAAAGAGCTTTTGGAAAAAAAGACTAGATTATGTAAATGTCAGGATTTACATTCATTGGCTGACACTATTAATAGTTATGAAAACTGGATTGTGAACAATGACAGTGACAGACTGAGCTTTTGACCTGCCACTGTGTCACTCAATATGGAGTACGTAAACAAAATGCGGTGGAAGAATGTAATTACTGCTTAAAAAACATAAGAGTCTTTGAGATGTATCAAGACGTGGAAACTACCAGAGAAAGAGAATGTACTATGGTGTACTAAGGGAGCAGAAACAGAATGGTGACTAGGCAACTTAAAGGATGGAATAACACAAATAACAACAAAGAGAATTTCTTATCCCTTCTGTGAACACCCATTTTCAAATATTCAAATAATAAAGAATGGCTATGTACAGTTTCATAGTTATGTACAGTCATGTAAACTTTTAGTAGTCTGCTATAATACCAAATAGTATGTATGAACTTTGAGAGACTTACCATATAGCAAAGAACAATTCTCTGAGAAAACAAAACTAAAGTGCTCTCTCAGTACAATCTTAGTCATAAAAAAGGGTACTTGTATAGACAAGATGCTTTTGGGTTGACTGAAGCACCCAAGAGGTCTCTCTTCCAAGACCATCACTGAAAAGTAGGTAAGTAATTGCCTAGGGCCTGAAGGGATGCTGAGGAAATGCAAATCTCATTGTAGTAAAATAAACTATTTTCTTAAACAGAAAGGACTGACATCTATGGAAAATATGGATATTCAACATTTAAAGGAAGCAACTGCCTTTCCATTGTACCAATATCCAGTAGATAAAATTGTTACAACTGCACTAATCGTTCAATATAACAGAAAAAAAAATCACTGAACTAGACTACTGTCCCAGGACCATATGTCTCCTGCTTTGAATATAACTCTAACCTTCAACATGCATTTCCTCTAAATGCCTTGTCTCTGCCTAGGTGTGGATCATTAACTAGTGACAAAGTTCTATTTCTATTTTATTGATGTGATTGCTAAAAAAAATAACTACGTCATTTTGGTAAACTAAGTAAAAGACTACAAGAGAACTATCTACAGGGTTTGCTCAGGGTTTTTAATCATGAGAGGATGGTTAAGCCAACTGAAATGTTGCGAGAAGTATTTTATGCCACCTAAATCTACTTTTTTAAAAAATGCAGTCTTTACACAGGGTCTAGTTCCTAGAAAGGAGAATCCTTTTCTCATGAGAAAATCTTTGTTTCAATTTACAGAAGATTGACAGTTTTATTTAATTGTTAGTCTATAAGGTGCTACAGAACTGCTTGCTTTGTTTTCCAAAGATACAGACTAACATGGCTACCCCTCTGAGACAGAAGATTGATTTAGGAAAACACTTTGCTTATCAGGAAACACCCACACCTCTTTAGGAGGTTCAATGTGTATTAAGACATGAGGTTTCGTTTCCTCAGAGAGGGGATTCAGAGGGTTCTAAATACTAACAGAATTAGGATTTAGAAATATACCTTCAGAATATCTGATATTTTTGGCAGGAAGTCAGATGCTAATGGTGCAAATAATTTTGTATGTGCACAAACAATCATATTCCCCAGAATTCTGCAATTTGGCTTATGATGGGGCTTATTGGAACTTGTTATAGAGACTTTAAAAGATGCCAATACATAAATATTAGTTATCAGTAGAAACAGTTATCTAAATTAGAGTAATGATAGTCATTACTTTAAGGCAGGGTCTAAAAAAGATCCATACTTTGGGATGCCACTGAGTTGCTACAACTTGACAATTCGTACGTATCTATTTTTCAGAGATAACATTTTCAAAAGTAGCTACAGAACCCAGTCTCAAAGTCCCATTTGCAAAAATGACAGGCACTTATGGTCTTAAGTCCCACTGACTTTCAATTAGACATAAATCAGGTGCCTTTGAATTTTTCACCCATTCCCTTGACCACAAAGTGATCCCCCCACTGAAACAAACAAACAAACAAAAACCCACCACCATGGTTCTTATCAAATCAATCACAGCTTGAGTTGACAAAGGACAACTAAAATCAACCATTCTCTCTTGAGCTTACTTAATATTTCCACTATTACAGGTGTTGGGACAGAAAACAAGGTTGAAAAAGTTATCCCAAAGAAGAGAGACAAGACCCATTGCCCTTGCAACTTTTTCCAATACTCAATAAGTGCCTTTCACTATTATGAACACACCCAGCTAACAGCAACAAAGACATGTTAAGATACCAAAAAAGTGTGTCTGCTGAAGTCTCACAACAGGTGGAACCTCTCTAATCCGGCACACATGGGAAATGACCAGTGCGGACAAGAGGATTTGCTAGACCACAGGACGTCACATTGTCTGCCAGCATTACCTACCCCTCCACCGCTTACTTGGCTCTTAGAAGTTATTTTAGGGGTAAATTAGAACTAAATAACAGCACAGAACACTGAGAACCAGCACTGATGACTGGACACAATCTTTATGGGTCACATGAAACTTGGCCACACCCATGATGAATGGTCATCCAACTACCTAAAATCATGCCGGATTACAGATGTTGCCAGATGAGAGTTCCAGATTATGGCATTTCAACCCGTACTGGCAAGAACAGCTATCACTTTAGTTACATACTACAACGTACTTAGAGGATCACACTTGAGGGGCTATTAGCAAGAATCTCAGCCAATCTGCACTGTTTTCTTTCCTTGCATTGTAAATCACAATCAGAAATCTCCTGAACATGACCCACCCCCAGAGCTTGAATTCTTTGACACAGGACAATTTAACCTCTTCTACTTTACTTGTTGATGTAAAATAAATCATTGTCTGTTGGATTTAGGACAGTTCATTTTTTCTTCTTTAGAAGGTTGAATATTTTTTGCAACAGATGTTTACCTGGAAAAGGTGCTAGTTGGGGATGTGCTGCTAAGGCTGTGGGAGTACCAAGTGATCCCAAGCCACCAAACTCTGAATGCCCTGAGCTGGCTGTATGTAGACCAAAGACTGGGTGGCTGACCATTGGGAAGGCACTCGACACTGTGGACAGGTTACACGGCTGATCCCCAGCTGTTCTGAATAAATGTCCTGAGGAGAAAAAACAACACTTGAAATTGTACTATCAAAACCAGATGCTAACCACATGAAGCCCAACCCTTATGTTTATAAAAATTTTGTAAAAATCTTTTCACGTTTTTTAAAGAATTGTTGTGTAGTTTTACATGTGGTATCCTTTGTTATTGTCATTTGCTTCCTATAAAACAGAGATATTACCTGGAAACATTAATAATACTAATATTAATAAAAGACTGAAAAATAAAAGATTATAAAAATATATTGCATTTATTACTGGAATTATTTTAGCAATAGAAAGTTTTCTATTCCCTTTAGATAGCGCTGCAGGATCAGAGACAAGCAATAGGCCCTGTATGATGAAAACTACCTTGTATATTTTCTATATACACGGCTGTGTTCTGCAATTTTCACTGAGGCCAACACCTATTTTACTTCAACATGAAAACCTGCAAATCAGGCCTTGTAGAAATAAACAAGAACTAAAACACATTCTGGAGTATTAAAAGTTTGGTATTTGTTACCTCAGACCAAACCTTTCAGAAGATTTGGCAAGTTTTTCTGCAGCTATAAAAAAGCTGTACGAGAACTAGCTTCAAAAATCTTTTACTTAGGGTAATCTCCATTTTGATGAATAGGCATAAACTACTGATTATCCTATTTAAAACAAAAGAACAAATCCAAAAACATTCAACTACATTGAAACAGTTTGTACTCCTCTATCCAATATTCTTCTGGAACACTCAAAAAATTCTAGCAGATTGGAAAGGAAAAATGTATTTTTCCTTTTCATAAGGTATGTTACTATGTTACTAATGTATCATGTTCAACTAGGTATTTCATAATAGTCTATTTAGCTATTGGTTCACACAATTTCTCAAGTAGTAACACAAGACACATTGGCTTATAATTCCCAGAATCATTCATAATACCTTTTTAAAATACATAAAAGACAAGTATTGCTATTACGCAGTGGCCATCTATTACAACAGTTGATTTTAGTGAGCAAATGTATATTTTTGTTGGCAGTTCCGCCACGTTAATCCTAAATTTCATCAGAATACTTATAGAGTACCACCACGCAGTCCTGGTTCCCGACAGGTGTTTGGCACTTCCTCTTCTGACACTTGTGTCATATTTGACAGGACTAGCTCAGAGGCAGGCACCCTTCAAAGCCACATTTCTGTGACTGTTACATGGTTGCTTAGCTATCCTCCATGCTGAGTAAAGATTTTAAACTTTCCAGTTTTTGATTGGCTTAATTTTAAAAATACCCCTCTATAAATGTAAACACTAAATTTTGGTGTGATCCTTTGCATACAATGGGTGAACTTAATTCTACTGTGCTCTCACTCAATGGTTCAGTTGCAGTTATCTTTTGAAACAAATCATGTCCACCTCTTCTGTTGTGGACCCTGAACTACCTGTTACACAAAAGTTAGATACACGTATTGATGAATTGCTTTTCTATATATACTGTTCTATTTTGAGAGACAACCTGTTTATATGCAGGTAGGTCACCTATTATTAGTGCTTTATTAGATTTAATTGCCTCTTGCCTTCTTCACATTAATTACTCAGTATCACTACCCTGTTGTCTTGTTACTTAAATTATAACCTCTATAGTGCAAGGATCATCTCCTTCTGTACATGGCCCAGATCCATGACTAAGGCTCCTAGGCATTATGGTAATCATATATATTATTTCTGTTGTGTCCGTCTGTCTGTCCAGGCAAGGTTCTACCATGTTCTCCCCCACCCCCATGCTGTGCCATTCCCAGCCTCTCCCCAGCCAGCACGGGACCCAGACCAACATCCCCACCCCCGGATGGAGGCCTCTATAACTTTCTTGTAGCCCAAATTCCGCTTGTAAGCAGAGCAGTAACAGGGCCTCTAGTACAAATAATAATCAGAAGCACCACAGTCCTATTCTACTGCCAGGTTTTCTAGTTTATCTGCTTCAAAGATTTTGCTGTTCAAGCTCTCATTCTTGCTCCATTTCATCTTTATTTTTTCCTTACTGGTTGTATCTTATATCGGAGGGGTAGCCGTGTTAGTCTGGATCTGTAACAGCAACGAAGGGTCCTGTGGCACCTTACAGACTAACAGAAAGGTTTTCTGTTAGTCTATAAGGTGCCACAAGACCCTTTGTTACTGGTTGTATTTTATAATCCTAGATTATGAGTTCTCCAAAGCAGTGACTGTCTTTTTAAATTGTTTATACAGCATCTAGCATAATGTGGCTTCAACTGGGTAATGCAGTATACTGCAATGAAAATACTATATGTCACCACTTCCTTATTCACATAGGTATATAGTTTTTCATTTTTGACCTTTGCCTATATTTATATTCTTTATCTGACATTGTTATTTTTCATGCATTTATGTCAGCTACACAGAGATTAATTTGTTTTAATGAAATACCCAGCAGGCATTGTTGTCTGACTTGAGTTTTTCCTCAGAGCCTGTCGAGTTTCCCCCAGTGCCTAGTTTAAATAATTTTCACAATCACTGTCACAGCTTTCTGTGACAGACGTCTGATTCCACTGCAATTAGCGTGGAGTTCAGCCCTTCTGCCGAGGTTCTTTTCACCCACAGTGCTTTACAAATGTAATAATGCTTCTTCTTCACAGAATGTTCTCATTCGTACCTTGAGATCCTGAAGTTTCTATTGTTTAGCTTCGGAGGGGTAGCTGTGTTAGTCTGGATCTGTAACAGCAATGAAGGGTCCTGTGGCAACTTATAGACTAACAGAAAAGTTTTGAGCATGAGCTTTCGTGAGCACAGACTCACTTCATCAGATGCTGGTCTTAGAAATCTGCAGGGCCAGGTATACATAAGCCAGAGCAAGGGTGGGGATAACAAGGTTAGCTCAGTAAGCAAGGGTGAGGCTTACTACCAGCAGTTGATCTGGAGGTGTGAACACCAAGGGAGGGGAAGCTGCTTCTGTATTTAGCCAGCCATTCTCAGTCTTTGTTTAAGCCTGAGCTGAGGGCGTCAAATTTGCAGATGAATTGTAGCTCAGAAATTTCTCTTTGGAGTCTGGTCCTGAAATTTCTTTGCTGTAGGATAGCTACTTTTAAGTCTGCTACTGTGTGGTCTGGGAGATCGAAGTGCTCTCCTACGGGTTTTTGTATATTGCCATTTCTGAAATCTGATTTGTGTGCGTTTAGTCTTTTACGTAGAGACTGTCCAGTTTGTCCGAGGTATATAGCAGAGGGGCATTGCTGGCACATGATGGCATAAATTATATTGGTTGACGTGCAGCTGAATGAACCCACGACTGTGTGGCTGATCTGGTTAGATCCTGTAATGGTGTTGCTGGTGTAGATATGTGGGCAGAGCTGGCAACGAGGTTTGCTGCATGGATTCGTCCCTGAGTTAGAGTGACTGTGGTGCGGTGTATAGTTGCTGGTTAGGATTTGCTTCAGGTTGGCAAGTTGTCTGTGGGCAAGGACTGGTCTGCCTCCCAAGGCCTGTGAAAGTGGGAGATCATTGTCCCGGATGGGTTGGAAATCCCTGATGATGCGCTGTAGAGCTTTTAGCTGAGGACTGTAGGTGATGGCTAGTGGTGTTCTGTTGGTTTCTCTCTTGGGCTTGTCCTGTAATAAGAGGCTAAGTGGCACACGTCTGGCTCTGTTCATCTGTTTTTTCACTTCCTCAGGTGGGTATTGCTTAGCTGATCCTTGAGACCATTTCCAGTAGAGCATTATCTCCAGATCTGAAGAAGTGGGTCTGCCCCACGAAAGCTCATCACCTAATAATTTATTTTGTTAGTCTTTAAAGTGCTACATGACTGCTGTTTTTGATCCTTGTGAACTTGGAAACATGTCAGAAAAATAACAACAGCTGCTTAGATCCTTCTTGATAATTTAAACTTGGCTTCCAGGACTTCTGTCTGACACCACTACAGCACTGGTACCAATATAAACACAATCACAGACTGAGCATTCACCAAAATTTTATCTCGATGCATCATGAGCTCCAACACCTTCCCATCCTGAACCAATATTCCCTGTAAGCTGAGTGCTTGGGCAGCCACCCAGAAGAGATTCGGGTCCCACCCAGATGATCAGCAGAGTTCCACAGCCACCCACAGTTGGCACCACAAGTAAACAACAGAGAAGACTGAGCATTCTTCATGCACCTTCTTCATTCTTCTGTTATTTACTTGTGGTACACATCTTCACATGCCTTGGTGCATGTGACAAAATTTATTCCACCCATGGATGGAAAAAAAGAGAGAACAATGGTGAAAACACGTTGCCAAACAGTTCAAATGCCACCAAATACAGTAGGATCGCAACATTTGCAAGCATTCCCTGTTGAGAACCCTCACGACTGATGAATTTTGCAAATAGGGCAGGCAGCTCTGGTCAGCAGCTGGGGGAGAGGGAGACCAGCAGTGGGGCCATGGGGAGACAGGAAAGTGGCAGTAGCCACTGGCACTCCTGGCCCTGGAGCCCTGGGGAAGCAAGGCCGCTGTCGAATAATTGAATTCACGAATGTGGCACTCACCAATGTCACAACTGTGCTGTATTTAGCTATTTCTAAGGATCAAATCTCCCAACAGCACAATCTAACTACAGAGATAGACTTACCTCATAGAGCTGGGAAGGGACCCTGAGAGGTCATTGAGTCTAGTTCCCTGTAGTCACAGCAGGACTTTCACCATTCCTGCTAGATTTTTTTTTTTTAAATCTATTTGTCCCAGATCTCTAAATAGCCTCCTCAGAGACTGAGCTCACAACCCTCAGTTTGGCAGGCTAATGCTCAAACCACTGAGCTAACAGAATGGCAACGACAACCAGGGGATGGACCTGTTTAGTGCATGAAGAATGCTCAGTCTTCTTCTCACAGTCTCTCTAACTCAGGGACCCATCCATGCAACAAACCTCGTTGCCAGCTCTGCCCACATATCTACACCAGCAACACCATTACAGGATCTAACCAGATCAGCCACACAGTCGTGGGTTCATTCAGCTGCACATCTACCAATATAATTTATGCCATCATGTGCCAGCAATGCCCCTCTGCTATATACCTCGGACAAACTGGACAGTCTCTACATAAAAGACTAAATGCACACAAATCAGATTTCAGAAATGGCAATATACAAAAACCCGTAGGAGAGCACTTCAATCTCCCAGGCCACACAGTAGGAGACTTAAAAGTAGCTATCCTACAGCAAAGAAATTTCAGGACCAGACTCCAAAGAGAAATTTCTGAGCTACAATTCATCTGCAAATTTGATGTCCTCAGCTCAGGCTTAAACAAAGACTGTGAATGGCTGGCTAAATACAGAAGCAGCTTCCCCTCCTTTGGTGTTCACACCTCCAGATCAACTGCTGGTAGTAAGCCTCACCCTTGCTGACTGAGCTAACCTTGCTATCCCCACCCTTGCTCTGGCTTATTTATACCTGGCCCTGCAGATTTCTAAGACCAGCATCTGATGAAGTGAGTCTGTGCTCACGAAAGCTCATGCTCAAAACTTTTCAGTTAGTCTATAAGTTGCCACAGGACCCTTCGTTGCTGTTACAGATCCAGACTAACACGGCTACCCCTCCAATACTTGACAGTCTTCTCTGTTATCTATTAGTAGGGGATTCCCAGTCAAAACAGTTTGTTCCTTTGATCCTACATGAAAATAGTACCAATACAATTAATACATTCTCAAAATTTATTCTGGTGGCCTGTAGAACAGATACAGTCTGAGTCCGAATGGAGGTCATCAACAAGCCTTAGAATCCTCCAGCCATTAATGCTTCATCTTCCTTCTGCATAACAGAAGACTTCAGAGGAGTGACTACAGAAAATAAGAGATGTCTCTAGTCATCTTTGCCTTCCACAGAACCACCTACACCTGGTTGTTCAACATGCTGCTGTGGAATGTCTTACGCTTTTTTCTAAGCTTCGAAAGGATAGATTTATGTTTGAAACCAGAAGATGCAGGAATCTACTCATCAGCCAACAGCTCCAGCCACCCTATATACTGAATTAAATTGTCCCCAAATCCGTAGCTCAAACAAGCCACCACACTCCTGTGCAACACATTCTTTCTCATGCTCTCAAGGACTAAATTCTGCCAGTGTATGAGACTTCTTCAACCTTTCAAACCTGATCATTTGCCATGCAGTTTCAGTAAACCTGAATTTTTTTCAGACAATACAAAAAATACTACACCAAAAAAAAACACAAAACACTGCCAACATCAAAGGTATGACCCAGGGCTCAATGATGAGAATCTAGCTGATCCCTCCCTTGGACCACATCAACAACCAATCTTTCACATTGGAGCATATTCGTGGAAGACATCACTAGCACTAAGTACCTTACGATTCTTGGCTCTGTAGGATTCCTGATAAGTAGTTTTAAACCAGCTACTAAAACGAGAGGCAATAGCAGTTCCTGCAGGACACAATCACTGTGTTATTCTTTCCTTTGTGAATATGTATTTAAGCATCTCACTAATCTGTTAAATCCAAACACCACATCTCTAAGCCCCATCCCACAATCACAGCACAACATGTGTCTAACAGTGCCAAAATGAGTACAGCCCTGGCTTTACTAAGGGCTTCAGTGTTAGTGAGCATAACCAAGAAAATCCCTGTGCCACTATATCCAAGCTCCAGGATATAAATACTAAAATCAGGGCAGAAAGAACTTCCCCAGCATTTCTTACCAGATGTATGAGACTAGTGGTCTTGTCATTCATGTACATCAGTGTTTCCCAAACGTAAAACATTCACATACCCTTACAGGACTTTGACCTTACTGGTGTACCTCCTCTCCCAGTGCCACCCCAGCACTTCTCTCCTGATTTTTGGTAATTTATTTTCTGCTGTGTGCCCCTTGAAATCTTTTCACTTACTGCTGCTGGTACACATGCCACACTTGGTGAAACAATTACATACATAATTGTGTTTTCCATGGGACAAAGTGCAAAGCCAGATGATTGTGAATGATGTTCACACAAAAGAGTGGAAGGATTAGGAACAGAGTGGCAAAAAACCTGTCTCCTCTATGTATCTCAATATTCCATTATATACTTTAAAATACAACAGAAACAAGGGCTCATTTGACCTAAAATTTTAAACAAATATGTTGCATGGTGACTTCTTACTAGAAAAACAGGTAAATGTGAAATATGTTTTATGTAACCCAGGACATAACCCTGAAGAAATACATGAAATAGGATCTAATGGGGTGAAGAAATCAGAATCTTTTAAGGTTACTGAATTAAAAAGATGCAGAACAACGAGAATAAGACTTTAGAGATAATTTACCTGTACCCATAACACTCACCACTGTGAGTACTTCCATTGATTTCAATGAAACTAGATTATTCTAGTGAGTAAGTTATGTAGGATCAAACTTATTTTTAAAAAACCTTTTAAATATGATTAAGATTTCATCATACAAGCAAAACACAGTCTGTAAATATTAGCTTCACTACCCTGCTAGTTTTCTTTACCAATGGCTAAGTAGAACTAATTTTTAAGAAAGATTAAGTAACTTATCCACTGTCACTCTCGGAGTCAGTGACTGAGTTACACATAAAATGTTTAATTCCCTAACCTGCCTATGGTCAGGTTAGGGAACGGAAAGTTAAGACTATTTTGGATACACAAAGGCTTTGAAATTCTGAACAGCACAGAACCACTAGATTTCAAACTACTTAAAAAGTAAAACTTACCCCCTCCCCACCACTCTTCCCCACAAAAAGAAGCAGGCATAAGATGAGAGTGCATTCTGGAGAATTTTCTTCACACAGAGATACAGTAAACTCTTTCCTATCCAGCAGCCCTGGGACTGGGATGTTGTCGGATGTTTAAATATGCCAGATAAAGTTCAGCTCCCCCACCCCACGTCCAGTGCCGGCTCCTGCTGAACTGCTGTGGCTACCTTGTTGGTGAAGACAGTGGACAGCCACTCAGGCATGGCTGCACTACATGAGAAGACGCTGCCAGTGGCAGGCACTGGGTGGGGAGCTATTCTGGGGGTGGTTGCCACACCACTCTGGGGATGGCTGCTGCACTGTTCAGGGAGCCGCGGCAATGCCACTGCTCAGGGAGCAGCTCCGGGCAGGAGAGTGGAGGAGCTACTGGCTGCACACATGCTCAGAGGCTGCCAGAGTAAGAAGGGGATGGCTGGGCAGGACAGAATGCTGGTTAATTGACGATTCCATTTGTTTGAATACCGAATAAAACAGAGTTTACTGTAATTAACACAGTTTGGCACAGTTCACAAGTGCAAGTAATAGAAGCTGAAGCCTTTCTTCATTTAATTTTTAAAAAAAGCAATGAAGGATGGAGAAAAGCTTCACACAAGGAGGCAAACTAATGTAAAAGAGAAGCAGTGTACTTTTCTCATACTGAGAATTCCTATACATATTTTGACTAAAAATGTTTAATTTTACAACGTTATAGTTGCAATTGGTGCCTGCATTTTTCTGAACAAGAGGCAGAGGGAGAAAACATGATAGGCATCACCAGTTTACCTGAGGATTAAAAACACCACTGAAGATTATCAGTTCAGCAGGTAAAATTAAACAGATTATGAAGGCCACAGAAATTACTAGCAATTGCATAAATAATGAATAAAAGAGAAAACTAACTGCAATGTATCTATATGTGCCAATATATTTACATTAAACTCCTGGTATGTTTTATCAGCACTAAATATTGTGCCAGGGAAATCCATTTCTAAACTTTAGAAAGTTTCGTAAATATGATTCTACCACAGAAAGCTCTATACTTACTGGAGCTGACTACTCCCCCTTCTATTCCAGAAAAATTTTCACTCATTCACCTGCTTCACCTGACACCCTAGGAGAATCTGATTTAATAATATTCTTTCCTGTTTGGCATTAGAAGCGTCTGGGGGAAATCACATGTTAAAGAGAAGTGTAAATATTAAGAGGACTTTATAGGACACACTCAGAAAGACAGTGACACTCATCTCAAAGCCCTTCTAATAGGGACAGTACTTAAATCACCCACAGAACTCTCCTGCTCAAACTTGGCACCAAGTACCTCTCTCTCAGTATGGAATGCCCCACAAGCACCAAGTTCACCTTGGCAAGATTGTTAATGGCAGAGAAGCACCACACCAAATGTGTGTGCCCCCTGGCCTCAAGAGATGGAAAAAGGGCAGCAGGCAAAGGACCCACATCAGGCTGTTTGTCTTTGTGAGGACTTCAAGGTACTGCTTCTCCAGCCAGGTCTCTGAGCCCACTACAGGAACCACCCTGACTCAACAGAGCAGCAGGAGTCCTATACACCTTTTGATGCTGTCTACATCAGAAGCCTTTCAAGTGTCCCAGGACCTCCTATCTTTCTGGTTTCTGAGTTTGTACTATAAAGTCCTTTTAAAATTTATACTTCTCTTTAACATTTGAGTCCCCCAGTTCAAATTTGAACTGTCCTTCCATTTGTCCTCAAAATAAACTGGACAATAGTGACATCTTCCCTTCAAAATAATCATTATATTTCATTTCTAATAGAGATATTAATATTCTGATTGTAGATGAATGCTAGTATTTCTTTTTTATCATCATTTTCATTTTGTCCCTGTATAGGTTTCTGTATTATAGAAGTCCAGTTATATAACTGGTTTACTGTGTGCCTATTTTTCATAATTAAATTTAACTGTATTGCTTAAGACTCTTGACTTACAATAAGTTGAATACTTTTTGAGCAGGGCTTTTGAAATTCTACTAGCCAACACACAGATAATGATAGAGAGCATTACTCCCAAAGGCCAGCATCCGTTTCTACAATGCTGGTGTCTTAGTAACAAGGAATGATAACTGCAAATGCCTTTATTAATATTAATGAACTTCATGCTGAAAGAGAACAACGCTTTTCAAAAGAATTAAAAAGGGATAAATACTTAACTAGGGCCTTAAACATAAAGCATCAGTGAACAAAATCCCTTGACAGTGGAAGTAGAAAAATGATGAACTAAACATTTTTAGAAACACATTTTAAAATACTAGCAATGCCAGACATTTTACCTTACACAGACTCCAGGAGACCACTCACTGTGAAAGAAATGCATGTATGTTGTATTTTCTCCCCACCCCTGCAGTCCTTTAATCTTTACAATGCTATAAAAGCTTGTTGCAATGCATCTTCCAACATTAGCCTCTTGTTCTTTCAAACTGTATGCATAATTTCATGGCATTGGTGATTGTGTTTGCAGCATAACAAGCTGAAAACTATGGCTCATCATCAGAAAAATGTATTCCCAAACAAAGGTCACATATTTTAATTAACATTTATAAGACTGGAGTGAAACAAAGTGAACTTCATCTAAAATGCTTGTAAATTAAACTGAGGCTCGAAGCATAGCTCAAAAAGTGGCTAAATATTTACATAAAAACATGTTCATACAAAAACACGTAAAAGTTAAAAATCAAAATTTACATTCACATGCGCTCATCACAGGGGAGGAGAATGTTGTCTTTTTGGCTTAAATCCTAAAATTGAGTGCCTAAAGCTAAGCTCTTAAGGCCTGAGTCTACACCCAGTGAAAACGTACCAAGTTTAAGCAGATAACAAAGGCCCAAATCCTTATGCACATGCTTAACTTCAAGAGCAATGACTAGCCAGTGGAACTCCTCATGATTACAGTTAAGTACACTAAGTGTTTATATAGTATGTTAGCTTAAATAGCCAGATTTTCAAAAGAGCTGAATATACAGTTGCTCCCAATCAGGTCCATGGGAACTACTGAGTGTTCAACATGAAAAACATGACTTATTATTTAGGCATCTGAACACAAATTTATGAAGCTACCTACAAGTTCCTGAAAATCCTGCCTTGATATTTATTTTCTTTAAATGTAGATTTCATTGAAGACATGGCCATATAAATCAGACTAAAATTATAGACTTTCAAAACACACTTAAACCCATGCAGTAATTTTAATACAATAAACCCCTGATTTAATGGATTAAATAGGAGGGAAGGGGAATCCATTAAAGCCGGAAGTCCAATACATAGAGGGTTTACTGTCCACCCACCCCCGCCAGGCTCCTCCAACCCCAGCCCTCCCAACCCCCCAAAATACCTGCAATTCACCAAAGAATCTGCCACCACTGCAGGAACCACTGGAGCCAGACACTGCGGCTGGAGCTGTCAACTCTGCTGCTGCAGAGACGGGGGGACCTTGCCACCGCACAACTGGGCGAACTCCAACATTGCAAGGCTGGAGCTTTCCTGCCACAGCTGGGACCCCACTGCTGCACAGCTCGGGGAATCCTGCCATGTGGGGCTGGAGCTTTCCCACTGTGGCTGGAAGCCCGTTGCATGCGCCTGGAATTTTCCCCACTGTGTGGCTGAAAGAGCTGCTCCTGCAGCCACCACAGTCCTCCCACCAGGGCTTGGGCATGTATGCAACTACTGTCTACCCCTATGTGCCCCACCCTGGTGGGAGGAGCACGTGATGGCTCTGGCGGTGGTCCAGGCCACCGTGCAGGGTTCAGCTGCAGTTTTTTGGGGGTGGAGGACAAGCCTAGGATTTTACAGGCCCCAATTAAGTGGGGTTCAGGAACAACACGTGGAGGAGGGGGCGGGGACTAGTGGAGACAGCATGGGTTTGTGAAGAACAAATCATGCCAGACCAATCTGATAGTTTTCTATGACAGGACAACAAGTCTTGTCGATAAAAGAGAAGCAGTGGATGTAGTATATCAGAACTTAGGAAGGCATTTGATATGGTTTTCATGATCTTCTTATCAATAGACTAGGCAAATGCAATTTAGATGGGTCTACTATAAGGTGCATAACTGGCTGGGTAACCATTCTCAGAGAGTAGATATTAGTGGTTCACAGCCATACTAGAAGGGCATAACAAGTGGGGTTCCGGAGGGGTCTGTTTTGGGACCAGTTCTATTCAATATCTTCAATAACAATTTAGATATTGGCAAAGAGAGTATTCTTATCACGTTTACAGATGATACCAAGGTGGGAGTGGCTGCAACTGCTTTGGAGGATAGAGGTAGAATTAAAAATGATCTGGACAAACTGGAGAAACGTCTGAGGTAAACAGGATGAAATTTAATAAGGACAAACGCAAAGCACTCTGCTTAGTAAGGAACAATCAGCTTCATACATACAAAATGGGAAGTGACTGTCTAGGAAGTAGCACTGTGGAAAGGGATTTAGGGCTCATAGTGGACCACAAGCTTAATATGAGTCAACAGTGTAGTACTGTTGCAAAAAAGCAAACATGATTCTGGGATGCATTAATAGGAGTGTTGAGAGCAAGATCTGGGAAGTCATTTTCTGCTCTACTCAGAGCTCATTATGCCTCAACTGGAGTACTGTGCCCACTTCTGGGCACCACATGTCAAGGAAGATGTGGAGAAATTTAAGATGGTCTAGAGAAGAGCAACAAGAATTATTAAAGGTGTAGGGAACATGAGCTATCAGAGAACACTGAAACAACTGGGCTAATTTAGTTTAGAAAAGAGAAGACAGGGGACATGATAGCAGTTTTCAAGTACCTCAAAGAGGGTTACAAGGAGGAGGGAGAAAAATTGTTCTCCTTGGCCTCTGAGGATAGGACAAGGAGCAATGGGCCTAAACTGCAGAAAAGGAGATTTAAGTTGGACATTAGGAAAAACTTCCTAACTGTCAGAGTGGTTAAACACTGGAATAAATTGGCTAACGGGGTTGTGGAATCTCCATCACTGGAGATATTTAAGAACAGGTTAGACAGACTTCTACCAGGGATGGTAGACATTGTTTGGTCCTGACGTGAGGGCAGTGGACTGGACTCTATGACTGCGTGAGGTCCCTTCCAGTTCTGGTGTTCTATGATAGGTTTGTACTTGTCTTGGGCATAGTATATGTAACATTTATAATGATTATTAATTATGTATGTTCCTATGGTATGCTCTACTGGCACTGTATGAAAAGATTCTACAGTATTTATAGTTTAAAAGACAAAACTGAAGCCTGTATGAAGTAAGTATCCTGGGGGGGCGGGGTGGAACAGTATGTGATCATGTAACTGAAGACTATTATACCGCATGTGCATAAACAGACCAAATTACGGTTGCACAAGCTACCTCAATCCTAGCATTTCCTAACTTCTGCACACTTAACTTTGCAATATTCACCTTTTCAATGCAATTTTTGATGTACTACATAAATATTTTGTATAATGATATGCAGTGTCCCCTCTAAATTTTTTCCATCCCTGGCAGAATACATTTTGTTATAGCACCAAAGCCATGTGTAAATGTGCACCACCATAGCAATACATGATAAGATGGCTGTGGGCAGCTGCAGGCACTCTGCTAATCAGCTGTGCAGCAACCGAATCTCTCCTGGGTGGCCACCCAAATGCTCAGCTCACAGGTAACACTGATGCTATGGCAGTATAACACATCAATTCTTGTCAGTTCCACAGTCGCAGAAACATTCGGGGCCTCTAACTGACAGTTGTGTTTTTATGGGATTATTATTATCACCAATGCCACCCAGCACATCTACTTTCAAAATTCACGCGGGGGGACAGGGTTTTTCAGTATTTTAAAACACAAATAATTATGTTTTCCACAAAATTTAGTTCCTGTAGCCACTTACCATATAGCATAAATCCATGAGAATCTGGCAAAAGGACCAAAGGCCAAGGCTCAAACATTTGGCAAAAACAAGTTAGACAAAAGCACTGAAGTCAAAGGCAATGCAATTATATAGTTTCCATTTTATTTACTAAATTGGCTGTTACTCAACATTCGCTGGAAATGCAAAATAATAATTTGGGATTGAGATGGAGGAACATAAAAATATTTGGCACTTTACAACTATTTCATTGCTATAATTTTAGCTATGTAAATAGGAAATCATCTAACTCTTCAATTAAAGCTATCTGTATCAGATAAAAAAGCATCAAACTATCTACTCAGTTGCTAATCAGATATTTGTTCAGTGATTTAACACTATAGCAGCAAATAAAAAACAAATGTAAACTTCTGCATCACTATGAGCCATCGTCTACACTAGAATGGTTATTTTGAAATAACAATTATTTTGAAATAATGTAGTCCTAGTTTTGAGAGGAGTAAGGGCCTATTTCAAAACATCAAGAACTCCCATGGCACCTTACAGACTAACAGATATTTCGGAGCATAAGCTTTTGTGGGTAAAGACTTATGCTCCAAAGTATCTGTTAGTCTCTAAGGTGCCACAGGACTTCTTGTTATTTTTGCAGATACAGACTAACACGGATACCCTTCTGATATTTCAAACCAGTTATTTTGAAACAGTGCCAGTGTGCATGGGCAGGGGCTGTTAACTCAAAGTAATTGGCCTCCAGAAACCTGGCACAGCTGCAGACCTGACCACTCCATGCACACCTGTGGCCAACTCTACTGCTCACACCCCCTGCAGAGACTTAAAGGAACTGGCCACTGGCAGAAGGGCTGGCTGCATGTGGCCTGCCCTGAACTGCAGTGCAGGATAGTCAGTGGGAGCCATGAGCTGGGCCAGATCTCCAAGCAAGCCCCCTACAAGCTGCTTCCATAGCACCAAGTACCCTGGGATGTAGGGAAGCACTGTTCCAGAGCAGTGTGGAGACCTTGGATCTCATAGGGCTCTGGGGGAAGAAGAGCACACTCCAAGATGTCCACAGTAGGCTGCGAAATCCTGAGGCCTACAGCTGGAGCGCCGCAGGCCTCGAAGAGAAGTAGCACACCTAGGCCCTGGAGCAGAGCTGGCTCAAAATCAATGAGCTATGTGTAGCACCACACCCTCCCCAACCCGCAGTCACGGAGTCTGGCTGAGATACATCTGAAATCAATCCTCAACAAGGACAACAATGGAGAAGAGAAGAAGCAGAAGGTGACCAGCACACCACCATTCCTGCCACCCAAGAGGTCCTGCTGACCCTGGAGCCAGTCCCCCACTCCCAGGACGTCCCCCAGGATCCCTTGAGTTAGAAACCTTTCCTGATCACCTAGGAGAGAAATTGCAGTGCGGAGGTGGGCGTACTCCACCGCAGGCCATGCGACCTTCGCAGGAAGTGGGGGGCACAGAGCAGCCTGGTCACTTGTGTGCATATGGCAAGCTAGTCTGGAGAGATCAGTTCCATGATGACCTTACATGGGGACCTACCTTATGCCAGTCTCCATGGTAGGACACCTTCCCATGAAGTTTTTGTGGTCAATGACCCACACAGCAGTGCCACTCATGGCCTAGGATTGGGCTCACACTCAGGTAGCAGTCGCCCCCAATGCAGCCTGGTGCTTCAGGAGAGACTGATGTCATGCAGGGAATCTGCTGGGGGGATGGGAGAATCAGAGGAGGGGAAGCCGGTGGCCCTCTCCCTGACAGCAGGGCCTGTCGCTCACACATACCTCCCCAACCTACTGTGGGGGGAGGACACTGAGCACCAGGCCCAGGACATGGGCAGAAGGCGAGCCCCTTAGTTCCTCCTCCTGTCTGCAGACCCACGGCCTGGCTGGCACATTCCCATGCCTGCTTGTCCCTGGGCAGTGGGTGTCACAATGCTCCCCAGGGACCTCTGTGCCTCCTGCCGGACAGCGCCCACTGTCTGGACAATATATGGCTGTGCTCAAAACACAATGCCAGCATGAAGGAAGACTTTCACTGTTGGCTCAGGGATTAGGGCTGGGTGGCATACACAGGGTCGCTAGTAACGACAGCTCTCAATTTCTCTTCAGAGATAGGCCACCTGTGAGTGTGCCACATTCCTCACCTCTAACACCATCCACCCACCTGCATAGGATCAGCAGCACAATGCGCTGCCAGGATGACCTGCTCCAGAAGCAAATGGCCTGACTATGGACTGTCATGAAGGGCCTGGAGAAGGAGTGGGTGGAGTGCCAAGCAGACCAGGAGCACCACCAGGTTGACTGGGAGCACCTGATGCGCCATCAGGATACCATGAGTGCAGCAGTGGAACACAAGTTGTTCTGCATGGAGCGGGTCACTGGCCACACCCCCAGCATTCCCCTCACAGGGGCCACCAGGGCTCCAGAAGATGGGGCAGCAAGACCCCTCAGGCAGCCCCAGCACCTGGAGCCAGGCAGAGCTTGCACCTCCATCCCTAGGCGCCACCTCCCCTTCCCACTAAAGAAAAACAAGATTAGATATTAAGAAACAAACAAGAATTTATGCAGAGCACTTTATTTACAAGTAGTGGTATTGTACCTTGCAAACTTCTACTATATGTGCCATATTTATTTGTATTTACTTTCACTATACTGTACTTAATGAAAACAAATAAAATTTCCTTATGGTTAAAATGCCAGCTATTTTAGAGTTCCAGATGATAAAATGCCAGATATGAAAGAGTTTACTATACATGGGAAAACAGCCCTGCACAAAACTACTTCAAGACATCCCTGATGAGCACAGCTCCTTGATCTGCTCTGTGTATGGCACCAGCATCCAACTGCTCATAGACCCTGGCCAGATATTCTGCCTCAGCACCACATGCCAGCAGGAAACCCTCCCTGTTGCTTTTATGGAAGTTGTGGAGCACACAACAGGCTGCCATCACAAAGGAGATGTTGCACTCGCTGAGGTCCAGGCCAATGAGGAGACACCATAACTGCCCCTTGAGACGGCTGAACGTGCATTCTACCACCATGCGGCACTCAATCAGCCTGGTGTTGAACTGCTCCTTGCCAGGGTCCAGGCTGCCCATTTAGGACTTCATGTGCTGGGAAAGAAAAGGGTAAGCTTTGTTGCCCAGAAAGATGATAGGCACGTCCACCTCTTTGACTCTGAAGGTGTGGTCAGGGAAGAAGGTGCTGGTGTGCATCTTCCAGAAGTGGCAGGGGTTCCAGAAGATGCAAGCATTGGGAGACTTCCCCAGCCATCCCACACTGTTGTCCATGAAGCAGTCCTTGTGGTCCACAAGGACCTGCAGCACAATGCAGACATACTCTTACAGTAGATATAGGCCGTGTCTACACGAGCCCCAAACTTCGAAATGGCCACGCAAATGACCATTTCGAAGTTTACTAATGAAGCGCTGCAATGCATATTCAGCACTTCATTAGCAGGCGGGCGGCCGCGGCGCTTCTAAATTGACGCGGCTTGCCGCCGCGCGTCTCGTCCAGACGGGGCTCCTTTTCGAAAGGACCCCGCCTACTTCGAAGTCCCCTTATTCCCATCAAGCGCCGTGGCCGCCCGCCTGCTAATGAAGCATTGAATATGCATTTCAGCGCTTCATTAGTAAACTTCGAAATGGTCATTTGCGTGGCCATTTCGAAGTTTGGGGCTCGTGTAGACGTAGCCATAATCTGCAGACTTGTGGGCCAGGACGGAGATGTGCATGCCATCTAAGGCCCCCCACATTTGGGATGCTCATGGCAGCAAAGACATCCATGTTTCTCAGAGCGACAACTGTGCAGTAGCACCTGGTTGATGGCATGGATGACCTGCAGGAGCACAACCCTGAGGGTGGGTTTCCCCATACCAAATTAGTTCCTGATGAAGCAGTAACTGTCCAGCACGGTGAGCATCCAGAGGGTGATGGTGACACACTCCTGCGGGTGTCCTGTCCCCTGATGGCAGGGGTGAGCTACTTACAGAGCTCCTGCAAGGTGGCCTTCATCATGTGGAAATTTTGCAGCCACTGCCGATCATCCTATCCCCGTAACATGATGCAGTCCCATTAAGCTGCTATCATGCCACCAGAAGCATTGCTTCAGTGTGCAGGGGATGGAGGGTACCATGCAGCAGCAGGAATGCAAGGACTTGGATTCAGGGGTCCAGCTAGTCCTCATTCGCATCCCACTGCAGCAACATGAGCCCAGCAATGGCTTGCAGCCACTCTGGCTCCATGCTGCAACTGCTGTGGCATCTGCAAGGGCAACCAGAGCTCACAAGGCTGTATGTGACCGGTGTGTCCCCGTAACATTCCAGGAGCATGGAGACAGTGGAGGAGTGACTTATGAGATGGCTCTTCAGAGCAGCTTCCTCATCAAGCAGTCATGGGAAATACCTGCTCTGGTGCCCTCCCTAGAGGGTTTCCGGAGACTCTAATAAAAAATAGGTGCTACTGTGTGCAGACACGCTATTTCAGAAGTTTTGCCTGTTTTGGGGCTTCCCTGTAGTGTTGATGCCTTATTCTGGAATAGTTTATATCTTATTTTGGAATAATGACTCAGGAATAAGTCATTTTCTGATTTGTCTGATTTGTCCTCCTTGCTTACTGTTTTTGGTTCTCTGTGCCATAAATATTGAGTCTGTTCTGGTCTGGCTATGGTCTGAAGAAGTGGGTTTGTCCCACGAAAGCTCACCCAATAAACTATTTTGCTAGTCTTTAAAGTGCTACTTGACTGCCCTTTTTTTTTTTTTTTTTTTTTTAAGGAACAGTTAAGGAACATGACCTTACTATATTCCATCTAAACTGCATACATATGATTGTGGTATGTTTTTCTGTATTTTCTTCACACATACTTTTTCCATTTGAAGGGAAGAATGCCAATTTGTAATATAATCTTTTTATCACTGCATATAGAACTCCAATCTTGGTTCTATATATATGGAATTTGTATGATACAAGCATTGAAGTTTATTACACAGAATACTTACCAAATTATTGATTACCGCAAAGGAAATAATTATACTGAACTGGAGGAAATGTGAACCTTCCTAAGTATGCCTCTCTAACTGGATGCACAGATAAAAGTGATTTTGACTTTATGCCCTTGAAAACAATAATTGCTTATGCTGAAGAGACCTGAGCAATTTTATTAGACTTGCGAGAACGATATTTGTAAAAGTTGTAATATTACAATTAACATAATGGAACTGACGAACCCACTATCGTTGGTGCTTTTTGTTTTGTATGTTATTAAGAAGTTACATGTGAGGATGAGATCTGAGTTTGGAAATTGAAAAAAAAGGTGAATATTATTTTTCATTTTGTCCACTTAGAATATTTTGCAAATTTAATGTAGGAGTGAGTTAATGAAAGCATGATACCAACTGTATCTGAAGGTGGCAAGAAAATAAAACAATGAATAAATAAACACAAGATTCACAAATAATAATCAGTCCTGTGGCACTTGAGAGACTAAAATTTATTCATTCATGAGCTAACTCACTTCCTCAGATGGTTTTACCCACAGAAGTTCATGAACGAATAAATTTGTCAGCCTCTCAACTGCTACAGGACTGCTTGTTATTTGTGAAGCTACAGTCTAACACAGCTACCCCTCTGAGCATAAATAGCATCTATTGCTTTGGCTGCAGTTTAGAGACAGAACTAAATATATTTTTGGGGATTTTTTTCTCGAACACTGCAACTATGCCTTTCCAAATGCAAACTGTATGTAATATGTCACACCAATTAAACTGAAGGATATATCACCTATAAAAGTTTATGGGGGAGAAAAAAGATACAGCAAACCAGATTCCAGCTTGTCCACAGGACTACACTATGCCTTTAGGGAGGGGAAAAAACCACTTAAGAATAGAGGCTAAACAAAATGTCTGCGCTCAAACAAACAAAATGAACAAACCACCGTTTACTGGAGTTACTGTCATTCTTCATTTCCATGAGCTGTGAAACTGGAGGATACAAAGTGATGATTAATAAAACAAAAGTTTTTTTTAATTGAAATCAGATTTTTATTGAAAACAAAACAAGTTTCAATTTTGAAAAAAATCAAGCCATTTTAAATTAAATTAGAAATTCACAAACCACATTAAGGCCAAAACTACTTATAATCTGGAAAACTAATATAAGTTAAACATATAAATATTAAGTAGTACATGTTTGGTGCCAAGTTTTAAAGCAAGTCAAACCACAGAACTAGTGAAGGTTATTGCCAGAGAACCTCAAACCAAAGTATAAAACCAGCTTTTGACAGCAGCAGCTTCATCTACTGATGAAGAGAGAACACTTCAGTTTATTCAACTTTATCAGTTCACTGACTAGCTCATTCCAAGTTAAATAACCAGTTGGAAATTGAAAATACAAGATAGCTTGTTCTCCTCTTCCTATATACAAACAAAAGCCAGGGGTGAGACAGTGGATCTAAAATCTTGAGGGACATAGGTCCAGAAATAATCAATTCAGTTCATTAACTATAGCTTATATTTCCTATGTTGAAGAAAATAAGTTTAAAATAAAAAGCACATTTTCATACACATTTAAACTTTCCTGCACATTAAAGGTAGTTTTATGTAATAAAAAATCAATTATGTTCTTGCACATTTTTAATTTATTTGAATTTCCATCCAAATAAAGTTGAACACAAATCACAAATAAAAAATCATCTGATAAATAAGAACTAGTAAATCATTTAGTAAATAATTCATCACTTTCACCATAAAACATTTAAAAATCATGTATCTGAATAAAATTGGTTAAACTACATAATTATTGAAATAAATGTAAATAGATACAGCATGTCTGTTAGAAAAGAGAAGCACGCATTTAGGCTACATTTAGTTGCAAATCAACACGTTTTAAATGTTTACCAACCAACATGAGTCAAAAAAACAAGTGACTTGTTCTGAAACTATTTTTCTTTGAGACTTGACGCATGTGTCCATTTCATTTCAGGTGCATTTCTCCCCATAGCAATACTCCAAGAGGTGGCATATGCACTCTCTGCACATTCATGCTGCTAGCTAATGAAAGGAACAGAGACATCTCAACATCACTTCCCTCACACTGGGTATTAGAAGAAGATAGAGAGAGGAAAACAGGGGGATCATGGAATAAACTTGTGCAAAACATCTTTAAGAACAGCTACATAACTGCTCAGTAACCATTTTTCTTCTTTGAGTGATTCCACATTCATTCAACTTCTCGTGACTCACAACTATCTGGTGAGGAGGAGGGATTTTGAATCTACTCTGAAACTAACACTTGTCCAAACTCAGCATTACCTCTTGACCACTGAGATATAGTGTAAAGTTAGTGAAATGAGACAAAAACAATCAATCAGGTTACTGCTTTGCAGACAGACACCCGACCCAAAAATTTAGCTGAAGCCCATGTAAAATAATACGGAGCCTCTGCAAATGACATCAAGAAATGTATGATCCCATCTCTTACTCTAACAAAGAGCTAAGTAACCTGGCAGCCATGGTGATACAGAACATTTCAGTGCTGGCAAATGGGATCGTACCCAGCCTGGTTAGTACCAGGGAAACCATGCTTGATTTAACCTGGAAGGATACGATACTGGATAGGTACGTGACAACTCTGTAGAAGTGTTTGTTGTCGTAAGTACTGAAGACTATTGAACCAAAACTGGAGCAGAGTGGAACACTAGTGTTGATGAAGTAGATACTAGAGCTTAAGCAGTAGTTGGTGCCAATAACTACAACAGTAAAACTGGAGAAACCAGTATGGACAGGCAGAGCAAATCTATAGCCATGGAATCTGCCTCTGGCACTTTCCGTATCAAGAGACTAGTATAAGCAGATGTGTGCTGCATGGATCAAGCAGAAGGTGCAGCCAACAAAATCGATTTCTATGGTCCTGAGATCGGAGGTGAAATCCACCTCTGCCTGATGGATCAAAGCAGCATGAAGTAATGGGGCATACCTAGCAAGAACTGGTGCTCTACTTCCAGCATCCACTCTCATGCTTGTGGGTCTCACCAGTAACCTCGTGCTTGTCTGCATAGTACCATAGTTCAGACTTTTGGAGTGTGATCTGCACCATGTTCTAACCCTTTGGGGTCCAACTGCCCTATGTAGATAGACCCTGCTGGAGTGAAAGGTACCTAGCTCGCACTGATGCACTCACCTTTCAAACAGCGTTAAAGCAAACTAGGTACTTTCTAGTTTGTGCCAGTAGGGTTTACACAGCTAGGGCACTCCACAAAATATAAACTTGTCTGGATTGTGTGGTCGAGCAGAAGAAAGAAGAAAGTGGCCTTCTAGCTCTAGAGGCACAAAAGTCAACAATCTTCATCTCTTTACACAGTACCAGGGAAGAAGAATGGCTTTTTCTCCCTTCTGAAAATCTCTGTTGGGGATACAATACCATTTCCAGAACAGTGTCTCTCAGTATGTGTACACAGCACCTTGGTTCTGAAGGAGCATACAAGTCAGTTTCTATATAATATCTATCGCTTCTGATGGCTTCCTCCCAACTGAACCAGTGGATCATCCTTTTACAGCTTCCTGTCCTACCCTGCTTCTTCCAGCAGGCAGGGTTCAGCCCTTCTGGTTCCACCCACCCGGCAGCTTGATGGGTCCCTCAGCATCTGAGGGTCCCGGACCTCCTTGCTATCCACCCTCACATGTCTTTTCCAGTAGAGTTTAGATGGTCAGAATTATTTCAGACTGGGATGCTTGGAAATCCAATAATTTGACAAGGAGGTCTATAAGTGAAAGCCCTTCTCCTGGCAAATCTCTTCACAAACCCATCAGAGGACAAAATTAGGGTAGTGAGTGGACTTAACTCGAAGGGACATACACTTAGGAAACAAAGTTTAGTTTTATCAGATCTATATCTAACAATGCTATCCCTACGTACACTTATGATCTGCTGCACCGGTGTTCCATGTTGACCTTCTCTGCAATACTAGTGAGGTTATTTTATAAATTAACCAGCAATCCCTCTCTACCATGTACATTGGAAAAACTAGGCAAACACACTGCCAAAGAATGAAGGGACACAGAGAGGACATTAGGAATCTCAAATACACATAAATCTGTCAGTGAGTATTTCAATGGAGTGGGACATTCTGGTGAAGACCGGAGAATACACATCCCGCAACAAAGAGACTTTAAGAGCAGATTACAATGGGAGATGTGTGAACTGGAGTTCATGCTCAAATTCAATAAATTAACACATGGTCTCAATAGAGATAGCAATTATTTCATGCATTACAAGGACTGTTTCCCTTTGTTTGGTATTCGTAATGATCTCAGGCAAGACTATTAGGCTGCGTCTACACTACAGTTTTGTTTCAAAAGAACGTCTTTCGAAAGAGAACACTGAAAGATGCTCTTTCGAAACGGAGCGTCCACACACACCAACAGGGACTGAAGGTTCGGTCCGTTCTTTTGAAAGGCCCCCAGAACAATTTCGAAAGAGAGCGTTCACACATGCCAGGGCACTCTTCCGAAAGAGCAGGGACAAAAAGCGCCACAGGCACAGTTGCATTGCAGACGAGCCCAGAAGAGGCTGCCACTCGCCATCCCCTTAAAGGTCCCCCCCATACCTCAGCCCGCACACTATGAGCGCCAGCAACCCTGTTCCCAGGCAGTGCGACAGCAAGCGAGAAAGAGCAAGAGCAACAGTGGAGGTGGCATCCCAGGCCCCCATGGACCCCGAGCAGCACCACCACCTCCATCACAGACATAAGCCAGCACCCTGGCCATGGTCCTCGATGCCGTGCTGCAGCAGCTCTGGGTGGCCACCACAATAGCCACCCTCCTGGACGCCATCCTCAGGGTGCAACATCCCCAGCTGGTCCCCCAGGTCATCTGCCGCCTGTGGAGCTTCCCCAAAAGCAGCGACTGGTGGGACCAGCTGGTGCTGGAGGACTGGGGCGACGACCGGTGGCTACAGACTTCAGGATGACCAAGGAGACATTCCTGGATCTGTGCCACTGGCTCGCCCCAATCCTCCAGCACCAGGACACACACCTGAGGCTGGTGCTTCCCCATGCACAAAAGGGTGGCCATCGCCCTACGGAAGCTGGCCACCCCGGACAGTTACCACTCCGTCGGCCACCAGTTCGGGGTGGGCAAAGCCACCGTCAGGGCCGTCCTCATCGAGGTAAGCCGTGCCCAGCTCACACCTAGACTGCATGTGAGGGGAGGGGGACAGCCTGGCGACAGGCACTGTCGGCAGATGGGTGGGCACCCCGGGGGCAGGATGGAAATGGGCTCAGGCGCGCAAGCCGCACCCCACCCCACACTCACAAACGTGCCCCCCTATGCCCTGCAGGTCATCCGGGTGACCAACAAGATGCTCCTGAGGCAGCTAGTGTGCATCGGGGACCTGGATGGGGGCTGTGGGTGCAGGAGTGACCCACGATGGAGCGGCGGCACGGCCCAGGTGGCTGACCACGGCCTGGGTGAGGGCGTCCAAGTTGAACCCCACTCGGTCCCATGCCTGCCACTCCATGGCAAGCCACTCCCGCACAACACCTGTCAGCTCCCTGAGGGTGGCCCTGTGGGCCATGTCCCCTGCCTCCTCCTCCCTGACCTGATGGCACTGGTGGAGGGACCAGTGCCGGTCCCATGCTAGCCCCGTCTGAGGCCTGCACCACTCCCCCTCACCCTCCATCGTCAGGCTCCCCAGGCCCATCACAGGGCCGGTCCAGCTGCTGGAACTATGGAGACAAAAGGGGAGAGGAACAGGCCATTAGTCCTGGTGAAGGACACCCGAACCCCCTCCCCCCCCACCCCATCCCAATGGTCCTGCAGGGATCGCATCCGGGGTTCCCTGTCTGGGTTATGGGAGCGCTGGCTCTCCTCTGCCTCCCTCTGTCCCTCCGCAGCCTGGCGGCCTGTGGTACTGTCTGGCCCACATGGTGCTGGGTGCCACACGTCAGGCCTCTGAGATGGGGGTGGCGGGGCCATCTGGCCTGCCTGTGCACTGGGGCTGATGTCCCTGCAGGTGGGCTGCAGCCACCCCAGGCGGCACTGCATACCCTCTCCACCAGCCCCACAGCCACCAGCGTGCATAGTACATACCTGTGGGTCCCTCCAGGAAATCAGGCGAGGTGCAGTCGGAGGGGGCCAGGCTGGATGGGCCCGAGGGCATGTCAACGAAAAGGTCCCCCTTGCTCGAGCCCTTGACATCGCTCGTACCCTGGATCCTTGGGGAAGGTGCCTGCGCGTGGCCAGTGATCCGGGCCGGTCCTCCCCTTCGGTCCCTGTCTCCTCTGACTCGATTGAGGGGTTGACAGTGTCCAGGTGGGGTCCTGCCTCCCAAGGAGGTGGTCCAGTTCTCGATAGTAGGGGCAGCTGGTGGGCGCTGCCCCTGACCACCCGGCCATGTCCCGAGCCCAACAGTATGCCTGCCGACAGCTCCTTCACTTTCGACCTCACCCGCTCTGGGGTCCGGGTGGGGTGACCCTGGCCAGTGATGCCCTTGGTGAGGCGATCCAAGGTGGGTGCGTTTTGGCGCCTGACCCCCATCTGCTGCAGGACCTCCTCATCTGCCCAGAGGGTGAGGAGGTCCTGCAGCTTGGTCTCTGTCCAGGAGGGGGCCCAATGTTTAGGGGGCTGGCTCCCTTCCAGGGAGGACTCCCCCTGGTCCCTGAACAGTCCCTGGGGTGGGCGGGAGTCCCGGCTGCTGGTCATGGTGCCGGAGGTGCTGCAGTTTCCCCCAGGACATCATGGCTGGGAGCTGTGCGGGCGGCAGCGTGGGCTCCCTGCTGCCTACATGCTTTCAGCTTCCTGCCCAAGAGCTTCTGGGAGCCTGCGTGCTGAAAGGCAGCCGGATGCTGGAGCCACAGAGCTCTGCTTGTGCTGCGAGCAGCGCTGATACCTGCCAGCTGATGGCGGCTCTGGAGGACCCACTCTTCCAAAAGAGCGGGCTGAGGAGCTTCTACACTTGCTCTCTTTCGAAAATGTCTTTTGAAATAGGGCACTTTTCCCATCCTGGGAGCAGAGGGCCAACTTTGAAAGAACAGGG